>NC_138373.1:73405175-73426233 GCF_054177405.1 Leptonychotes weddellii
GAGTTTTATCAAAAAATTTTTAAAGATTTTATTTTATTTATTTTATTTTTTTAAAGATATTATTTATTTATTTGAGAGAGAGAATGAGATAGAGAGCATGAGAGGGGGGAGGGTCAGAGAGAGAGGCAGACTCCCTGCTGAGCAGGGAGCCCGACGTGGGACTTGATCCCGGGACTCCAGGATCATGACCTGAGCCGAAGGCAGAGGCCCAACTGACTGAGCCACCCAGGTGCACTCTGTGGATGTTTTCTTTTCCTCAGGCCTTTTAAAATTGTCTCCCCTACCACGGAACCATCGGTGATGGGGAATCAGAGCTCCTGTCAGGAGAGGGAGTCTGACAAACAGCTATCCCGTCCAAGGAAGGCAAGCAGGTGTGCAAATTGCCCCCTCTTCCCCAGGAAACGGCAATGATGGAAAGTAGCAATACAAGACCCTTTCAAGGTCTTATAATTGGAGTGCACCCACTTTCAGTTCTTTAATGAGGGTCTGTTGGAGGGCAGGCCTGGCGCCAGCGCCACAGTAATTCTAGCTCTAACAGAGGATATTGAAGTTGCGGCAGTTGAAACGCTCACACCCGGCTCTCAGGAGCAGATAGGGTGCTAGCAAGGCAGAGGGGAGTCTCTGCCACCTGCCTGCCCGCCTCTTGGCACCCCCTCCATGCTCTTAGTGGAGTGTCCCTGGAGGCTCAAAGCATTTACTTTGAAAAAGTTAGAGTGTTCAGAGCAGACCAGAGCCACCTGGACACCACAGCTAGAAATAGAGGACTAGGACTGTAATTCTCTTCCGATGGCTTTTGGATCGGAGACCATGATCAAGAGGGATGGCTGGGGACATTCGTAATGCACTGCTAGCGGTGAAATTCTTGAACTGATACAAGTAAAAAAAAAAGTTTCTTATTAAAAAAACGAAACATTTTCTCTTAATAAATGTAAATGATGCCTACATAGCCACATGCATTTTGGGGTCATCACGGGGGCGTTAGAAAAACAGGGGAGACTGTGTCAGGGGCATTTGAAACATCTGCTTTGTACCAGCAGCTCCCTACTTCAGGGGGCATTGGAATTACCTGGAGGGTTTGCTAAACTACAGATCGCTGCGTTCTGCACCCCCCTTCCCCACAGATGCTAAACCTGGGGTGAGGCCCGAGAATGTGCATGTCAGACTTTTTCCCAAGGAACTGATTCTGCTGGTCCAGGGACCACCTTCAGAACCACTGAGCAGCACAGTCCAATTCTAACCAGAAAGGATGTGTTCCAGAGTCAAGGGAAATTATGCAGGCATCCTCATGGGTTAGCAGATCCGTGCATTTGCATTCCATCTAGCAACCCAGGGCCTCTCCCATTACTAAAGCAGGAAACTTTCTCAGGGAACCAGATAGGGACATTTCAGCAGTGAATGAGTTTTTGAAGGATTTTTCCTCCTTTCCTCAAAGTTTTCCTTCTCCACATGATCATCAAACCACTGGGGTAGTCTCTATAAAATGGTCTCAGCAGGGGTGGAGGTGGGGGACACCTGGCTGGCTCAGTCAGTAGAGCGTGCGACTCTTGATCTCAGGGTTGTGAGTTCGAGCCCCATATTGGGTATGGAGATTACTTTTAAAAAATGGGGCGCCTGGGCGGCTCAGTCGTTAAGCCTCTGCCTTCAGCTCAGGTCATGATCCAGGGTCCTGCTTCTCCCTCTCCCACTCCCCCTGCTTGTGTTCCCTCTCTCGCTGTGTCTCTCTCTGTCAAATAAATAAATAAATAAATAAATAAATAAATAAATAAATAAATAAAATCTTTAAAAAATGATTGATCTCAGGGGATTCATGTTGTAGTAATTCCTCAAACAGAAGCTACCAGCATCTGTAACAATAAGCACTTTTCACCAGCCTATGTGAAAACACATCATCAGTGTTTCTGCTTTTGTGGGGCAGGGAGGATTGAAACCAAACAACTCTTACCAGAATTTGAGGAGCTGACCAGAATGTTTAAGAAAAGATTACAAGATAACAGACCTTTAAAATCTGGCATTGGATTTTTTTTTTTTTTAAGATTTTATTTTTAAGTAATCTCCACACCCAATGTGGGGCTTGAACTTACAAACCTGAGATCAAGAGTCACATGCTCTTCCAACTGAACCAAACAGGAGCCCCTGGATTTGTCTAATTATAGCAAAGTGCTGTGTTTTTTTCAGAAGTTTCAAATGCAGGAAAAGCTCCATGTTCACCAGAATGTGGGGATTTGGGGCACTTGTTTTCTCCTTGTGTTATAAGTTCCTAGAACAATACCTGGCATGTGATAGGTGCTCTATAAATACCTGTTAAGTAAATAATTAAAACCTAAATTTTATAAACCGTAAAAATTCACAACTCAATTACTGTTGCTCCTGAGGTTATAATTCTGTGGCTTTCAAGGTGCAGATACGTTCTCTGGGGCTCCTTGTCAGGAGTTGAAGTTTGCTCTCCTAAGTAGAGCCTTCTAAACCAAGCATGACTCACTTTCCCTCAACAGTCAGCCTATCCATTTATATAACTCCTAGTGGGATGTAATGTGGAGGAGCAGGCTCGAAAAGCATATGTATTACCAGAAGTCATGCTGTTAAGTCTATTCCCATATTATACTGTCTTCTTTAATAAAAGAAAGACAAAGGAAGGGAAACACACTTAAAAACCTCTATATAGGGGTGCCTGGGTGGCTCTGTTGGTTAAGCGTCTGCCTTTGGCTTGGGTCATGGTCTTGGGATCCTGGGATTGAGCCCCGCATAGGGCTCCCTGCTCAGAAGGGAGTCTGCTTCTCCCTCTTCCTCTGCCCCCCGCCTCCCCTGCTCATGCTCTCTCTCTCTCATAAATAAATAAAAAATACTTACTTTCCCCTATTAAAAACAGAAAAACCTCTATGTCTACCCACTAACCTGACACACTTACTAGATTGGTATTGAGCAGATTAATTCTGGACCAATGCCTTGACAGTTGTCAACAGAGCCCTCTGTCTCTGTTCAGCCACATTAGCTCATTTCTTTTTTTTTTTTTTTAAAGATTTTATTTATTTGAGAGAGAGAGAGTGAGAGACAGCACAAGAGGGAAGAGGGTCAGAGGGAGAAGCAGACCCCCTGCTGAGCAGGGAGCCCGATGCGGGACTTGATCCCGGGACTCCAGGATCATGACCTGAGCCGAAGGCAGTCGCTTAACCAACTGAGCCACCCAGGCGCCCTAGCTCACTTCTTTTTAAAAGATTTTAGTTATTTATTTGACAGAGAGAGAGAGAGCACAAGTGGGGGAGTGGCAGGCAGAGGGAGAAGCAGACTCCCCGCTGAGCGGCACTCAATCCCAGGACCCTGGGACCATGACCTGAGCTGAAGGCAGACACTTAACCGATGGAGCCAGCCAGGCGTCCGTCCAGACACTAGCCCATTCCAAATACTCTATCAGTCGGGGTGCAGACAAGAAAGCCGAAACCACACTAGGTAGTTCAAACATAGCAAATCTAGGAAGAGGATTTGTTATGAAAATATTTGAAGAGCTCACTGAGCAAAATGAGAAGGGAGGGCACCCCAAAGTTCAGTGTTTGCAAGCAGTTGTCCCATACCCAGGGCTGGGAGATCCTGAGCACAGAACACACTCCCTGCCAGCAGTTATTGCCAAAACCCCGAATTTCTGCTGCTGAAACTGCCCAAGGCTGTAGCCTGCAGTCTTGCATTGCTACAGGAGAGGTTTCCAGAAACAGAGATAGAACAATGGCTTCTCCTCTTTTTCTGCCTTCCAGTCTCCCCCAGTGCTTCCCCTATTTGGTCAAACACAACTAGAAGCCAGCTGCCCAGGGATTCCAGGAAATGCAATTTGTAGTGGTCCAGTCCTCTGCAAAACAGAGCAGAGCACGAGGATAGGCACTCCATTTCCATTCCACTGGAGAATGAAATGGAGCTGAGAACAAACAGGAACATAATTGGATCTCTCACCTTTAGATTTTTGCTTTTATTTTTTATTTATTTATTTTGAGAGACAGAGAGAGAGAAAAAGAGCAGGGGGAGGGACAGAAGGAGAGAGAGGAAGGGAGAGAAGGAGAGAATCCTAAGCCTGTTCCACGCCCAGCACGGAGCCCAATCTCACGACCCTGAGATCATGACCTGAGCCAAAATCAAGCGTCGGACACTTAACCGACTAAACCACCCAGGCGCCCCTAGATTTTTGTTTTTAAGTAAAATGAGACAGGTACCTGTCTTCCAAACTCTAGAGAACACATGTTCACTCTCTGAGTGATTGTCTGAAGCATCCACTTACTTGGCTTGAGATGGGCAGTGAGTAGCGAAGCACAACAACAAACTTCCATGGTGCTGAAATACTCAAAATACTGAATACCTTTTTTTCAATCTCATGGTTATCCTGTGACAATCGTGTTGATATTTTGTGCTGAGGATGCAAAAGCGATGGTGGGTAGGACTGCTGGTGCGTTCCCCTGACTCGAAACAGTGGCACCAAACCGTGCTAACAGTTACTGTATACCTCGCATGCAGAGTCAAAATAAACGCCCTTTTCACTAAAGAACCTTTTTAATGACATAGGAAACAGAAGGATGTGTAAAGTGCTCTGACTCCCTGCTGCTCCAACGCTGGTTCTGGCTTAGCTTCTGCTCTGTGTAGCCTTACCTTACAATGCACCCAGATACTTGGAGAATAGCAGGTTTGTTGGTCTATTTGTGAGAGTGAGTCAACTGAAGACCTCTTATACCTCCTATAAAAACAACAATGCCTCATGGATTGTGTCCTTTTTTTTTTTTAAAGATTTATTTACTTTAGAGAGAGCAAGAGAGGGGGCAGGGACAAAGGGAGAGAAAATCCCAAGCAGACTCCCCGCTGAGCAAGGAGCCTGAGGTGGGGCTTGATCTCAAGAACCCGAGATCATGACCTGAGCAGAAATCAAGAGTCAGATGCTTAACCAACTGACCCATCCAGGCACCGGGGACCGTGTCTTACTAAGGGTCTAGTTATGCAGAGGGAGGGTCTCTCAGAGCTCCTGGTCATATGATAACAGAAGTGATTATAGGGCGAGCATAAAATAAAGATATTTCAGATAGGCAAGTTTCCTTTCATAGAAAGCTGTGAAGGAGGTATTTATCAAAATAGGGAAGGACACCAAAAAAAAAAAAAAAGGAAGTGAGCCTGAGATCAGGAAAAAGGCAATTTAACATATCACCCCAAGATGATGGTGAAGGTAACTCCACAGTGACAGGTGTACATACACAGAGAGAGTGAAAAACCCACATGTGTGCTCAGAAAGCACCAGGGAGGAATTTGGATAACTGGTAAAGAATTTGGAGTTGAATTACTGATCAGCATTGATAAAACAAAGTGTGTGGGGAAAAAAATTAATTCCTGAGGGGCGCCTGGGTGGCTCAGTCGTTAAGCGTCTGCCTTCGGCTCAGGTCATGATCCCAGGGTCCTGGGATCGAGCCCCGCATCGGACTCCCTGCTCGGCGGGAAGCCTGCTTCTCCCTCTCCCGCTCCCCCTGCTTGTGTTCCCTCCCTCGCTGTGTCTCTCTCTGTCAAATAAATAAATAAAATCTTTAAAAAAGATTAATTCCTCAGAAGATAAAAAGTTATGCAGAAAAGGAAAGTAATCGTAATTTGCTATGTCTTTTTTTTCATTTTCTAACACCTTTATTTTTTTTTAAGTTTTTATTTAAATTCCAGTTAGTTAAAATACAGTGTAGTATTAGTTTCAGATGTACAATATACTGATTCAACATTTCCATACATCACCTGGCACTCATTAAGTTAATGGTCATTCAAGTTTGAACCTGTTCTTTTCTCCTCTCCTCCCTTTTAGGTGTATTATATTTTACATCCTTTTGTATACGTGTAAGTTCTTTCACTGATTTTTACGGAAATATTTTCACTGCTTTTGTGTTTCCTCGATGTGGCCTCTTCTCTCCTTCAGTTATGGAGTTTGTTCTGTTAGTCTTCAGGTCCATTTCTGGGGTATTTAGGATGATTTGATAGTTTTCTAGTTGTGTTCGTGGGAGGAGGCAAGCCTAGGGTCCTCCTCTGCTGTCGCCATCTTCCTGCTCCTAAACGTTTCAGTTTTTAATAAATTCCATAGTCATAATAATCAGAGTGGAAGTTTAATGTATAATGCTTCCTGCTGAGGAATCAAGACGTAGCGAGACAAATGAATTAAATGTAAAAGCAATCAGCGAGGTGTGCGTGGCTCTCAGTCGGTAGAGCACCTGAGTCTTGGTCTCAGGGTTGTGAGTTCAAGCCCCATGTTGGGTATAGAGATTACTTAAAAATAGAATCTTTCAAAAAAATAAATAAAAGTAATCAGCTCAGGGCGCCTGGGCGGCTCAGTTGGTTAAGGCACTGCCTTCGGCTCAGGTCATGATCCTGGAGTCCCGGGATCGAGTCCCGCATCGGGTTCCCTGCTCGGCAGGGAGTCTGCTTCTCCCTCTGACCCTCCCCCTTCTCATGCTCTCTCTATCTCATTCTCTCTCTCAAATAAATAAATAAAATCTTTAAAAAAAAAGTAATCAGCTCAGTATTGTGGGACATTAAAAACCCTGTCATCCAGGACATATTGCTTTCACTGGAGCTAATTCCACACGCTTCTTTCAACAGGGTGATTTCCTGCCACTGGCCTCAAGATCATCGAGCCATCGCCTGTGGAACTACTCTATTTTGAATCTTGCTGCCTGAAGTCTGGTTGCTACCACTGATTGGTCCACACTGTAAAGTTACATTGCGTTCAGCCTACGGAATGGGCAGTTTTTACATTCGTATTTGACAACTCCATCTGTTGTCCCACTCTGAAAAATAGAAATTAAAAACAGAAATGAGTGTTTGGACCTGAAACCGAGCCTTTACATATAATGTCGTTTACACAGAAATTACTGTATTTCAGGGAAGCTAACAACAGTATGAGTGGCAATGAAAAAAAGTATGGAGGAAAAGGGCTTTTATGTGGCTCATCAGCTACTCCTAGAACCCCTGTCATTAACTTTTTTTTTTAAAGATTTTATTTGTTTATTTGGGAGAGAGAGAGCACAAGCAGAGATTGAGGAATATTAAGTTAAATAGAATTTTTAAAAAGATTTTATTTATTTGAGAGAGAGAGAATGAGAGAGAGAAGAGAGCGTACAAGCAAGGGGGAGGGGTAGAGGGAGAAGAAGATTCCCCACCAAGCAGGGAGCCTGATGCAGCAAATGATCCCAGGACCCTGGGATCATGACCTGAGCTGAAGGCAGACGCTTAACCAACTGAGCCACCCAGGCACCCCTGTCATTAACTCTTTCACTAACTCATTCAAGGGCCTGACAGAGTCACATCATCTCTTAGTATTATGTTCTGATTTGTTACATGACAATACCTGTCCTAGTTACAGTACACTGTTATGAAATTCATATGTACTGATGTTCATGAAAGTGCTTAGAAAAGTGTAAAAACCTAGAGCACAAAGAGGGATGCTGGTCCAGGGCTCCCCCCAGGAATAAACCGTGTATGAGAACTCTGAAAAAAACCATATATAAGACCCCCACACATTGCCAAAAAAATACTGTTTTTATTTTATTTTTAAGATTTTATTTATTTATTTGAGAGTGCAGAGCAGGGGAAGAGGCAGAAGGATGGAGAGGGAGAAGCAGACTCCCCACTGAGCAAGGAGCCCGATGTGGGGCTCGATCCCAGGACTCTGAGATCATGACCTGAGCCGAAGGCAGATGCTTAACCAACTGAGCCACCGAGATTGCCCTTGCCAAGAAAAATTTTAAAATATTTGGCTTCTTATTTGACCTCCAGCACACATGTTATGTATTTTATAAATAGGTTGTCCAAAAAGGAAAATAAACAGATATTAATGAAAACATTTCCTCCACAAAAGCCAAATTTATAATCTCAGGAATCTTTACACATTAAAATATTAAAAGGAAGATACCCCAAGAAGGTTATCATATTGGAGTTTTGTTTAGAAAAGAGACATATCAGTCCCCTCTGATCTTCTCTGTCAGCTGGTTTACAGTTGTCACTTATCCAAAAACTAACTTGATAGGAATAATCAGAATTGGCTCTGAGAAAAAAAATAAAAATAAAAATAAAAAAGAATTAAAGAATTCAAAAAAACCAAAAAACAAAAAATAAGAATAAACAAACAAACAAAAAAAGAAATTGGCTCTGATATTGTGATGCATTAGTTTCCAGATTTGTTAACATTTCTCTTTTCTGAGCTATGTTGTTTTATCTAGAGCATCTTGTGAAGAATCTCATTTGGTTTTATGCTTTCCATCATCTCTTCTCTCTCATTGGATTATCTCCCTAGGTTGACAAGATCCTCAATTTTCTCCATAGTAGATATTAAGTTATTTATGCTGTGTGTTGGTGGATCCGCAGAGGAAGCAGCAGAGATTGAGGAATATTAAGTTAAATAGAATTTTTAAAAAGACTTTATTTATTTATTTGAGAGAGAGAGAGCGCACAAGCAAGGGGGAGGGGTAGAGGGAGAAGCAGATTCCCCGCTGAGCAGGGAGCCCAACAAGGGACTCGATCCTAGGACCCTGGGATCATGACCTAAGCCAAAGGCAGATGCTTAACCGACTGAGCCACCCAGGTGCCCCAAGTTAAACAGAATTTTTAACTCAACTTATTATTTAAGTTAATACTTGGCTTAAAAAATACTTAATATTCTGGGATTGCCTGGGTGGCTCAATCAATAAAAATCAATAAAAGATCAATAGAAATTGATCTCTGATGCCTCCTCTGGGTAAACTAATCTTAGCCACTATCTGTCTCAATGATTCCAGATCCTTCCACTACAGCTTTCTTCTGAGTAACTGTACGCCTTATGATTTTCTGAACTCACCCTTTCAAGTCAGAAAAAATTAAAACTGTGCTATTATATTTGGAAATCACTGTTAATTTATTAACCCTCACTGAGGCTATAAATGAAAAATAATAGATAATATCCTTTATTTTTTTTTAAAGATTTTATTTATTTGACAGAAAGAGACACAGCGAGAGAGGGAACAGAAGCAAGGGGAGTGGGAGAGGGAAAAGCAGGTTCCCCACGGAGCAGGGAGCCTGATGAGGGGCTCGATCCCAGGACCCTGGGATCATGACCTGAGCCGAAGGCAGGCGCTTAACCGACTGAGCCACCCAGGTGCCCCAGATAATATCCTTTAGACTACTGGTGTCTTCCTAAGGAATTTTAAATGCAAATAGAGGAGCCTATGGACTCCTATAGAGAACTCATTTCTACTCATCAGAGCCTGTTCCCTCACTGACCTTAACTATTTCCTTCCCCCTCCTTCACTGTATTCCAGCCACGCTGGCCTCCTTGCTCCTTTACAAGCTCTCCTGACACACTCTCATTTCAGGGCCTTGGCACATACCATTCCCTTGACTATCCCTCCCATCCATACCTTCTTCTGACTTTAACTTAAAGTCACTTGAGATCCCCTAACTTTACTCTATCTAGAATTGCGTACAACACGCTGGTCAACAATCCATATTCACCTCACCTACTTTATCTTCTAAGCTGCATTCATCATATACTCTATATTTTACTTATTATGTTTATTGTCTCTCTCCCGGATAGAACATAAGCTCTAATAGGACAGAGCTTTCTCTCTGGATTTGTCTCTTTTTTCCCACTGCTGTCTCCCCAGCACCTAAAATCTCCTGCCCATGGTAATTTAATGAATTAGTGAATATGCAGGTATATTTCTATAACTTAATTTTTATATTTATATATTTACATTTATAGTTTACATTCCTGAAGGAAATTACAGTTTCAAAGCACTTTATCAAGATTCTATTTGTCATATTCTCCTCTCCTCTCCATCCCCAGGTGACTTAAACCATTTTACTTTTCAGCATCTGAGTCAGCTAAGGGCAGTTTGGGACAGGAAACCCATAAAATAATGGCTAAATATTTAAATAAGGCTTCTAGGTTAGTTTGAATTCTATATACCTTGAATTGTGAACAGTTCCATCGTCCTAGACCTAGTGATGATAAGGCAAGATTGATGAAGCGGTGTTATTGGCCTGAACACCATGTAAGGAAAGATCATGCTTCGCCATTACATTCTAGGGGTAATGGAGTATTCTCCCCAGCAGGGGGCATAAGGCCCAGTTCTCGGCTATGGGTTTCTCTCCCTTTGCCCCACCATGTAGTCCCACTGGAGGACCCTATACTCTAGTGCAGAATGGTCTCAGAAGGCCACCTTTTAAGGAGTTCTTAAGACCTTTTGAATTATTGTCAAGACAGTTATGGGGCACCCGGGTGGCTCAGTTGGTTAAGTGTCTGCCTTCGGCTCGGGTCATGATCCCGGGGTCCTGGGATCGAGTTCCGGATCGGGCTCCCTGCTCGGCGGGAAGCCTGTTTCTCCCTCTCCCTCTGCTGCTCCCCCTGCTTGTGCTCTCTTGAGCTCTCTCTCTGTCAAATAAATAAGTAAATAAAATCTTAAAAAAAAAAAAAAAAAAGACAGTGACTCAGCAGGACCCCTTCCAGCCCTAACCTTTTTCTCTAGACCAGCCAAAATGTGGTCCACCAATCGGCAGCATCAGTATCACCAGGGAGCAGACCCAGTACCAGACCAATTGAATCAGAATCCGTGTGTTAGCAGATTCCAAGGGGATTTGTGCGCACGATCATACTGGAGAAGCGCTGCCCTAGAGCCTTTTTTTTTTTTAAAGATTTTATTTATTTATTTGAGAGAGAGAATGAGATAGAGCATGAGAGGGGGGAGGGTCAGAGGGATGCCCTAGAGCCTTTAAGGCAGGCGTTTGGCTCACCTAAATCCTGCTGTGCAGGTTTTCAAATTGGAACTCAGGGGAACTCAGGGGTCTCTGCCTCTGCGTTCTTAAGGTTGAACAGGAAGTCAAAGCTTGGTTTTCCCAAACTGTCACAGAGGGCCCAGGCTTTAGAGAAGCCAGACTCAGAACTCTTGGTGTGAGAGAGAGAGTGGCTGGCCGACCCAAGCTCTTTATATATTTGTTGTCATTTATCACAGTGTGGTTCCAGTTCACCATATCCCATTGGATAATCCAGCTGCCCTACTCGAAATCATATCGTGGAAATGCGCCACTGATTGAAAAGAAAAGCAATCAAATCACCTCATCTTCCTTCTGTGACTTTGGAGGAAGGGTCCAAGCCTATGCCAGGCCCTTCCCAGTGCTGGGTTCCATCACTCTTAGGTTGTTTTTTTTTATTTTTTTTAAAGGTTTCTGAAATCATACTCTGTTTTCTCCAAATAAGTGAATAAACCAGGATACAAATGTGATAATTCCTATTCCTCTGCTATTTAGGAGATTTTTATTTCTCTGCTACCATAAACTCACAGTAAATATGTAAAAGCAACTCTGGATATATAAGAGCTCAACAGTGTACCAATATCCATCCATGTCCCCATCCTTTCCTCCCTCAACATAAACATACTTTTTTTATTTTTGCCCTTATCTCTCCTAATTTGATTCTCAGTGATCATCTATTCATTTTCTTTTTTTTTTTTTAAGATTTATTTATCTATTTATTTATTTGACAGAGAGCAAGCACAAGCAGGGGGAGTGGCAGGCAGAGGGTGAGGGAGAAGCAGGCTCCCTACTGAACAGGGAGCCTGATGCAGGGCTCAGTCCCAGGACCCTGGGACCATGACCTGAGCCGAAGGCAGACGCCCAACCATCTGAGCCACCCAGAGGCCCCATCTATTCATTTTCTTTTTTATTTTTTTTTATTATTTTTTAAAGATTTTATTTATTTATTTCAGAGAGAGAGAATGAGAGACAGAGAGCACAAGAGGGAAGAGGGCAGAGGGAGAAGCAGACCCCCCGCCGAGCAGGGAGCCCGATGCGGGACCCGATCCCGGGACTCCAGGATCATGACCTGAGCCGAAGGCAGCCGCCCAACCAACTGAGCCACCCAGGCGCCCCTCATTTTCTAATCATGGTATTAAATGTGTAAAAATAGAGTACTGGAAGTGTTAGGCTTCATTTATCCAGGGAACATGAAGGATTAAAAGATTCAGGACTTGAGGACACTGGAAAATATGGTCAACACTATTGACATTTTATATCAGATTAATTCTTTGCTTTAGGGGGGCTATCCTCTGGCGTGGCAGATGCTTAGCAGCATCTCCGGCCTTTACCCCCTTTGCCCACTAGATGTCAGTAGCACTCCCTCAATTGTGACATCCAATAAAATGCCAAATTTGAGGGGGGAGGGGAGGAGGGGAATGGCCCCAGTTGAGAACTACTGTGTTTATAATCTGTCCGAGCTTTAGTATGTGCTGCTCTCAACATCAAACTGATTCTGTCTTCTCAGTTTGAGAGGTATTGGGAGTAGAAAGAATTTAAAAATTATAAGGTTTGGGGGATTGAGAGATGCGAACTACATACAAGGTTTTCCCTAGAATCACTTTACCTTTCCTGACAAGGAAATTCAGACGTGAAACCTCAGGTAGGAATGGCTTTACACATATTGGCAGAGAATCAACAGCAGTGACTACTTTGGCAACATGTTAGAATCAGCTGGGGGTAAAAAAAAAATTTCTTCCTTTCTTTCTTTTTTTTTTTTTTTAAAGATTTTACTTATTTATTTATTTGAGAGAGAGAGAGAGAGAGAGAGAAACAGCATGAGAGGGGATAGGGTCAGAGGGAGAAGCAGGCTCCCCGCTGAGCCAGGAGCCCGACGTGGGACTCGATCTCAGGACTCTGGGATCATGACCTGAGCTGAAGGCAGTCGCTTAACCAACTGAGCCACCCAGGTGCCCTCTTTCTTCTCTTTCTTTTCTTTCTTTCCTTTCTTTCTTCTCTTCCTTTTCTTTCTTTCTTCCTTCCTTCTTTCCTTCCTTTTCTTTCTTTTTTTCTTTCTTTCTTTCCTCCTCCGCCTCAACCCTGCCCTGGAAAACTGAGATTTAATTGGTCTGGAGATGGGCCTAGAATAGGTATTGTTTTTGTTTATTTTTGAGAGAGAGAGACAGCATGAGCGGAGTGGGAGGGTCGTGGCGGGCAGAGGGAGAAGCAGGCTCCCCCTGAGCAGAGAGCCCCTGCAGGGTTCCATCCCAGGACCCTGAGATCCTGACCCAGGCAAGCCAAAGGCAGCTGCTTAACTGACTGAGCCACCCAGGCGTCCCTTATTTACTTACTTTTTAATGTTTAAATCTTTGAGGGGCACAGCCTCCCATGGATTCTGCGTCCAATGGCTTTAGCGGGAATTTGGCATGAACCATGCAACTGTTTGCTTGGGCATTAAGTTCCCTTTCCCCAAATTACTCTGGTTTTGTTTGGTTTGCCACCAGGAGTCACTGGGTTATTTGCTTTGCACATATAAGCATGTCTTGCCTAGATAGAATTCAGTTTCCTCTCTAACATAAATACCTTCAGTTTTTAATTTTTTTAATTTTTATTTTTTTACCTTCAATTTTAAGAAGAGCTGTGTGGTCCCTTTGGTTTCAGAGACACCACTTATAGCCAGTAAAAATGGCCTTTGCCCATAGATCTCCAGACAAATTTGTTTTAGAAGTCCTGTCACCAGCAGGTCTCCACCCCTCCAAAATAGCGGAAAAGGCCTTACATCATTAATAAAAGTTGAGGACTTATATTAAAGTGCCGCTCAGCATGTACTTCTTGTCCTCGTTCACACAGTGTTGTCCAGAGTGCACTAGTGAAACACAAAGATGAACCTGGAGTATCTGAGCAGTGGTGTTCTCTTTCTCTGATGTTCTGAGAAAAGAGTGGCATCTTGTGTGGTCTAATGAGAGATCTGAGTTACTGCTGTTTTGTGTTTATGAATGTGGGATATCCAAATCTTTCCCAAGTTCCCTTAGGGTAGTTTTTTTTTTTTTTTTAAAGATTTTATTTATTTATTTGACAGAGAGAGACACAGCAAGAGAGGGAACACAAGCGGGGGGAGGTGGGAGAGGGAGAAGCAGGCTTCCCGCAGAGCAGGGAGCCCGATGCGGGGCTCAATCCCAGGACCCCGGGATCAGGACCTGAGCCGAAGGCAGACGCTTAACGACTGAGCCACCCAGGCGCCCCAGGGTAGTTATTTTTTAAATCTTCTCTTAAGTTCTTGAAGATAAGCTAAATGAACAAAACATGAGACTTCTTTTCACTCAGAGAAATTAGGGAATGAAGATGAGCCGCAATAGTTCAAAAGTGGAATACTGAGTGGTGCCTGGCTGGCTCAGTTGGTAGAGCACGTGACTCTTGATCTCGGGGTCATGAGTTCCAGAACCACATTAGGTGTAGAGATTACTTAAATAAATACAACTTAAAACAAACAAAAAAGTATACCAAGGGAGAGGAAAACGATTCCAGAATTCACTACCCTGAGCACTGAATTCTGTTCTGAAGTCCAGGTAATTCCTTTTGTTTGTTGTTTTTTTAAATGTATTATCTTTTTTTGTGCTATCTTTTTTTTTTTTTTAATTTTTATTTATTTGCGAGAGCGAGTGACATAGATCACAGAGGGAAAGAGAGAAGCAGACTCCCCACTGAGCAGGGAGCCCAATGTGGGGCCTGATCCCAGGACCCCGAGATCATGACCTGAGCTGAAGGCAGACATTTAACTGACTGAGCCACCCACCCAGGCACCCAAGGCAGAGTTCTTAAGAGGTGACACTAAAAGCAGGATCCATAAAAGGAAAAGTCCATAAATTGGATTTCATTAAGAACTATTCCTCCATGAAAAACCTTGCTAAGAGGATGAAAAAACAAACTAGAGTGAGGAAAAGTGTTTGCAAACTACGTATTTTTTAAAGTAGATGAAACAGGTCTCTACTGGAAGATCTAGGACTTTCATAGCTGGTGAGAAGTCAGGCCTGGCTTCAGAGCTTCCAAGACAGGCTAATGTAGCTGGTGACTTTAAGCTGAAGCCAATGCTCATTCACCATTCTGAAAATTCTAGGGCCCTTAAGAATTATGCTAAATGTCCTCTGCCTGTGGTCTGTAAGTGGAACAGCAAAGCCTGCAGGACAGCGCATTGGTTTATGACATGGTTTACTGAATAGTAAGCCCACTGTTGAGACCTACTGCTCAGAAAAGATTCCTTTCCAAATATAACTGCTCATTGACAATGCACCTGGTCACCCAGGAGCTTTGATGGAGATGTCCATTGCAATTCATACTGTGTTCATGCCTGCTAATACAACATCCATTCTGCAGCCCATGGAGCAAGGAGTAATTTCTTAAGACTTTTGAATCTTATTAAGAAATACCTTTTTTAAGGCTATAGCTGTCATTGATAGTGAATTTTCTGATAGATCTGGACAAAACAAATTGAACACTTTCTGGAAAAGATTCACTATTCTTCCCCCTTTTTAAAAGATTTTATTTATTTGACAGAGAGAAAGTGAGAGAGCACAAGCAGGGGGAGGAGGAGGCAGAGGGAGGGAGAGGGAACAGACTCCCCACTGAGCAGAGAGCCCCATGCGGGACTCGATCCCAGGACCCTAGGATCATGACCTGAGCTGAAGGCAGACGCTTAACGACTGAGCCACCCAGGGGCCCAGAATTCGCTATTCTTGATGCCATTAAGAACATGTTATTCAGGGCGCCTGGGTGGCTCAGTTGGTTAAGCGACTGCCTTCGGCTCAGGTCATGATCCTGGAGTCCCAGGATCGAGTCCCGCATCGGGCTCCCTGCTCAGCGGGGAGTCTGCTTCTCCCTCTGCCCCTCCCCCCTCTCATGTGCTCTCTCTCATTCTCTCTCTCTGAAATAAATAAATAAAATCTTTAAAAAAAAAAAAAGAACATGTTATTCAGAGTTAAGAGGTCAAAATATCAATATTAACAGAAGTTTGGAAGAAGTTGATTCCAGCCCTCATTGGAGGATTGAGGGATTCAAGACTTCAGGAGAGGAAGTGACTGTAGATGTGGTTGAAACAGCAAGATAACTAGAATCAGATGTGGAGACTTAAGATGTGCCTGAATTGCTGCAACTTCAGGATCATGAGAGTTTCTTCTAACGGGAAGAGCAAAGAAAGTGGCTTCTTGAGATGGAACCTACTCCTATCGAAGATGCTGTGAAGACTGTTGAAATGATAAAGGATTTAGAATATTACATTAACTTCGTTGATAAAGCAGCGGCAGGTTGGAGAGGAGGAGACTCCAATTCTGAAAGAAGTTCTACTGTGGGTAAAATGCTATCAAACAGCAAAGATGCACACTACACAGAATTGTTCTTGAAAGGAATTGAGGAAGCAAACTTCATTGTTGTCTCAGGAACCTGCCCAGCCTCCGCACCTTAAGCAACCACCTCCCTAATTAGTCAGCAGCCATCAACATCAGAGGCCAGACCATCCACCAGTAAAAAGATTACCACTGGCTGAAAATTCAAATGGTGGTTAATATTTGTAGCAATAAAGTATTTAATTAGGGCATCTACATTTATAGACATAATGCTTTTGCACATTTAATAAACTACAGTATAGTGTAAACCTAACTTTTATATGCACTGGGAAACCAAAACATTTATTTGACTCACTTTGTTGAGATACCGT
Source organism: Leptonychotes weddellii (assembly GCF_054177405.1). Lineage (NCBI taxonomy): Eukaryota > Metazoa > Chordata > Mammalia > Carnivora > Phocidae > Leptonychotes > Leptonychotes weddellii. The sequence goes on from NC_138373.1 coordinate 73,421,638, forward strand.
CTTTATTGCAGTGGTCTGGAACCAAACTCACAGTAACTCCGAGGTATGCCTATAAATAGAAGATAGAAAGTAGAATAACAAAGAAAATTAAGTGGAAATAATTTTTAAAAGATTCTAGAAAAAAATATAAAGACAAGCAAAGACAATCCAAAATACACAGAATTGGACTCCCCAGAGAAAACAAAAGCAATGGAACAGAACCATTCTGAAGAAAGCACTCAAAGATACTAAATGAAACCGAAAGAATACACCATGTTCAAGAGGAAATGATCCAGAATGGTCCAAACAGAGAGCTATTTGAAGAGCTATCTTCAAAGATAAAAGACCCTTTTGAACAGTGAGGCAAAAAGAGACACTTAAGGCTTTGGGGATGAGGGGAAGTAGCAAGCTGGCCTCAGCTCTCATTGACACTCAGCATTTACAACAGAACAATGCTCCTAATATCCTTGAGCAAGAGGAGTGAGAAGAGCAGTCTTTCAAGAAAAAAAAGTTTTAGATATGAAAGAACTCGGCATTCTGAGTCCTTTCTGAAGAAAGCTCTACAGAACAAACAAATCAAGTCAGGAGTAACTGGATTAACTACAGAAAAGAGTTAACAATAAGCATTACATATACATAACTGGAGGAAAAAGGACTTTAAAAAGTGAGCAGATAGGAGTAACAGAACAAGCAGTGGGAATCTAATGATGTAGAAATGACATAAAGTTGAGGGGAAGAAGGAACAAGATAGGAGAATAGTTGGTTCCTATGCAAACTTGAGTTTAGTGTGACAAAGCTGAACACCAAGAGATAATTGACTCAAATGCAAATTAAGAGGTGGATAAGACTGAAGGATGAGGGAAGGGAAAAATGTAATAATCACTGTTCACATAGAAAAATAGGTACTAATGAAAGTAAAAGTATTGGGGCACCTGGGTGGCTCAGACGTTAAGCGTCTGCCTTCAGCTCAGGTCATGATCCCAGGGTCCTGGGATCGAGCCCCGCATCGGGCTCCCTGCTCAGCGGGAGGCCTTTTTCTCCCTCTCCCACTCCTCTTGCTTGAGTTCCCTCTCTCACTGTGTGTCTGTCAAATAAATAAAATCTTAAAAAAAAAAAAAAAGAAAGTAAAAGTATTAAGGAGGTTTAAGTTTTATGGGTAACCACTAGAGAGAAAATTTGAATTCTCCTAAATTCCTGAAGAACTACACACATACACAAATACAGCTGGCATGATAAAAAGATAAAAATCACCCACTGAATTATTTTTAGATTGCATTAGACAAAAAACCTAAATCTTTGCTGCATCGAAGAGTCACACAAGAGGATACAGAAGGCTGAATAGAAACAGGCAAAATTATACAATTCCTTTATAAATCTTGTCATTATAAGAGAACATTCATATTCAAGATACAAAATATTTGAGGATGAAGGATTTTAACATCTTTAGTTTACTTCCAAATATCTCACTAAAAAGTGTTAGGCATGTGGGAATGCAAGCTGGTGCAGCCACTCTAGAATAAACAGTATGGAGGTTACTCAAAAAGTTGAAAATGGAGCTACCCTATGACCCAGCAATTGCACTGGGTATTTACCCCAAAGATACAAATGTAGTGATCCGAAGAGGCACATGCACTCCAACACTTATAGCAGCAATATCCACAAGAGCCAAACTATGGAAAGAGCCTAGATGTCCATCAACAAATGAATGGATAAAGATGTGGTATATATGTATATAATGGAATATTATGCAGCCATTAAAAAATGAAATCTTGCCATTTGCAACCACGTGGATGGAACTAGAGGGTATTATGCTAAGCAAAATAAGTCAATCAGAGAAAGACAATTATATGATCTCACTGATGTGTGGAATTTGAGAAACAAGGCAGAGGATCATAGGGGAATGGAGGGAAAAATGAAACAAAACAAAACCAGAGAGGAAGACATACCGTAAGAGACTCAGGAAACAAACTGAGGGTTGCTGGAGTGGTGGGGGGTGGGAGGGATGGGGTGGCTGGGTGATGGACATTGGGGAGGGTATGTGCTATGGTGAGTGCTGTGAATTGTGTAAGACTGATGAATCACAGACCTGTACCCCTGAGACAAATATGACGTATATGTTAATAAAAAGAAAAAAAAAGATAATTGACTAAGCAAAAAAAAGTGTTAAGTATGGCTAATATCTATGTGAGATGTACATACTTATGGTCTAATTGTGGGAATTTTGTTCAAAATTTCTTAAAGAGTTAAAAATAAAAAATGTACGCTTTAAGGGGCGCCTGGGTGGCTCAGTTGTTAAGCGTCTGCTTTCAGCTCAGGTCATGGTCCCAGGGTCCTGGGATCGAGCCCCGCATCAGGCTCCCTGCTCAGTGGGAAGGCTGCTTCTCCCTCTCCCACCCCCTTGCTGTGTTCCCTCTCTTGCTGTGTCTCTGTCAAATAAAATCTTAAAAAAAAAAAAAAAAAGTACGGACACCTCACTGGCTCAGTCAGTAGAACGACTGACTCGATCTCAGGGCTCTGAGTCTGAGCTTCATGTTGGATGTTGATTAAAAAAATTTTTTTTAGGGGCGCCTGGTGGCTCAGTTGTTAAGCATCTGCCTTTGGCTCAGGTCATGATCGCAGGGTCCTGGGATGGAGCCCCGCGTTAAGCTCCTTGCTCCGCGGGGAACCTGATTCTCCCTCTGCTTCTGACTGCCACTCTGCCTACTTGTGCTGTCAAATAAAATCTTTTAAAAAAAGTTTTTTAGATTCTGTATTTTTGACAGAGAAAGCACAAGCAGGGGGAGCCGCAGAGGGAGAGGGAGAAGCCGACTCCCTGCAGAGCAGGGAGCCCAACACAGGACGGGGCTCCATCCCAGGACTTCAGGATCATGAACGGAGCCTGAGGCAGAGGCTTGACTGAGCCACTCAGGCGTCCCTAAAAATAAAATCTTGAAAAATAAAAATGTAAAATAAAATAAAGGCAACAAAAATAGAAACTGACAGCTCTCCTATAATGCAATCAGTGAGGAAATCCAACGTCAGTCCCTCAGAACACCTGAGAGAGGAACTCAAGAGGAAAGATGGAAGAGCTATAGGGTGTATTTGCTTAAGTGCAGAAAGTGACTTCCCTCTCACATCACCCACTTGAATAGGTTTTCCATGAAAAATACTAATACATGCCTCCTAGTTTTGTTGCAAGCTTAAACAAAACTTCAAGCCTGCCCACCCTTATCCATGTTGGTAGACTAGGGCAGCTAGACTAGTTCTAAGTAGAAAAACCTCTGAAGACCTACTTTGGTAGTGAGCAGAGGCTATTATTTAATACCCCTCCCTGACATCACTGTTGCACTTGACCTTTGTTGGAACCAGTCCTCCCAAGTTCATGCTGTTTCTGCCTCCACCCTATTCTGAAGACCAACAGATCGTTGGTTCCATACCTGTGTACTCATCAGCATGGGATTCTTCACCCAGGTCTCTAGTTGCTTCTCTTCCAAACCGTTCTTGTAAGTGAACAAAACACCTTGAACACATGCTCCACCTCTATCTTCCTCCCGGTTTTTGAGAGCTCTTCCAGAAGGTGGTACGTACAAGTATTTGTCTTTTTTTAAAAAAAGATTAGGGGCGCCTGGGTGGCTCAGTTGTTAAGCGTCTGCCTTCGGCTCAGGTCATGATCCCAGGGTCCTGGGATCGAGCCCACATCAGGCTCCCTGCTCCGCGGGAAGCCTGCTTCTCCCTCTCCCACTCCCCCTGCTTGTGTTCCCTCTCTCGCTGTGTCTGTCAAATAAATAAAATCTTAAAAAAAATAAAAGATTAGAGAGAGATCACGAGTAGGGGGTAAGGTAGAGGGAGAAGCAGACTCCCGCTGAGCAGGGAGCCCGATGTGGGACTCAATCCCAGGACCCTGGGATCATGACCCGAGCTGAAGGCAGACACTTAACCAACTGAGCCACCCAGGTGCCCTGGTATCTGTGTCCTTGCTTTCTAACTTTACCCAGATGTATCAAGTGCCTTTCCAGTAGGACAGTATCACACATTAAAATGCCAGAAGTTTACATTCTAGCAATGTCATGAGGGTAAGAACACTTGTTCACTGAATACACAGTAAAAACAAGTTAAAAAAAGAACAAGACTCTTTAAGAGGTATTCAAATAAGTCAATTTTAATAAGATCCTCTACACACACATTTGCTACTGAAAACTGAAACAGCACAAAAAAATTTTATTACAATTTTTGAAAACCACAAAATCTAGCATACACATATGCCCTAATCATGCTCTCACCAAACCACCCAAAGTTTTCTGTGTATTCCTTCTGCACAAGTTACTTGGCTTCCAATTTTTGAGGTTAGGTCTTGTCTTAATGACTTCAGGCCTCTCAAACACACAGGCAACACTCAAAACTTATTAGTGCTTCTTTAGGTCAAATCAAAAGGTGGACGTGTACTGAAGTCATTCAAATGCAAACTACAGGATTCCTCACAAATTACCGGTAGGAAGGTAGGAAAGATACAAAAGACTTTATAATATCATAGATTACCAAAATATTATAGTTTGCCCTAACATAGAGCAGCTTTCCCAAGCTGTTGCAAAATGATCCTAAAATCAGTAAAGAAAAAACCATACAAGAATAAAGTTTATG
>NC_138373.1:73426733-73442918 GCF_054177405.1 Leptonychotes weddellii
GACCCCGGGCTGAGGTAGCGCTGGTACTGAATCATTCGAATCATCCTTGCCATCCTTTCTTTCCGAGCAGTTAACAAAGTCCTTACTCCAGTCCTCCTCCCGCTGCTGCTAAGGATGCGCTCAACCAGCCCCTGTGGTTTCGTCTCTCTGTCCTGCTGCTGGGATGGATATTCTGGTAGAGGGGAAGGGAGTTTGATACTAGAGTCGAGAGTCAATTTACCAAGATTCTTTGTTAATACTTCGGAGATAGTTTGAGAGGCACCTGTAAGAGAAGAGAAAAGTTAAGATCCATTAGAGTGCATTGCATCATCCAGAAGTCACTTGTCTCAGGCTCCAAGTAGGTCTGCTCTTAAGCAGGTTGACAATGGACAATGGGAGGTACTTCAGCGTGGAAGATCACACATAGCGAGCACATTACCTACTCTGCTAACCTAACATGTTGCATGTGGTGAGACAGTACGTTTGAGAATATGCTTAAGAATCCACTATGATGAGACACCTGGGTGGCTCAGTCGGTTCAGCATCTGCCTTCGGCTCAGGTCATGATCCCAGGGTCCTGGGACTGAGCCCCACATTGGGCTCCCTGCTCAGTGGGGAGCCTGCTGCTCTCCCTGCTGTGCTCTGTCAAATGACTAAAATCCTAAAAAGAAGCCGTTATGATGGGGGGCACCTGGGTGGCTCAGTCAGTTTAGCAGCCAAATGGATCTCAGCTCAGGTCTTTATTTCATGATCTCAGTGTCCTGAGACCGAGCCCCCTGTCAGGCTCTGCGCTCAGAGTGGAGTCTGTTTGTCCCTCTCCCTCTGCTCCTCCTCCCTCTTGTGCTCTCTCTCTCTAAAAATAAAGCCAAAAAAAGAAAGAAAGAAAAGAAGAAGAATCATCCACTATGATGGGAAACAGTCCTTAAAAAAATTTTCCCCGCTCTTCTTGTTATTGGTAGTTCTGAAGGTTAGATATTTTTCCCGCCACAGGGTCAAAAGGTACCTAAATAGGATTCCAACTGGAAAAACATGTGATTCCACCTGGAAAAACATGTGCAGTTTTCCTATTTTCACTTGTGTTAGTTTGTAATAGAAGGGGGGGAAGAGACACACAACAAAGCATTAATGCAAATCAAATCAGTAAACAAGTTGCAGCAGTTCAACTTGATAACACTTATAAATCTCTTAAACTTTCTTGGGGGGGGCGGTAGGGGGGTAAAGGCCCGTGAAATAGACAAGGAAACCCCACATACAACCGTCTCTCCTTAAACAGAACTAAGAAGCTGAACTGGCTGTTACCCTCTTCACTTACACCCAACCTTTTCATGGTACAAAATCTCTCCACTCAAACTCCAAAATCAGCCACTCACTTGCCTCTTTGATCCAAACCCATATGCATACCCCATACACTCTCAAAACTCATATAAAGCAGTTAACGTTCATTTTCCCTGTGTGTGAAAGCATTAAGTAAAAGAGTCAGGATCCATTTGACTTCCAGGGACTTGCGCACACGTAAATAAAGATCCCTAGTTAGGAACCATCAGGTACTAAGGCAGGTTCAAGGGAAAGCAGAGATCGGATTATACAGATACCCTCTCTTTGTTAATTTTCCCTTTGTATATATCCACCCAGGTTCTTTCCTCAAAGATGGGGGGAAGCAGGTCTGGACTGGGGAGGGGCAGGGGGAGAAGATGCTGACGGAATAGAAAATATCAGCAAGCTTCCCACCCAGCTTTCTAGCTGCCCAGTGAGGACTGGCTCAAAGCCACCCACCACCATCCAGCCCCACCCATTAGTCGCGGTAGTAAGGTTTCAAATCCATTGAGTGGTTCTCTGTGGTCAAGCCTAGGGTTGGGTTCTGCTACGGGAAGAAGCCAGGAGAGGACCTAATTGGCAGTATTTCTGGGACACTGTTCCTCAAAAAGCCCTCCAGAGTCTGTCCTACTAATTTACATTATAGAACACATTCACTGGCTTTAAGTGTTCCCCTTTTTTCAATTTCTTCTGAAAAGCCATCTCCCTGCTTAACATTCCTAAAGGGTAAATTTAGCTGGAAAACCAATCCAGAAAATGCTGGTGAGATTAAGAAAAACTTTAGGTTAAACTAAGAGTTTAGGTTTCTTGTATTTTGTTCCTTTTCACATTCCTGACATGTATTGCTGATAGGCAGACATTTTGAGCCACGACCTAGGAGAATCCCGATTGCTCTTCCCCAGAAACAGAACTGAAAACATTTTTAAGTATTCCTGAACGTAGGAAGTAAACCAAGCAGCTCTCAATACCCCTTCCCCAATTTCCCCCCTGCCCTCCGTGTTTCTTCACTGGGGAGACCTACAGAACCTTGGCCCTCCTGCCTGGAAGACTGAAGTCAATTTAAGAAGGAGGGCAACCTCTTCGCTCCCGAACCCCCTGTCGTCAGAAAGGGTACCATCTGGCTTACCCAAGCCTTCCTGGGAATTCTCTTCACTGGGCATCTGAGATGACCCCAGGGCCCAGGTTGGGTAAAGCTGCTTTGGCGAATCCATTGGAAGCCTGGTCACAGACCGAAGCTCCTCCTAGACCTTCGGGGTCCAGTGGGAGGTGATGCTCAAGACTCAACTTGCTACAAAATACCTGGGAAGAACTTCATAGCCCAGAAGGAGCAAGAAAAACCCAAACTCCTTTGGAGTGGCAAGAGAAAGAACAAACCTCAAAGCTCCCATCAGGTTTCCTCTTAAAACTACAGATAAGCCAATCAGCCAGCCTATTTTAATGTAAATGCTAATGGTTAAAGGGATAAGGTGAGTGGGTGTAGTCCCATTAGTGGACTAATAGGGTGATGCTTCATCTGCTCCGCATTAAAACAATCATACTCTCCTAGGCTGGAAAATTTGAAAAGAGCCTCTGTGGTTGTATCTCCCTAAGGTTGCCTTGAAAATCAGTTTTTCCAAACTACTTCTGGAAATGGCTACTGGTTTGTGAACTGGGCTCTACAGTGTTCTAGTGCAGAGAGATGAAGGGTGGTTCCCCCCCAACTGCTAATTAATTCCCAATTAAATTAATTGAGAAAGTTCCTTTAAAAGTTTTCCTTGCCTGACATCTTAAACCTGCGGATGCTAGTAAGGGAACAGAGAGGAGAAATAAAGTGTCTGTTAGAAACACTTCAATAGCTTGATATTTTATGGATGTGTGCTTTGGATCTGTAATTTTAGTTTGTTTTCTAGACTATTGAATTGCATTTAACATTTGTGAGCAGCTGAAATTAAATTTATAAATTCCAACCCCCACCCCAATACTTGTACTGAACTCTGGCAACGAGCACCATCATTAACTGCTGATTTTCTGCAGGAGGTGGAAAACAAGGCCCACCCCCCTCTGGCAAAATGCATGTTTTTCCCATCTCTTATTTAATGTACAGCTTCCCCTATACCGGCTTTAGCTGGAAATCATGAGAAAATACTCAAACGCAATCTCGCTTTTTTTTACTAAAAAGCAAAAGTCGAAGCTCTGATCAAGAAATATTTTTGCAGGAGATGAAGAACGGCCATAAATACATGTTAGGTTACAATACTTTATTCAAATGGTTCTCAAAAAATATGGCCTCCAGACAGGCAGCATCAACAGCCCCTGGTAACTTGTAGGATATGATTAAAAAAGCACTGAGCTCCAACCCAGCTCTGCTGAATCAAAGACGCACCCAGCAGTTTAGCAAGCCTCCCAGGTGAATCAGAAGCACTGCTTTATGGCACTCTTAACTCTCCACTCCTGGTCTGTTCTTAGCCATTCCCCTTTTGCCATGGATACCTGTCCCCTAGCAGTCTCTCAGAATTCTGCGGGAGACGTGAGGGCAAATATCAGATGGCAGGAGGTGTAAGATTAGGAGGTAAGACAGTGAAAAGGGCTGGCATAGACTCTCACTCAAAAAATCCAGGTTTAGAGAGAGCCATTCCTACAGGAAATGTGTGGGATATGGATGGCGGAGATGCAGTTTTCTTCAACATGACAGAAGCTGAGCCAACAGAAGGTAAAAAATATGAGGGACAGGGTTGTTGGGGAAACACCCCCCTAAATATGCTTAAAAAGATCAGATTTTTAAAAAATCTTTAGGGGCGCCTGGGTGGCTCAGTCGGTTAAGCATCTGCCTTCGGCTCAGGTCACGATCCCAGGGTCCTGGGATCGAGTCTCACATCGGGCTCCTTTCTCAGTGGGGAGCCTGCTTCTCCCTCTCCCTCTTGCTTGTGCTCACTATCTCTCTCTCTAAAATAAATAAAATCTTTAAAAAAATAAATAAAATAAAAAATCTTCAAAAGTTATGACAGCTTTCTAGTTAACATGTTTTTTTCTTCATAGTATGAAAGATGAGGTAAAAAGCCAAACAGAATGAAGCAACTTGAAAACAAACAAACGGCGCCTGGGTGGCTCAGTTGGTTAAGCGACTGCCTTAGGCTCAGGTCATGATCCCAGGGTCCTGGGATTGAGTCCCACATCAGGCTCCCCGTGCTCTGTGGGGAGCCTGCTTCTCCCTCTGCCTACCACACCCCCTGCTTGTGCTCTCTCTCTCTCTGTCAAATAAATAAAATCTTTAAAACAAACAAACAAAACAATGCAGACTATAAAAACATCAAGAAAATGATACCTAATTTCTCAAGAGATAAATCATATGTAATATTTTTGAAACAGGATGCCCCTTTTAAAGAAGGAAAAGAGCAAAAAAAAAGAGTACCTGGATTTAGACATTTGATATTAGAAACAAAAAAAAATGGTTTGAAGACAAAAATCAAAGATATTCTCTTAATAAGTAAAGCAGAACCACAAGCAGATATAAAATAGAGAAAATATAAGAAGAGCATTTAATATCAGGAATATAATGGCTCAGATTCCTCAACAACATTGAATGCTAGAGGATAGTGGAGAAACACCTTCCAAATTCTAAAGGAAAATACTTCCCAACCTAGAATTCTATATTTAGTCAAATTATTGAGCAAGTGTGGAACATTCCCAGATACTCAGTTTCTCAAAAATGTTACCATCAGGATAGATTCCTTTGTCTTGTGGGAAATTAACTTGATACAAGAACACTACCAGGCAAGTACTCCCAAGGTCATGAAACAGAAAGGCTCACAGACCATATTAAAAAGCTCATATCTCAGGCGCCTGGGTGGCTCAGTTGGTTAAGTGACTGCCTTCGACTCAGGTCATGATCCTGGAGTCCCTGGATCGAGTCCCACATTGGGCTCCCTGCTCAGCAGGGAGTCTGCTTCTCCCTCTGACCCTAACCCCTCTCATGTGCACTCTCTCATTCTCTCTCTCTCAAATAAATAAAATCTTAAAAAAAAAAAAAGCTCATATCTCTCAGTTTTTTCAGTTTAAGGTGCACAGCAAAAGGCAATGCAAAAGGGGTGGGGTAAACAAATGGATTCAGAATGTTAAAAACAAGACAACAGGCCCAAATGTAGTCGCTCCTGCTAAGCTCCATGTCACCAAATTGATATTTCATGTAATTACAGTTTTGGCTCTCCCAGAAATGAAATCTGAAACCAGTCCATCTGATCAGCACTGTTAGGTAATCTGCCAGCAGACCTCTGCCATTCCCTAAAGGAAAGTATCCTTACAATAACTAGTCTGCTTTTTTGCATAGTACAACTTCCTTACTCCTACTGCCTTCTGCCTGTAAAATCTCCTTTCTTGTATAGCTCTTTAGAATTCCTTTCTATTTGCTAGATTGGATGCTGCCCAATCCATGAATCATTGAATAAAGCTAATAAGATCTTTAAAATTTACTCCAGTGAATTTTGTTTTTTGGGAATAGGCTACAGTCTAGATGGATCTTAATTCCCAAGTTAAGGAATCTGCAGTTGATAGGCTTCAATACACACTATCCTAAAATATGACATCTTGGCATATTGAATATTTTAAGCTGAGAGGTACCCTTCCCATATCTGCAGGAAAGGAACATATTTAGTTCCAAGACAGAGGGACACTGATAAGAACCCAGATGAAGGGGCGCCTGGGTGGCTCAGTCAGTTAAGCGTCTGACTCTTGGTTTCTCAGAGTCCTGAGATCGAGCCCCACATCAGGCTCCTCACTGCAGAGTCTACTTGAGATTCCCTTTCTCCCTCCGTCCCTTCACCCCAACCCCTCCACACTCTCTCTCAAATAAATAAATAATTTTTTTTTTAAAAGAACCCAAATGAACAGGTCTTGCTAAGTTTCCCCTTCTACTACAATTACCTCATACTCCTTAATCCATGATATTCTTTCATGACTGTCCAGTCTTCATCAAACCTAGCATAGAAAGGCTCAGCTTTAACCATTTGTCCAGGTCTTCATTTCCTTAGAAAGGCTCCTGTGAGTCAAATTTACATTTGTAAAGTAAATTTGTATCCTTTTCTCCTGCTAATCTGTGTTTGTCAGTTTAATTTTTAGGCCCAGCCAGGGACCTTAACAGGGTCAAGAAAGCTTCTTCCTTCCCTACACACTGTTTATATGTTTTTGTTTTGTTTTTTTTAAAGATTTTATTTATTTGTTTGACAGAGAGAGACACAGCGAGAGGGAACACAAGCAGGGGGAGTGGGAGAGGGAGAAGCAGGCTTCCCGTGGAGCAGGGAGCCCGATGCGGGGCTCGATCCCAGGACCCTGAGATCATGACCTGAGCCAAAGGCAGACGCTTAACGACTGAGCCACCCAGGCGCCCCTGTTTATATGTTTTGTCTCTCCACTGCATCTTCCTTCCCCGTTGATGGGGTTGTCATGAGAACCAGAGCTGAGGTTGAGGAAAGAGCCCCTACATGGAAAGTACCAGGTACCAATAACACACACTGATTCTACCAGTGAAATAGGCCGGGCCATAGCTGTAGACCGCCAATTAGCCTGGTGAGCAATCATGAATTTTGTTTGCATTTCAAGGGCAGAGCATATGTGGGCCCACGATGGGATAATAGTGGGTGCCCCTAATGGGTGATTGATTTAGGGGTGAGATAGTCAGTCCACAGGTGATATGATCATGACTTGTTCTTTCCATCCTTTTTTTTCTGTAAGTAATAACTGTTTTTTTTTTGGTTACTATTTTACTTACTGAATATTTTTTTAACTTACAGTATATTTAAACACACATAATGAATTCTGCCTATATCTCACATGCTAGTTATTTACTAAGTATCCACACTCAGTAATGAGTTTCACCTCTGTCTCATAAGCTACTAGTTCACTGTCCATGCTTAACCTTAAGGGTATCATCTATCCCATTTCTTTTTTCCCTCTACTGCAGAATTGAATACTCTCAAATAACAGTTCAAATGCACGTTATACCTTTTACCAGGAATGCTGATCTAACTAAAACAGAAAATAACCACATTAGAAGGGTGAGGAGATTGAAAATATGTGAGTGTAGTAGGGGAGAAGAAAAAGCTAAATCTGTGTTAGAAGTCAATAATAATGCCCAACACCAAAAAAGAAAGAAAGAAGGAAAGAAAGAAAGAAAGAAAGAAAGAAAGAAAGAAAGAGAAAGAAAAGAAAAGAAAGAAAGAAAGAAAGAATCAAAGAAAGGGGCGCCTGGATGGCTCAGATGGTAAGTGTCCGCCTTTGGCTCAGGTCATGATCCCAGGGTCCTAAGATTAAGCCCTGCATCGGGCTCCTGCTTGGTGAGCCGGTGAGCCTGCTTCTCCCTCTGCCTGCCGCTCCCCCTGCTTGTGCTCTCTCTCTCTATCAAATAAATAAATAAAATCTTTAAAAGAAAGAAAGAAAGAAAGAAGAGAGGGGCATCTGGGTGGCTCAGTCGGTTAAGCAACTGCCTTCGGCTCATGTCATGATCCTGGAGTCCTGGGATCAAGCCCTGCATCAGGCTCCCTGCTCAGCGGTGGGTCTGCTTCTCCCTCTAACCCTCCCCATTCTCATGCTCTCTCTCTCTCTCTCTCATTCTCTTTCTTTCAAATAAATAAATAAAATCTTAAAAGAAGAAAGAAAGAAAAAGGAACTTGCAGCATATATATGTCCGATAAAGAACACAATAATACTAATGAATAAAAATCCATTAGGGGGTGCCCAGCTGCCTCAATTGGAGGAGCCTGCAGCTCTTGATCTCAGTCTCATGGATTCAAGCCCCACGTTGGGTGTAGAGATTACTTAAATAAATAAAACCTAAAAAAAAAAAAAAAAAATCCATTAGATGAATTTCAAAAAAAGCAAAGATTTCTCATTTGAGGAAATATGAGTAAAGTAACATATAAAACAGTTCACTTCTACTTGAGTTTTAAAACCCTAATAAAGATAGCTTTTAAACTTTTGCAGGGCAATTTTAGAATAGAAAAACTGGGAAAGATGTATGGTGAGATTATAGCTGGTAGCTGTGAACCAAATCTTTGAAATATTGTCTGCAAATAGATATTAAGAGCTTTAAAATAGATACATACAAAACATGAGATTTGAGATCAGGTAAACCGTTAAATTCGTGTTCTCTCTAGTGCGTAACACATTACAGAACCATGGACATGAAACGCTTGAGTGAATCAAAACATCATACCAACATCTCTACTTAGACAATTATTAAAAACCAAAATTCGACTGAGTAAATTTTGAAGATCTATATTGGCTTTATTCAATGATCCACGAATGGGACAGCATCCCATCCAGTGGATAGAAACAGTCCCAATTGGCTTCAACTTTTTCTATGTGTTGGGGACGGTTGCCATTATTCTTCCCTTGGTCCTGTAACCTCAAGCCTAGCTTGCAGAGCAGGGAGATTTTTAGGCAATCTCTAAGAGATACAACTAGAAAAGATAGGCTCTTTAAATTATCCAAAAGAATTGTAGAAGCTGTCATTTTTTTTTTTTTTTTGGTGAAAGAATTGGAATTGGAAGCATATCAGTTCTAATTCAGTCTCAATATCCACCCACCTAATTATTTCAGTCAATGGTTCATTTATTTTTCAATGGATTGGCAGATAGGTTTACTTGATAGGCTAAAAGGAGGTAAGAATTGAATTTCTAGGACAGTCCCACCTACCGTTTTACTGGAAGTCTGCTCTAATTGAGCTGAAGTTCTTTTCAGATCAACTTGAAGCAAAATGTCATCTTTCTGTTCGGACTTCTGGGGGGAGGCCAGACCTAGATCTGTTCAGATCTAGGTGGAACTTCAAGCTGTGACTAGAGCTCCATGGACCCACCACAGAAGTTTACCTTGAACTGGAGTATTCACAGATGGGCAGGGAAGAAAATTAACGGGAAGACACAGAGAAGCTGATAAACCTCGTTTTGACAAGACAGAGATAAGCCAGATAACCCTCTTCTTCTTTAAGATTTTATTTATTTATTTGAGAGAGAGAGCACAAGCAGGAGAGAGAGGCAGAGGGAGAGGGAGAAGCAGGCTTCCTGACGAGCAGGAAGGCTGACATAGGACTCGATTCCAGGACCCTGGGATCATGACCTGAGCCAAAGACAGACGCTTAACCGACTGAGACACCCAGGTGCCCCATGATAACCCCTGTCTTGACAGTGGGAAATTTCAGATTCTTTGTATTAATTTCCAGTCCTTGAAGGAGGAATATAAGTACAGCTCCTCAAGCCAGAAGCAGGAGTATAAGTCCTTCTAGTAGCAAAACGGGAGGGCAAAGGGAAAATCTGTTAAGGGTGAACTACATTGTTAAACTATGTTAACTATGCATTGTTAAGAACAAGACAACAGGCCCAAAATGGATTCACTTGTGCTAAGCCCCACCTTGCCAAACCAAAAATTAATTACAATTTTGGCTCTCCCTAGAAACAGAATCTCAAACCAGTCAACCAGGGATCACCTGATCAGCACTAGTTAGGTAATCTGATAGACTCTTGCTATCCCCTATGGGTAAGTAACCTTGCCATAACCAATCTGCTTTTTGCCTAAGTATAATGTCCTGTTCCTGCCCCCTTTTGCCTTGAAAGTCTTTCATTTTATACAGCCCTTTGGAGCTCCTTTCTATCTGCTAGATAGGATGCTTCCCCATTTGAACTGAGTTTTGCTCAAATAAACTCTTACACATTTTAATATGCCTAAATTCATCTTTTTTTACTAAATCAGTTCATATCATTTTATTCATGTTTGAGCTCCACTGGAGTCAGGGATGAAGTGTCATCTTTCCTTCCAAGAATGAAGTCTTCAGGTAACATCTCAGGTGCTACCTGAGCTAACTGGTCATCACAAGAAGGTAGAGTCCATAATTTCTCAAATTCACAGGTTTCTCTTTTCTGGAGGCATCAAATGAATCACCATGCTGCCAAAGTCCACACAGAGCCAATCATCAGGGTCCTTCCCTTCTTTTACTATGAGACCCACTTTTATATTTCGGGCATTTGTACGTTTTCACAATGTGAAAAGAAGTTTTCTACTTGAAAAGGTTTTCTACTACCAATCACGAAGTAATCTGTATATTTCATTTCTGTTGGACCCTTAATCTCACAAACATCTCTTGCATTTTCTAGCCTCAAAAGCGAAACCAGCATATTGATGTCAAACTTAGGGCCAGAACGATGTGCGGTGCCTGACTCCGGGTCCCCCAAGCTGGCTGCCCCTCGCGGGCTCAGTAGGGTCACTGCCGCAGTGCAGGGCACGCGTGAGCCCTGGAGTCAGGCAGGTGGGGCCCAATGCTGGTCCCACCTTCAGCCAACCCCGCAGCGGGCAGTCCCCCAAGCGGGTCCAGCACCCTCCACTACCCTGCACCACAGCTGGGTCCGCATCTGCTGGGTCCGCATCTGCGGCCGCACACTGCTTGCTTAAGCTTATTGTTTTCTGTTTTTTTTTTTTAATTAACATATAATGTATTATTTATTTCAGAGGTACAGTTCTGTGATTCATCAGTCTTACACAATTCACAGCACTCACCATAGCACATAACCTCCCCAATGTCCATCACCCAGCCACCCCATTCCCCCGCTCCGCAAAGCTTATCTTTAACAGTACAGGACGCTCCAGTTCCCAGACTCATTTCTGGAAAGGGGGATGATAAACAGTGAAATAGCTTCATCTACTGGAGGTCTTCATCTACATGGAGTCTTTAAGATCGGATGAATGGAATTTAAAATTCTAATCTGCCCCAGGGGGTTGAACTGATGAAGTCGGAATCTTGGCTGTCCTTTCTCTCTGATCTGTGGAGCCCACCTTTTCCCTCCAGGTGGCCTCTCTAGCTCAGAAATGTTTTCCCTTCAACTGTGCCACGTTGGTTTCAGGTCAGGCAACAGAGCCGCAGGCAAAATTAAAGTGTTGCCCTCAGGGCGCAAACATTCTGGTGGATCGAGACAACAAACCGTAGATCCAAAATATAGGGTAGGTAGTGAAACATATTCCAAAGAGAGATAAAGCCTGGTAAAGGAGAGGGGAAAGCTGCTGTTCCCCAAACACACAGTTAATGAATTACTCGATGTACTGCTCTGGGCTCGCGTCTGGCGGGGAGGGTCTCCCCCTGCACCCCTTGTCCTTGCTTTGGTCCCTCTGCCCCGTGGGTTCCACCCCCCGTGCCCCACCAGTGTGTCTCCTCTGCCCTCGCTGTTTCTCCACTGAGCCTCGAGTTGAGAAGCCTGTTTCCACTGGCGTCCAAGGCCATCTGCCCAGGAGTCGGGCCTTGAGGCCTGACACACGGGGTAGGGACAAGTGGTTGGGTGCCCCGCACCTGCGCCCACCTGGGGACTGGGGTCTCTGCAGCCCCATGTGCCTGCCGCGCGCCAGGCGCCCCGCGCTTTGCCTCTCTCCCCGCACCGACTGTGGTTGCCTTCCTTTCCACGGATCCACCTTAGTTCTTGAAATTCCACAAGGAAGAATCAATGCTCCTCGGGGTCGAATCCTGGGTCTACGATCAATTATTGAACAGCTTAGTGGAAAACATTTAACGACTTTCCAATGTGAGAGTCGGCTAAAGAGCAGCCTCCCTGGCGGGATTCTGATGGAAAGAGCTCAGTACGCGCTGGGGCCGTAAATTTCCCAACATTTGTGGTTTGAATGAAGATATGGGACCCACGAAGGTACTGGTTAACTAGTCAATTAGGCCTATCAGAAGAGAGTAGCAAATATTGCCGGCATTCCCAAGTTTGCTTAAAGAGGAGATTTCAGGAAAGACAAGGAGGCAATGCTGTGAGGCACAGCCCAAGTGGAACGTTGTATTTCAGCTTTGGAAACCCAGTCCGGAGATCAAAGGAATGCCTGTGTCTTCGTTCCTGTTGTTCCATTGACTTTCTGCCTTGACTTCTCTTTTTGAGAAAAGGAACCCAGACACAAAGGCTTGTTGTCTTTCCTTTGTCTACCCGTGAAGAACCTCTAGTGCAGTCCATTGTTCTTTGTTAAAGAGGGTATCTGACCGGGGGTGGGGTGGGGGTGGGGGCAAGGGACTTCCAGAGAGGCACTTCACCCAACAGATTTTATTTACTTTGTCTCCTTTCACCAGCCTCATGCTCAGAAATGCTGGCAGAGGGCTTCAGCCCTGGTACCAAGCCCGCATCCTCTGTTCCAGAAGGACAACAGGGCAGGAAGATTGGACACCAATGCTTTTTTTTTTTAAAGATTTTATTTATTTATTTGACAGAGAGATAGACAGAAGAGCACAAGCAGAGGGAGTGGCAGAGGGAGAGGGAGAAGCAGGCTCTGCACTGAGCAGGGAACCCGATGCAGGACTCGATCCCAGGACCCTGAGATCATGACCTGAGCTGAAGGCAGACGCTTAACCATCTGAGCCACCCAGGCGCCCCACACCAATGCTTTTCAACTTCCCTATAGTACAGTTTCCATGATTCCTTGTCTTTTCCCTCCAGCTCTGTCTTTCTCGTGTCATTATCCTCATTTCATAAGCCAGCTGTATAGTTTGAATGCTTTTCTGATTTCAATTAGTTTTTATTCCATTTTATTTATTTGCCCCAAGAAGAAACATCAGGACCCATGGGATGCAAGTGTTGTAGAATTCTAATGTCAATAAATTGAGATGAAATATTAATAATATGAAACAAAAGATTGGAAAAGGGATGTGAAAGTAGAACTTGGAGGTATTGCATTGCAAAATAATTGGGGGCATTAATGAGGACTCTAAGTCAGCTTAAAAACATGGCCAGAGGGCACCTGGGTGGCTCAGTCAGTTAAGCGGCTGCCTTTGGCTCAGGTCATGATCCCACGGTCCTGGGATCGAGCCCCACATCGGGCTCCCTGCTTCTCCCTCTCCCTCCGCCTGCCTCTCTGCCTACTTGTGCTCTCTATCTCTCTGTCAAATAAATAAATAAAATCTTAAAAAAAAAAAAAAAGAAACC
The DNA here is from genome assembly GCF_054177405.1 of Leptonychotes weddellii. NCBI lineage: Eukaryota > Metazoa > Chordata > Mammalia > Carnivora > Phocidae > Leptonychotes > Leptonychotes weddellii. Next base: position 73,439,945 of record NC_138373.1, read on the forward strand.
TGGCCAGAGATCAGAGCAATGCCATCCCTATGCCCCTGTACAAATTGTGCAATTGATGTTCTGCCTCAGTGTCGGGTTTTTAAGAACATGCAGGGACGAAGCATTGTTTTTCCTCTGATCTCCTACCCTTAAAGAACCTCCAGTGCATACAACTCAAGAATATAAAGTCATATAAAAACCCAATTAAGGTTTTTATTTGTATATACATATATTAGTATAAACACATACACTTTTTGCTTTGTCCATGAGAGGGCCTGCAGAAATGACCCCCAGGAGCAATGAGCATGCCTCATGCCTGGATCTTGGTTTCTTTTTTTATTTTAATTTTTATTTTTTTTAAAGATTTTATTTATTTATTTGACAGAGAGAGACACAGTGAGAGAGGGAACACAAGCAGGGGGAGTGGGAGAGGGAGAAGCAGGCTTCCTCCTGAGCAGGGAGCCCGATGCAGGACTCAATCCCAGGACCCTGAGACATGACCTGAGACTAAGGCAGACGCTTAACTGACTGAGCCACCCAGGTGCCCCGAGGTCTTGGTTTCTAATACCATTTTCTATTGAAAAGGAACCAAGGCTCCTCGGGGAAATGGTTATTTCTAGGATTGGGGCAGGAAATATATAAAATAAATCCTGAGCATTTTGTAGTGCCAGAAAGAAAGGAAGTGTTTAAGGAAAAAAAAAAAAAAGAGGGGCATCTGGGTAGCTCAGTCAGTTAAGCATCCGATTGTTGGTTTTGACTAGGGTCATAATTTCGGGGTCGTGAGAGCAAGCCTCACGTCGGATTCCTCTGGGCACGGAGCCTGTTTAAGAGTCTCTCCCTCTCCCTCTACCCCCCAGCCCACTCATGTGCTCTCTCTCTCTCAAATTAATAAATAAATCTTTAAAATAAAAAGAAAAAGGAAAAACAACAACACAATGCACACATTGGTAGGGGCACGTAAAAGGAAAATATGAAATAATATTGGATTCTAACCCAAAGTATAAAATAAATATCCATGAGTCCCTATAGATAAAAATTCTAGAAATTGGCAAATGGAGGAGAAGAGACAAATCTCTTATGCAAATAATTTCAAGTAATTTTTGTTTTCACCCATTCCGCAAGGAGGATGGGCATAACTCCCCCTCCTTAAGTGTGGGCTGCACATAGTCACTTCATTTCAAAGTGTACAGTGTGGAAAGCAGGGGAAGAAAGGATACTTTTATCGGGGAGAAACCTAACGAACATGACCTCAGCCAGATGATCAAGGCCAACATCAACAGTGATGAGTCACATTGGTAGCATGTACCCTTGATATGATATGAAGAAAATGGCACTTTGCCTCTGTGGGCTCCTTCCAATAACCCATAACGCTGCTCTCACGACAAGAAAGACATAAAGACAAATTCCAGTACTGCGGTATCCTACAAAACACCTCACCAGGACTCCTCAAAATTGTCAAGGTTGTCAGGGCACCTCGGTGGCTCAATCGGTTCAGCATCTGCCTTCAGCTCAGGTCATGATGCCAGGTCATGATCCAGAGTTGGGCTCTTTGCTCAGTGGGGAGTCTGCTTCTCCCTCTGCCTGCTTCTCTCCCTCCCCCTCTTTTTCCCTCTTCCCTCCCCCTGCTCCTGCTCTCTCTCTCTCTCTCAAATAAATATATAATAAAATCTTTAAAAAAAAATTGTCCAGGACATCAAAAACAAGGCAAGTCTGAGGAATTGCCCAACTAAGAGAACGATAAAGGAGACATGACAACTAGAGTAATGTGGTATCTTGTATGGGATCCTGGAACAGAAAAAGGAAGTTAGGTAAAACCTAAAGGAAATCACGGCGCCTGGGTGGCTCAAGTCGTTAAACATCTGCCTTCGGCTCAGGTCATGATCCCAGGGTCCTAGGATCGAGCCCTGCATCAGGCTCCCCGCTCCACGGGAAGCCTGCTTCTCCTTCTCCCACTCCCCCTGCTTATGTTCCCTCTCTCCCTGTGTCTCTCTCTGTCAAATAAATAAAATCTTTAAAAAACCCCCAAAACCTAAAGGAAATCTAAATAAATTATGACTGTATTTAATAATAATGTATTAATATTGGTTTATTATTTTTTTTAATATTAATTTATTCAAGAGAGAGTGAGAGAGCACAAGCAGGGGGAGTGGGAGAGGGAGAAGCAGGCTCCCCACTGAGCAGGGAGCCCAATGTAGGACTCGACCTCAGGACCCTGGGATCATGACCTGAGCCGAAAGCAGATGCTTAACCGACTGAGCCACCTAGGTGCCCCTATATTAGAATTCTTAATGTTTTGTGCAGTTTCATAGACTTTGAGTGCTTTTGTCCCTTTACCCTATATTCTCCATAATGACTGTGTGTGTGTGTGTGTTTCTGTTTGTGTGCATATGCACACACATAATTTTGCAGGGCGTGAGGTCTTTCTGAAGTCACATGTGGCAGACTGAATAATGGCCCTCGAAAGATGTCCACATTCTGTTCCTTGGAACCTGTGAATGTGACCTTCCATGGCAAAAGAGACTTTGCAGATGTGATTAAGTTAAGATTCCGGACATCAGGAGATGATAATCCAGGTGGGCCCAAGATAATAATAAAGGTATTTATAAGAGGGAGGCTGGGGGTCACACAGAGAAAACCGAGTGACAACAGAAGCAGAGAGAGGAAAGGCAAAGTGACTGGGGAGCCATGACCAAGGGAAAAGGACAAGCTGTATAAGGCCCTTCCTCTTCCTGCCCCCCCTCCACCTTGTGTCTTCAACTCTGGTTCCTTCCCATGAATATGTTTGAACATGCATAAGACCCTACCTACAAAAAATACCACCTTCTTTCATTCATTCTTTCTTTCTCTCTTTCTCCCTTCCTTCCTTTCTTTTCTTTTCCTTTCCTGTCTTCCGTCCCTCCTTTCTTTCTTCTTTTTTTCAAGATTTTATTTTTAAGTGATCTCTACACCCAACGTGGGGCTCAAACTCACAACCCCAAAATCAAGAGCTGCATGC
>NC_138373.1:73443018-73458994 GCF_054177405.1 Leptonychotes weddellii
GGGTGGCTCAGTTGGTTAAGCGACTGCCTTCGGCTCAGGTCATGATCCCAGGGTCCTGGGATCGAGTCCCGCATCGGGCTCCCTGCTCTGCGGGGAGCCTGCTTCTCCCTCTCCCACTCCCCCTGCTTGTGTTCCCTCTCTCGCTGTGTCTCTCTCTGTCAAATAAATAAATAAAATCTTTAAAAAAAAAAAAAAAAAAGAGCTGCATGCTCCACCAACTGAGCCAGCCAGGGGCCCCCCAAATACCTCTTTCCTTCTCTCCTTCTTCCACTTCCTCTCTTATCTGTCATTCAAAGCTGATTTCTCAGTATCTGCCCTTTCCTTTCCGTTTCTGCTCTTTCATCCCTCAATCTGGGGCCCACCTGCTCCCTTGAACAACTTTCTCTAACTGCTCTGTTCATGTTCATCAAAGTCCTCTAAACACCTAGTGGACACTGTTCAGGCCTTATTCTCAGAAATATTTGACCCCATTCAAAAAGTCTTTCTTAAAACATCACTTGACTTACGTAACACCACATTCTTCAGGGTTTCCTTTTATCCAGAAGGAAAGACGGTTTTCCCTTGTATTTTGTTCTGCTCAAAGATAAACTGAGGCAAAGGCACCTGCCTGGCTTAGTCGGTAAAGGTAGAGCATGCGACACTTGATCTCAGGGTCGTGAGTTCAAACCCAACATTGGGCGTGGAGCCTACTTAAAAAGAATTAAAAAGGGAAAGATAAACTGAGGCACACTGAAAATTTTAAGAGTTTATTTGAGCAAAAAGTGATTTCAGTCAGACAGCACCAAACTACCGGAAGTAGTTAGGAGCACTGCAAGGACAGGAGCCAGGGGAAAAGACATACAGAGAAAGTTCAGAAGAGAAGAAAGAAAATTATTTGGTTGATTGGCTATCGCTCAAAGCCTAGTTGGCTGTGCTGGTTGTCCCTAGCATTGTGATTTTGTAACCTTGAGGCATTTACAAGCTTAGCTTTTGGTGTGCTTATGCAGGCTCCATGGGATTAGAGCCACCTCAGTCTAATGGCCTCCTTGTCTAGTTAACTGAACAGTTCTTTCTGTGGATTCTGCCCGCGGTGTTCATTATTTTTCTCATGCCGCATCAGATGTCCTCAAAGATCTCATGGATGTGCTTTAAGAAGTTAAGGAACTCCCTAAAAATGCAATCAGAGGGCAACTGGGTGGCTCAGTCGTTGGGCATCTGCCTTCAGCTCAGGTCATGATCCCAGGGTCCTGGGATCGAGTCCACATCGGGCTCCCTCCTCAGCGGGAAGCCTGCTCTCCCTCTCCCACTCCCGCTGCTTGTGTTCCTGCTTTCTCTGTCTCTGTCTCTGTCAAATAAATAAATAAAATCTTAAAAAAAAATGCAATCAGAGTTATGAGTATGTGTTTTCTCTGGAAAGCAGATAGATTACTTTCATTACATTTTCCTACGTGTCCCTGATTCCCTGATTCCCTGATAATGATCCACTGCTCTGGGCAATCTAATGACTCCTAAATCCACGTGTGCGATCAGAGCCCCCTTCTCAGCCCCACATTGGCATATGCAACTGTCCATTCAACATCTCTCTTCGGACATTAAGGAAGCAGCTTAGATTTACCCCTAAACCTGCTCTACTTCCTCGGTTTTCTACTTCAGTGATTGGCACCCCCATCCATCCAGCTGCCCAGGTCCAAAGCCTCATTACCATATAGGATTCCTCTTTTTTTTCAGTCTAGATACTCAATCACCAATTCTGGTTAATTCTACGTATTCATGTCTCTCTCTTCAATCCTCGCTGCTACAGCCACCATTATTTCCAGTCTGAATCACTGAGCCAGTAACCTGGCTAACCTCCTTGTATTATTTAGTCCTCTGTGATCCATTTCTTTTCCCATTGAGGGTATGTTTTGCTGAAAGGTGATGGGGAAATCCAGCCTGTGCCCCACTACGGGGCTCTACTAGTCCAGAATATTATCTAAACCACTGTCTAGAGAGAAGATCTTTAAAAGAAATATGTACTGGGGCTCTTGGGTGGCTCAGTCAGTTAAGCGTCTGCCTTCGGCTCAGGTCATGATCCCAGGGTCCTGGGATTGAGCCCCCATCGGGCTCCCTGCTCAGTGGGGAGTCTGCTTCTCCCTCTGACCCTCCCCTTGCTTGTGCTCTCTCTCTCTCAAATCAATAAAATAAAATCTTAAAAAGTGGGGTGGAGGACCACCCTACTCCAGGCGTGTGGGGTAGGTCATGTGGGATGGCTGTCTTTATGATAATCACCTGTGACCAACAAAGAATAACCAGACCCTAAAAAGGAAGTAAGCCATTGAAGGTGTTATCAATAGAGATATTAAAAGGATTTAAGTTCCCTGGTTAGCTTTCTATAAAAGACCAACCCTAAAGGCCTTCGTGGGCAACCCTATCTGGACCCCTCTCACTCTTGAGAGCTTTTTCTGTATCTTCACTTAATAAACTTCTATCACTTTACTCACAAAAAAAATACAAAATAAAATAAAATCTTTAAAAAAATATATGTACTAAAGTAAATGTGTGCTATCAAGCAGATCCTGGCCTCATGAGAGCCAGGGTGATGTCAAGCCTGCTTTAAACTCTTCAAAGTCCCCATTGTCTGAAGACTGAAGTCCACATTTACCATATGGTTTACAAGGCCTTTCATACTCTAACCCCTCTTTTACTTTACCATCTTATCCCTTCTCCCAGGGTTTGTCTGATGCTCTGCTCCATTCTCAACCCCATCCCAAGTCGTAGGGGCCCTCAGGCCCCACATGCGGGGGCACATGTGCACTGCCCCTCCTGCCCCGTCTGTCCTCCAGATCCCATGAGGTAATGGTAAATACTTGTTATGGCTGTGTCATGCTGAGCACTTTACTGTTATTATGTCAGTTAATCCTAACCATGTCCCTATAGGATAGGGACCTTTATTTTTTCCTTCTTCAGATAAGGAAACTAAGGTGTAGAGATTAAGTAACTTGCACAAAGTCACATGGGAAATAATGATGGCGCCCTGGAAGGATCCAGGCGGTCTGTCTTCAGAGTACATGTTCTTAGCCACTCCTCCAGGCTTTAGCAAAATGACATTTCTTCCAGGAAGCAGCCCTGATCCCTCATTTCTAGGTAAGGCGCTTTTCACATTGCTTCCCCTGCTGCTGTACTCACCCTATCACATCATCACTGTTGGTTCCTTATCAGTCCCCTCACCAGAATGTAAACTCCATGAAAGAAAGGAGTCGTTCAAGAACGTCATTAGTATGGTGGCATTCACACTGTCTTGCCAGTGACCCACATTAAGAAATAAACCCGGGGCGCCTGGGTGGCTCAGTTGGTTAAGCGACTGCCTTCGGCTCAGGTCATGATCCTGGAGTCCCGGGATTGAGTCCCACATCGAGCTCCCTGCTCGGCAGGGAGTCTGCTTCTCCCTCTCCCACTCCCTCCTGCTTGTGTTCCCTCTCTCGCTGTGTCTTTCTCTGTCAAATAAATAAATAAAATCTTAAAAAATAAAAAAAATAAACCCAGTATAGGGGTGCCTGGCTGGCTCAGTTGGTAGAGCATGAGACTGTTGATTTTGCGGGTTGTAAGTTCGAGCCCCACATTGGGTATAGAGATTACTTAAAAACAAAATCTTCCAAAAAAAAAAAGAAAGAAAAAGAAGAAGAAATAAACTCAGTATAAAATTTAAAAAATAAAATAAAAAATTTAAAGCCCCCCCAAAAGAGAAAAGAAATATACCCAGTAACATATCCAGATAAATATTAAAAGCTAAAAATTTCAGGAAAAAATCATTAGCCATTGTACAATGCATTCTGATATTATCTATAGTTTTGGTTTTTTTTTCAATCCTGACACACAAATTTATTTTGCTATTCATTAATGACTCAAAGGTTGAAAAACACCCACCTGGTGCATTGCCTGGAACAAAGTCAGGACATCATAATATCTGTTTAACCATTCGTTCATTATTAATTCAATGGCTATGTATATTTCATACTCATATATAATAAGTCACAAGTATTCAAAGAATGAGTACATTCATTTTCAAGGTTGTTTGGTTTTTGTTCTTTCTTCTTCTCCTTTAAAATTTGTAAATTCTGCCACTACTTTTGAAACAACAAAAATAAACTTGGAGCTCCTGAATCTCAAGAGGTTAAAGAGGTTAATCCTAAGAGTAAAGGTCAAGACCAACATCTTTTCTATTATCTTCTGACCCTCTTAAAAAAGAATACTTTTAAAAATTTGTTATCTAAGAATGCAAGGCTTAGAAAATACTGTTATCCAAGGCTATAAGAATGACCCCACTAACCCTTATCAACTGCAAATTTATACCCTTGGAGGAAAGGAGGACTATTTTTTGTTTTCTTTGCTCTAGGCCCAGACATTCAGGGTAGTGTTTTAGATAAAATACACAATTTAGACATAGTAATAATATTTTATTTTCCTTGCCTTGGAGAAACCAAAAAGATCCAGAAAAGAAATTGTTCATAACCATTTATTTAAATTTTAAATTGCCATTCAAGCAATTTCTCAATCATAATGTACAAAATATTAAATATAAAGTTTTATAATGAAATATCATTTATCTCTCACCTAATTTTAATTTACAAAGTTATTCAACTCTGTTAAGTATTTATTTTATTTATCAGTTATATTTATCCTATCTAAAATATATAATTGAGTATTGCTATGTGTTTATATTTATTTTTATTCCAGATTAGTTTTCACAAATATTTTGAGGTAGACCATTCTAATTATGAAAATCTTCTGAGTATAATAAATTTATGGATTTAAGGTAGCAATTTCATTGATAAGATTAAATAGTCTTAGGGATGCCTAGGTGGCTCAGTTGGTTGGGTGTCTGCCTTCGGTGCAGGTCATGATCCCAGCATGCTGGGATGGAGTCCTGCATCAGGCTCCTTGCTCAGCGGGGAGCCTGCTTCTCCCTCTGCCTCTGCCTCTCCCTGCTGCTCATTCTCTCTCTGTCTCTCAAATGAATAAAATCTTTAAAAAAAAAAAGACTAGTCTTAATTTTTTTTTTAAGATTTTATTTATTTGACAGAGAGAGACACAGCAAGAGAGGGATCACAAGCAGGGGAGTGGGAGAGGGAGAAGCAGGCTTCCCGCTGAACGGGGAACCCGATGCGGGGCTCCATCCCAGGACCCTGGGACCATGACCCGAGCCGAAGGCAGACGCTTAACGACTGAGCCACCCAGGTGCCCCAATAGTCTTAATTTTTAAAATTCATTTTAATTATGAAAGATAAAGATTGGTAATACCAAGTATTCTAAGTCAGTGGTTCTCAAACCCTGTGACTTAAAAAACCAGTATCGTTTCCCATTTCTCTCCACACAAAAAAATTCCAAATATTTTTTTCCCCAGTAAGACTATTAATGAAAAAATACCATCATTTATTCTATCACTTCATAAAATATAAAAGAGAGACATGTTCTCGGATTAAGTTACAGGTCACACCTAGAAAAGACAGCTAGTACTCATATGACAAATACTTAGGTATGAATATATGCATATATGTGTGTATACATAAGTGTGCCTGACCCAATATTTTCCTATTGGTTATTATTATTATTTTTTAAAGATTTCATTTATCCATTTGTCAGAGAAAGAGAGACAGAGAGAGCACAAGCAAGGGGAGTGGCAGGCAGAGGGAGAATCAGGTTCCCCACGGAGAAGGAGCCTGACGCAGGACTCCATCCCAGGACCCTGGGATCATGACCTGAGCCGAAGGCAGACGCTTAACTTACTGAGCCACCCAGGGGTCCCTACCTGTTGGTTATTGATTAGCAATTTGGCCATATTGTACAAAAACTTACAGAATGCATATTCTTTGACCCAGCAATTCCATTTCTAGAAAACTGTTCTGTAGAAGTACTTGAATAAGTGCCCGAAGATATTTCTATTTATTTATTCAACAAATAATATTTACTTATTTATTATATTTATGTGTACTGACTGTCTTGCCGCACTAGAACATAAGTTGTTTGAAGTCAGGGATTTTCATCTTTAGTTCACTTGTACATCCTAAATGCATAAAACAATGACTGGCACAAATATCCGTTGAACAGATGAATGAAATTATTAGTATGTTAAAAAATACATGCTGTGAACAGGGCAAAGGAGATTGCAAGTGTGGGAGAAGAGCAAAGTGGGAAAGTAAAATGGAATGGTAAGAATACGCTTTAAGGAGAGGGGGAGGAATGTGTAGAGACTTGAGGGAGGTGAGAAAGCCAGACATGGGGACATCCAGTGAGAGTCTTCCTGGCAGCGGGAGCAGCGAGTACGTAAAGAATTTGGAGTAGCACCAGCAGAGGAAGGGGGAGATCACACACACACACACACACACACACACACATTAGAGTAGCAGCAAAACCACTCTTCTGGAGCCAAATGAACAAGGGGCAAAATTAATAGATAAGGCAACTGTAGACACCACTTTTCCCCTGGGGTAAAACAGAGAGCCAGTGGAGAGTTTCTGAGCACATGAATGAATGAGTTAACTGAACTTTTTAAAGAATTTGGTTGATGTAGGGCGCCTGGATGGCTCAGTCGGTTGAGCGTCCGACTCTTGATTTCATCTCAGGGCATGATCTCAGGGTTGTGGGATCCAGCCCTGTGTTGGGCTCTGCACTCAATGGGGAGTCTGCTTGAGATTCTCTCTCTCCTTCTCCTTCTGCTCCTCCCCCCTCTCACGTACATGCATTCTCTTTCTCAAATAAAGGCAGAGATCAATTTAGAGGTTACGGTATAATTTAGAGAAGAAATAGTAGTGTCTCAAATTAGAGTGGCTTCAGGGAGTACAGATTCTGAAAATATTTTGAAGATAGAGCCAGTAGAATTTCCTGATGAACTGAATATGGGGTATGAGAGAACAGAATCAAGAAGAATTCCAAGGCTTTGTTCTGAACACCTGAAAGGACAGAGTTGGCATTAGCTAAGGCAGAAAAGCCTGCATGTGGTGATGCAAAGTAGGGTATGGTATGGAGATCAGAAATTCCACTTTGAATAATATAAACTTTTACAATGATTTTTAGATACCCAAGAGGAGATGAATAACCAATAAAATGGTTCTGGAATACAGAGAAGATCTGAGCACACAGAAATTCAATCACCAAATATGGTATTTGAAGCCACAGACTAGATGAGGTCTCCAAGATAGTGAATGTAATTATAAATGAAAAGAGACCTTGGGCGCCTGGGTGGCTCAGTCGTTAAGCATCTGCCTTCGGCTCAGGTCATGATCCCAGGGTCCAGGGACAGATTCCCTCCTTGGGCTCCTTGCTCAGCAGGGAGTCTGCTTTTCCCTTTGCCTGCTCTCTCTGTCAAATAAATAAAATCTTAAAAAAAAAACCCAAATCAGGGGCACCTGGGTGGCTCAGTTGGTTAAGCAACTGCCTTCGGCTCAGGTCATGATCCTGGAGTCCCGGGATCGAGTCCCGCATCGGGCTCCCTGCTCGGCGAGGAGGCTGCTTCTCCCTCTGACCCTCCCCCCTCTCATGTACTCTCTCTCATTCTCGCTCTCTCAAATGAATAAATAAATCTTTAAAAAAAAAAACCCAAATCAAACAATAATTCTCTATATTTGTATCTTACTAAAGGAATATAAATAGGGGTGCCCACAACTGTTGGCAGTATAAAGTGAAACATTATCTAAAACAATTTGTCCAAAAGAATTAAGACCCTTAACAGTCTTTATGTGCAATGAAGTAATAATGAGACTTATAATTTAATAAGAATATAATATGAACCACAGATAAAATTTAATTGGCATGTAATGAAATGCAGCATAATTATTTAGTGTCTAAAGATTAAAAATATTCCTAAATGAGTAAAATATAGTACATGCAAAGTGATATTACTACAGTCATTAATGTGCTTCTAAGGGATTTTATTCATTATTATTTTGCTTTGTTTTTGGCAATACGATAAAATATTCAAACTGTTAAATGGCAAGAATGAGGTCTTATAGGATATAGAAAAATACTAAAAATATTAACCTTGTATACCTTCCGGGTTTTTTCCCCAACATTCTATTACTAGTCCTACTCAGACTATAGTCCTTTTCATTCATTCACCCATTAAACATAACTATAAATAAATAATATACTTCATAGTAAAATAACGGCGTTGGGTGGTGCAGTTGGTTAAACATTCGATTCTTGGTTTCTGCTCAGGTTGTGATCTCAGGGTTGTGAGGTGAGCCCCAGGTTGGGCTCCCTGCTCAGTGGGGAGTCTGCTTGAGATTCTCTCTCCCTCTCCCTCTGCTTCTCCCACTCGTTCTCTCTCTCAAATAAATAAATAAAAAGATCAAGAGTCGCACACTCCACCCACTGAGCCATCCAGGCGCCCTGCTGTTGTCTTTCTCATCTTGCTAATTGAGAGACATTTCGTTGCTTTAATCTGCCTTTTTTTCCCTACTGAGGTTAAATATCTTTTATACTTAGGATCACAATAATTCTGTTGGACCGATATCTTTTTTGTTGTATTAATTAGAAAACCGAAGGCCAGAGAAACAATTTGTCCAGGACTCCCCAGACAGTGAATGATAGAGCTGGGGGTTTAATCTAAGTCCTTGACTGCAGAACCAATTCTATGTTATTTAGCCATGTTGCCTCACTTTTGAATTTCTGATTTGGGCTGAAAATCCAGAATCACATATTTTTGTAAAATCCTTAAAGACAATCCAATTCAATCTTGTGATTTTATTGGGAAAGAAAGTGAAGCCCAGATAGGTTAACCCTTTATGACATTGCAGACCATTTAAATCTTTCTATTTAAAACATTTCCAGGGCGCCTGGGTGGCTCAGTTGGTTAAGCGACTGCCTTCGGCTCAGGTCATGATCCTGGAGTCCCGGGATCGAGTCCCGCATCGGGCTCCCTGCTCGGCAGGGAGTCTGCTTCTCCCTCTCCTGCTCCCCCCTCTTGTGCTCTTTCTCTCTCTCGCTCTCTCTCTCAAATAAATAAATAAAATCTTTAAAAAAAAAAAAACATTTCCATGCTTGGGTAGGTATCATAAAACACTGACACTGAGTGAAATGACCAGGATTACATGGTCATTGGAGGAACTGTGATTACCTTAGATCTTCTGACTCTTGCTTGATGTGGTGCTTTTTCTTGCTATATATATTTTTTCTTTCCCTTGATTTAACCCCCTTTAAATAAACAAAAATGATAACAGTAATTACTACCAGCTAACTTTTATCAAATATGTCAAATGACAAAACTAAAACAATTTAGTAACAAATTTTATGTCTTTTTTTTTTTTAATGTCCTTTATTTAAGAGAAAACAACCATGGATTGGGAGAGTACAGTACTTCACAGCAAAGGGACACTGTTCCCAAGGGATTTGATGCAAGTTTTATAGAGCTTTAGAAGAGGCAACAGGAGAACAGGGCATGATTGGCTAGGTTGGGGATTTCCTTAGAAGGCTAGCAAGTCCTATTTTCCAGGGAAAGGTGAGCTAGCTAAAGCTGAGTTGGAGGACTGTGATTGATGTATATATTAAATTTTCCTAATAGGTGTTTCCATAAATGCAGGCTAAGTTAGGTTTAGTTTTGTGACGTGGGCACCAGGCCACTCGGGTGGCCTCCATTTTGTGGGTACTGATACTAATGGACTTTATCAAATGCTTCAGTGGCAGACATTGTCCTGAGCATTGTGTACACATCATCCCATCAGATTTCCTCAGCACCGTAGCAAAGAATGTTTTATTCTTACTTTACAGTTGAGTGACTTGGTCATGATCACACAACTCATAAGTGGTGGAACCTGAATTTAAACCAGTTTGCCTGATTCTGAATTCTTTTTTTAAGATTTTATTTATTTATTTATTTATCAGAGAGAGAGAGCATGAGCTTTGGGGAGGGGCAGAGGGAGTGGGAGAAGCAGACTTCCCACTGAGCAGGGATCCCGATGTGGGGCTCAATCCCAGGACCTGGAGATCATGAACTGAGCCGAAGGCAGATGCTTAACCAACTGAGCCACCCAGGCGCCCCTAATTCTGACACTAAGAAAAGTTGAATAAGGAAAAATGAGACGCAACCCACACTTATTGTTGAAACAGGTGAAGATTATAGATTAATTAAAGCTTCCTTTAAAAGATTTTATTTATTTATTTGACACAGAAAGAGAGAGAGAGCGAGAGAGAACAACCAGGGGGAATGGCAGGCAGAGGGAGAGGGAGAGGGAGAAGGAGGCTCCCCGCTGAGCAAGGAGCCCGACGCAGGCTGTGGTCGATCCCAGGACCCCGGGATCGTGACCTGAGTGAGCCAAAGGCAGACGCTTAACTGACTGAGCCACCCAAGCACCCCTATAGATGAATGTAAAAGTGTTAACGTTTAGCTTTTTAGGATGCAAGCAGGAGGACATAGGAGAAATAGGAATGGGGGAAACTTGGCTATCTAGAAGAATGAGACCTTGGAAATAGCACCAATTCATTGTGTACATTTATTTGTTGCACAGATATCTACTGAATGTCTACTACCTGCCAGACACTTCCTTGGGCCGTGGAGATACTTAGAGGAAAATACACAGTGGAGAGACTTAGAAGAAAACACATGATTCCCCTTCTGCAGAAGTATATCGTCTGGGAGGGACAGAGACAAAAGACACAGTGAGGGGTGCCTGGGTGGCTCAGTCGTTGAGCGTCTGCCTTCAGCTCAGGTCATGATCCCAGGGTCCTGGGATCGAGTCCTGCATCGGGCTCCATGCTCCAAGGGAAGCCTGCTTCTCCCTCTCCCACTCCCCCTGCTTGTGTTCCCTTTCTAGCTGTGTCTCTCTCTGTGAAATAAATAAATAAATAAAATCTTTAAAAAAAGAAAAAAAGTAACCTTATCTTGGCAGCAGCTGTCCCCTCAAGGTCCTGAAAGCCTTGCTTCCAGATTCCTTGGAGACTTGCGCTAGTATGCAATCAGTCACTCCTCACAATCCCAGTGTAGCTTTTTCTGCCCACAGGTCCCATCCCATGAATAGGGAAGGGGTTAAGGAATAGGCAGGAGAGATAGGAGGCCCCTGACTCTCCTGACCAGGTTCCAGAATTATTCCGGCAGGTGGAGACACTGAGGCAGAGTGGAACAAGAGGTGAGGAAACAAACCAAGACGGCACAAGAATCTCAAGGCCACAAGCTTCCCGGTCAAGTTTTCAATAAGACTGCCGCTAATAGCCCTCAGTGGCAACGCATTTGGGACCCGTCTCCCTCTAGAGAGCTTTTTCTTTCCTTTCTGTTCTCACCTTCACTTAATAAACGTTCACTTCACTTTACCCTTTTGTGTCCGCAAAATTCATTCTTCGACTCATTCTTCGACTCCATGGGACAAGAACCCTGCAATCCTGCAACAATATGACTGCCAGATCAATACAATCTTTCCGTGCCAAGCTAAGGGGGTGTCTGGGTGGCTCAGTCGGTTAAGCGGTTGCCTTCAGCTCAGGCCATGATCTCAGGGTCCTGGGATCGATTGAGCCCTGCGTTAGGCTCCCTGCTCAGCAGGGAGTCTGCTTCTCCCTCTGCCCTCCCCTGCCCCCGTCATTCTCTCTCAAATAAATAAATAAAATCTTTTAAAAATTAAAATTAAAAAAAACTAAAAATTAAAAAAAAAAAAAAGAAATGCCAAGCTAAGGAGTCTTGACTTTATGCTGTAGATGATGGGAAACTATTATATATTAGATACAATATTTTGTTTTTCCTTTGGGGGAAACAAGGTCTTAAAATAGGTGGTATAAAAGAATGTAAAATGAAAAAGTCCCTGTTTTCAAAAAGCATGAAAATTAGTTTGGCAAGAAACCAGTTAATTCTTCTATAGCATTTGGAAATCTTCTAGGAGTTTGGTAAAACAACAAAATGCAAAACCAGAAATTGATAAGTGCTGCCATAAACTTCTCAATAACGTCCATGCCTTTCCACATCAGTTCCTTCAGCCTTGAACGCGTGATTGTCTTACTGAAAAATGTCTACTTACTTCAACTTTGAAGCTTTCTCCTCTGCGAACACTTTGTGCTTGCCATTTGGCAGGCGTGCAGAGCACTTTAAATACATCATCTTATCAGATTCCTATAGCAAATTAAAAGGTCAGTTTTTCTTTTCAGTTGAGAAAACAAAAACTTCAGAAGGTTAAGTGACATGCCCAGTTTCACATAACTAAAAAGTAGTAGAATCAGAAATAACCCAGTCAGTCTGATTTTGGACTTTTAATCAGGAAGGGCAAAGTTAGGGGCACCTTGCTGGCTTAGTCCGAGGAACATGGGACTCTTGGTCTTGGGGTCGTGAGTTCAGGCCCCAGGTTGGGTGTAGAGATTACTTAAATAAATACAACTTCAAATAAAAAGGAAGGGCAAAGTTAGGTGAGTAAAATTCAGTCCCTCTTAGAGCTGAAGACAGAGTGTAGATCGAATTCCTTGGGTGGAGTTTTCTCTTCCTGGTTTGGCTTCCCACAGCACTGTGGATACAGTCTAATAGAAAGCTGCCTATGTATTTGTCTAAACAGACTGTCAGTGACAAGACTCTGCATTTTTCATTACTATTCTAGCACCTCTATCAGAGCCTTGCACGTAATAGATGCTTAATAAGTTTGTTACATGAATAAATGCATGTCTCCTTTCCAGTCTGTCTACTGCAGACAAACCTCAGATTTTTGTAGTTAAGTCTATGCATTGGTAATCTTTGCTTTGTGAACTTTTTGAGGGGAAGAGCAGAGCAAGAGAAGAGGAAAAAAAGTCAATGTCCTCTGACATCCAATTGCCTTTGAGGAGCTGGGAAGAGAGCAATTCACACTTGATTATCTTCCATCAGATAAATTAGCAGCATCTGAATTGCCAGGCAGTCAGGCCACCAACGTCTCTCCAGCCCGACTGGCCCGCTTTGTCTCCGCTCAGAGGCCATGATTCCTTCCCTGACTGCCTTGACTCTCCGCCTCCTGGTCACTGTGGCTTTGGGCCAGACATTCCAATTTCAAGAACATGTCTTTCTCCAATTTCTGGGCTTAGACAAAGTGCCTTCACCCCAGAAGTTCCAACCTGTGCCTTCTGTTTTGAAGAAAATTTTCCGGAATCAAGAGGCAGCGGCAACCAGTGGGGACTCCCGAGATTTATGCTACATAAAGGATCTTGGTATCCGTGGGAACATACTGCGACTTCTCCTGGATCAAGGTAAGGAAATTAGCGTGCCAATTTGATGGCATGAAGAAAGAAGAGAAGGGGAAGGTAACAATTACCGAGGGGTTTGTAGAAGGCCTTGTGCTGGTCTTTTACATGTTTTATCTCATGATCCTGGCCACATCCCGAGATTCGAAAGGCAGGTATTCTTATCAGCTTTTTAACAATAAGGAAAGTCAGACTCGGACAGTAGATTAACCCATAAGCTATTCAAGATCAGGAGCATATGAGCAAAGTCAGGATTCAAAATACATTTTTTCGGGGCGCCTGGGTGGCTCAGTCGTTGAGAGTCTGCCTTCGGCTCAGGTCATGATCCCAGGGTCCTGGGATCGAGCCCCGCATCAGGCTCCCTGCTCAGCCGGGAGCCTGCTTCTCCCGCTCCCACTCCCCCTGCTTGTGATCCCTCTCTCGCTGTGTCTCTCTCTGTCAAATAAATAAAATCCTTAAAAAAACACACAAAAAAACCAAAATACGTTTTTCTTTTTTTAAAAAAAAGATTTTATTTATTTGACAGAGAGACACAATCATACTTTTATATATAACAAGTGTCTTCCAAAATTTATACCCCATCATGGATGTATAAGAATTTATACTTTTTAGGGGCACCTGGGTGGCTCAGTCGGTTAAGTGTCTGCCTTCGGCTCAGGTCATGATCCCAGGGTCCTGGGATGGAGCCCTGCATCGGGCTCCCTGCTCAGCGGGGAGCCTGCTTCTCCCTCTGCCTGCCGCTCCTGCTGCTTGTGCTCTCTCTCTGTGTCAAATAAATAAATAAAATCTTTTAAAAAAAAATTTATACTTTTTATATATAGCAAGTGTCTTCCAAAATTTATACCCCACCATAAATGTATAAAAATTCTTGCTTTCTGGGGTGCCTGGGTGGCTCAGTCGTTAAGCGTCTGCCTTCGGCTCAGGTCATGATCCCAGGGTCCTGGGATCGAGCCCCGCATCGGGCCCCCTGCTCAACGGGAACCTGCTTCTCCCTCTCCCACTCCCCCTGCTTGTGTTCCCGCTCTCGCTGTGTGTCTCTCTTTCAGATAAATAAATAAAATCTTAAAAAAAAAAAAGAATTCTGGAACGCCTGGGTGGCTCTGTCAGTTAAGTGTCTGCCTTTGGCTCAGGTCTTGATCCCAGGGTCCAGGGATCGAGTACCGCATCAGTCTCCTTGCTCACTGAGGAGCCTGCTTCTCCCTCTGCCAGCCGCTTCCCTGCTTGTGCTCTCTCTCTCTCTGGCAAGTAAATAAATAAAATCTTTTTTTTAGGCCATTTAGGCCATTGAGTAATAATACTCTTTTAGCTTTTAATTTTTGTTACTCTGGTAGTAAAACATGATCTCATTGTTTTGATTTTTATTTCTTTAATAAGGTGGAATGCATTTTTAAATGGATAATGAATCTTTCTTTTTTTTTTCTTCAAACAATTGCCTATTTATACACACTGGCCATTTTCTACTGAGGAGTCTTCCTTTCCTTAATGATTTGTAAGCCCTCTTGATCATCTGTAAAAGCTCTTTCTAATTATGAATTTAAACTCATGCATATTATACGTTTTCTTGTTGTTCTTTGTGGTTTTAATTTTGTTAATGATGTCTTTTGAATACAGAAGTTCTTTTATCTTCATGCTCTCAAATCTGTCTATCCTTTCCATTGTGGCTTTTGGATTTTCTTTTATGCTTAAGGAATCTGACTAGTGCTAGGAAGAGGAAGGGAGATGGATAGGTTAGAATTCTAGCCTGGAACAGGAGATGTCAACTTTTCAGAGAAGTGGAAAAGATAAGTACTATGAAGACATCTCTGCACTTGACAGTTAGCCAACCTTTAAGAAAGATGTTTCAGTGGAATAGTGAGGGGCAAAGAGTTGGAAAATAACAGAAGAATATGAAGAGGTAGAGACAGCAAATATAGACTTACCTTTTCAAAAGATGGTCAATGAAAAGAAAAAGATGATAAGGTAGTCTTGAAGAGGATGCTGGATAATTTCAAATGCTTCTTAATTTTATTGTTTTTTAAATGAGGCTTGAGAATGAAGGGGGAATGGTTAGAATGTTAGGGTGTCTTTGGGGGGGCAGTTCTTTCTGTTTTGTTTTGTTTTTTAAAGTAATCTCCACAGATCCAGTGTGGGGCTTGAACTCACGACGCTGAGATCAAGAGTCGCGTGTTCTACTGACTGAGCCAGCCAGGCACTGTTGGAATGTTTGGGTTTGTGTTGTAATTTCTCCATAAGCTGAAGGGTCTTAGAAAATCCCTACTTAGGGTTGGGGCACCTGGGTGGTTCAGTCGGTTGAGCATCTGATTCTTGATTTCTTCAGCTCAGATCATGATCTCAGGGTGGTGAGATGGAGCCTGCGTCAGGCTCGTGCTAGGTGTGGAGCCTGCTTAAGATTCTCCCTCTCCCTCTCCCTCTGCCTCCTACTCCCCCTAAAAACAAAATCCCTACCTAGGGTGGAGACACCCTACCTAACAATATGATGGCATTAAGCCAAAGAAATTATTTGCGGAGAGGGAGAAATTTAAGCTGGGGGAATAAGAGGTAAAAGTAAGCTCTACTGGGCCTTTTCGTAAAGGAATAGGTAAGGTTTGAAAATCTGGGCAGAGAAGTCAGCTTTGAAAACAGGGAGAGTACATCTACAATGGCAAAAGATAAGAGAGAGGGGTCCATGTGGAGAAACTGGAGAATCACACTGCACCTCAATATTCAGTGAAGTGGGATATGATCTTTGCAGAGAGCCCGGACCAGAAATTGTTGACATTGACAGCTGTGGGCTTTAGATAAGGAATCAGCTAAGGATGAAACACATGGGATTTCAGAGGGCCAGTCTTGGCTAGATAAGAGTTTG
>NC_138373.1:73459094-73466423 GCF_054177405.1 Leptonychotes weddellii
CAACTGAGCCACCCAGGCGCCCCATGTTCTTAAACATTTTTGTGCCCTTTGGCCATTCTGTTGAAGGTGATGGACTCCTTCTCAGAGTAATGGTTTATATGCTAAAAGAAAATACTTAGGGGACGCCTGGGTGGCTCAGTCGTTAAGCGTCTGCCTTCGGCTCAGGTCACGATCCCAGGGTGCTGGGATCGAGCCCCGCATCGGGCTCCCTGCACAGTGGGGAGCCTGCTTCTCCCTCTCCCACTCCTCCTGCTGTGTTTCCTCTCTCGCTCTGTCTCTCTCTGTCAAATAAATGAAATCTTAAAAGAAAAATAAAATAAAGTATTTAGGATTTCCAAGGAAATCAGTTAAATATTTAAATACATTTATAAAAATATTTTAAACCAAATGTGTGTACAGTGACATACACGAATGCATTTATTTTTTTTAAAGATTTTATTTATTTATTTGAGAGAGAGAGAATGAGAGAGAGCAAGCACATGAGAGGGGTGAGGGTCAGAGGGAGAAGCAGACTCCCCGCCGAGCAGGGAGCCCGATGCGGGACTCGATCCAGGGACTCCAGGATCATGACCTGAGCGGAAGGCAGTCGCTTAACCAACTGAGCCACCCAGGCGCCCCACGGATGCATTTATTAATGCAACAAATAACAAGATCCAGGGTTGGGACTATATTTACCATAAATTCAAAGTAGTGTGAGTGTAAATGTTATTTTGAGATACTTGCAACAACTTAATCTATGAACACACCTAGGACTTTTATTGGTAACAGTGTCATAGGCCCTGAAAATATTTTTGGGACTTGTTGCCTATATTCATAGTTGAAAGAAATGCTAAATTTCATTTAGAGTTCCGTGAAAATACAGATGTAATTCTTTTTTTTCTTTTTTAAAGATTTTATTTATTTATTTGAGAGAGAGAGAATGAGAGAGAGCACATGAGAGGGGGGAGGGTCAGAGGGAGAAGCAGACTCCCTGCCGAGCAGGGAGCCCGATGCGGGACTCGATCCCGGGACTCCAGGATCATGACCTGAGCCGAAGGCAGTGGCTTAACCAACTGAGCCACCCAGGCGCCCAATACAGATGTAATTCTTTCTCCCATCCAAATTCATGGACCTTCTAAATTCTATCCAGGACCCCTTGGGGACCTGCAGATGTGAAGATAAGAACCTCTGGCCTTGAATGAGGAGGGAAAGAAACAAATCCTCCCAGTGGTAGGGTTTGAGTATAGCTGATAACTTCCTGCCCTTAGTTTGCATATGTAGATATCATATAACATTTGACATTTATATCATATAGGCGGATCTGAAGTGAAATATGTTTTGGTGACTCTCACATCTCTGTTCCCACCTAGGTCTCTTTCTTTACTCCGAGAAACTCCCTCAAGCCTCCTCCTGCCTACAGAAGCAGCTCTACTTTAACCTGTCCGCCATTCAAGATAAGGAGCAGTTAACAATGGCCCAGCTGGGCCTGGATTTGGGGCCCAACACTTACTATGAGCAGGGACCGGAACTGGAGTTGGCTCTGTCCCTGGTTCAGGAGCCTCATGTGTGGGGCCAGTCCATCCCCAAACCAGGTAAAATGCTTGTGTTACAGTCAGTACCAGGGCCTCAAGGTGTTGTGCATTTCAACCTGCTGGATGTGGCTAAGGATTGGAAGAGCAAGCCCCAGAAGAACTTAGGTTTGTTGCTAGAGATACTGGTCAAAGGGACCAGAGACGGGGGGCGGAATTTTCAGCTTCAGGACACCTGTGCCAGACTGAGACAGTCCCTCCATGCTTCCCTGCTGGTGGTGAGTCTCAACCCTGAGCCATGCCACCCTTCATCCCGAAGAAGGAGGGAGGCCGTTCTGGCCCCTGAGGCTTCTTGCAGGAGTCTCTGCCTTCGTCACCAGCTCTTCATCAACTTCCAGGACTTAGGTTGGCACAAGTGGATTATTGCCCCCAAAGGGTTCATGGCAAACTATTGCCATGGAGACTGTCCTTTCTCGATGACCACCTCCCTCAACGGTTCCAATTATGCTTTCATGCAAGCACTGATGCGTGCAGTTGACCCGGAGATCCCCCGGGCTGTCTGTATCCCCACCAAGCTGTCCCCCATTTCCATGCTCTATCAGGACAATGATGACAATGTCATTTTACGACATTATGAAGACATGGTGGTTGACGAATGTGGATGTGGGTAGGCTGTTAGAAATAGGAGGGGTGTTCTTAGAGTAAACCTTCTAATAAAACTAGCAACGTGGTTTATGACTTCTTGGATCTGAAATATCAATATATTTGTGTTTATGATTTGTCTTCCTGGAAAATCCATCATGATTAATGATCTCCCTAAGTAGACACACACACATACACACACCCCAGCCCTAATAATCTAACAGTCATGATGCACTTGACAGTATATTAGACTCTAGATAGAAGGAGACTTGCATTTATTGGTGGCCTAGGATGGGCAGGCATTATTCTATGTGTTACTTATAAACATCATTTCAGGATGTTTCTTGAGATAGGCCTTATTATTTATAAAATAATTCATAGAGAAAGTAGATAACAAATTTCCTTAAATTTATCAACTTTCCCTGGCAGATCTCACAGGCTAACAATGTTCTTAAAAAAAAATTATCTTGACGGGCACCTGTGTGGCTCAGTTGGTTAAGTGGTGGACTCTTGATTTCAGCTCAGGTCATGATCCCAGGGTTCTGGGATTGAGCCCCGAGTTGGACTCCACACTCAATGGGGAGTCTACTTGAGGATTCTCTCTCTCCCTCTCTCTCAAATAAATGCTTCCCTCACTCACGCACTCTCTCTTTCTCTCTCTCAAATAAATAAATAAATCTTTAAAAAAATTACTTTGCGATAATACAAAATAATATGAAAAATATTATCAAAACAGTACCTGATATCTACATTTCCTTCTGGTCTTTTATTGTTGTTATATATGATTTTTATAGCTCAGATCACACTGTATATATAATTCTGTATCTTTCTGTACTCAATGTTACCATAGGAATTTTTTTCAAATCACCAACATCTACATAGTTCATTTAATGGCTGTATTATATACGAATATTTAGATACGTATTTTACTTAAGAGAGTGTTTATCATTGGGCATTATATTGTTTGCAGTTTTCATGGTGGAATAGTGTTATGAATTTCTGTTCATATTTCAGTTGATATTTTGTCCCCACTTGGAAAAATTTTAGAGATGGAATTACAGAGTCAAAGGTATAAATTGACTTCTATAATCAATAGAAAATATATTGATATTAAAATAAACATGCATACGATATGGGATAAAATGCAAAATTTATACAGACTTCAAATACAAAACTCTAGATTTGGTAGGATACTTTGGGTTGTACCTGGAAGTATGAGTTCACTCATTTCCCCCGTTGGGAGAACTAAAGCAGAAGTTTGTGAATCACTGCTTTATTTAGTCCTTTCTTTAATGCCATTTGTCACTGTCTTCTGTCAACTTCACCACTCTCATCTGGATTACTGCCACTTTTTGTTTGTTTTTTTTTTTAAGATTTTTATTTTTATTTATTTGACAGAGAGAGAGAGCGAGAGCAGGAACACAAGCAGGGGGAGTGGGAGAGGGAGAAGCAGGTTTCCCACAGCAGAGGGTGGCTGAGAAGATGGCTCCCAAGGTTGCAACTGAAAAAAAGTTTGGAGGGTGGTCAGAGGCTGGTAGAAGGGGTGTCCCTGGGTCTGTTCTGTTCACTGTTGGAAAGACAAAACACAATATTTTGCAAATAATTCCAGTTGCTTCATGGAATCCCTGTAGTGTAAACTGTAAGGTTGTGGAGAACACATTCTTCTTCTTCTTTTTTATTTTACAATTTTATTTATTTATTTGTCAGAGAGAGAGAGAGCACAAGCAGGGGGAAAGGGAGAAGGAGAGGGAGAAGCAGGCTCCCCGCTGAGCAGGGAGCCTGATGTGGGACTCGATCTCAGGATGGCAGAAATTGAGGACTGCTAGATTTCCTTAGTCCACTAAGAATTTTGATGTGGGTTCTGTGCTTAATACATTTATATTATTTTTTAGAAGATTTATTTATTTTAGGGGGAGGGGCAGAGAGAGAGGGAGAGAGAGAATCTCAGACTCTCTGCTGAATGCTGAGCCCAACACAGGGCTCCATCCCACAACCCTGAAATCATGACCTGAGCCGAAATCAAGAGTTGGCCGCTTAACGGACCAAGCCACCCAGGCACCCCTATATTATTTTAAAAAGTTATTTAAAACTATTAAAAGGGTAGCTATTTCCTTCTGCTTGCAGTTCTGTTGTTGGCAGGTTTGTTCACTCCCCAGTTAATCAAGTTTTCTCCTGGGTCCATTATGCCCAGGGCTAGAGAAGAACATACATTACTGGCTTCATGGCTTTGGGACACACATTATCTTCTTTCTCTACTAGAACATTAATGTCTGACAAATTGGTCTACAAATAGGCATGTGCCCTGTAAGTCAAGTTATATGCTCTGATTTGGGCAGGATGGCACAGGGTAGGACTTCTTAATCCAAAATATAAATAAATTATGAACCGATGGGTCGTACGGCTATTTCGGAGCATTTCAAGACCAGTGATCTTATTTATTGGCAGGTCTGTCCACTCACTTACAGGCCAGTTTGGTTTGAAACTTCACCATCAGTTTAATTCATTTCAATTCAATTTGATGCTTATTGAAGGCCTTGAAAGGGAGAAAGACACGGTGTCTGCCTTTGGTCGTTTGCCATGAAATGATGCATTCCAAAATCAAGTCAGGCCTTAATTTTGTTTCTTTTAAAATAAGAAATGAGACATAAATAGGACACCAAGGGTTATTCAAGGGTTATTTCTCACCAATTTATTTCTACTCAAAACAACATTAAGCACTTCAAGTATTATCACAGAGTTTTCTGTGCTCAGCTTGTGAGTAGAAATCTTGGGGTAGCTAAGCTCAAAATAGTATGTTGGCTCGTCCCAGAGGCAGAGGGTGGCTGAGAAGATGGCTCCCAAGGTTGCAACTGAAAAAAAGTTTGGAGGGTGGTCAGAGGCTGGTAGAAGGGGTGTCCCTGGTCTGTTCTGTTCACTGTTGGAAAGACAGATCCATGGGTCTGCCGGGAGCACTGCCTTCTCTTACTTTTTCTGTTTAATTGTTTGCTTAGCAACATTAAACAGCAAGCTGGTACCATTGTTTTGGGGCAAAAACTTATCACATATTTTGCAACCATCACCTTTGTCTTGTTGCAGTGATGTGAAATTTACCTTCTGACACACAGATCTTTTGGAACCTTACTTGAAAATGATTGGTTTAGTTACAACCTATATTTTCATCTTTCAAAAAAATAATAATTATGCAGTGATTAATACGGGTAATTGACCAAGGTCTCCTGGAACAATAATTAAATCAATAGCTGTTTTGAAAGGAAGAATATGATAACTCCCATAGATATCAACAGAATACACAGGGAAACTGAAAGGAAGGAGTGAATCCATCCAAATTAAAGAAGAAGGGCTGCTTTTGATATGGGTAGTCGGAGACAGTAGGGTTTTGACATATGCAGAAGGGGATTGCAGGTAGGGAATTTTAGCCTAGAGAAAAGCCAGAGCAAATGGGCACCTGGCTGGCTCAGTCAGTAGACACGTGACTCTTGATATCAGAGTCGTGAGTTCAAGCCCCACGCTGGGTGTAGAGCTCACTTAAAAAAACAAACAAACAAACTAGAGCAAAGACAGGAAATAGATGGCAGAAATTGAGGACTTAGTTATAGGGGGTTGAATTTGCTAATTGTATTACTTTTCTGCCCTCTGCTGATTAAAACAGGGAAGAGCAAATCTATTAAAATAATGGTTCCGGGACGCCGGGTGGCTCAGTGGGTTAAGTGTCTGCCTTCAGCTCAGGTCATGATCCCGGGGTCCTGGGATCCAGCCCCGCATCAGGCTCCCTGCTCGGCGGGGAGCCTGCTTCTCCCTCTCCCTCTGCCTGCCACTCCCCCTGCTTGTGCTCTCTCTTTCTCTGTCTCTGACAAATAAATAAATAAAATCTTAAAATAAAATAAAATAAAATACATGGTTCCTAATGTCTAGAGGATCAAGGGTGTTGTTGAGAACCTGGTAAAACATATAGACTCTCCCCAGAATATAATACATATAAACACACAATATTTTGCAAATAATTTCAGTTGCTTCATGGAATCCCTGCAGTGTAAACTGTAAGGTTGTGGAGAACACATTCTTCTTCTTCTTTTTTATTTTACAATTTTATTTATTTATTTGTCAGAGAGAGAGAGAGAGAGCACAAGCAGGGGGAAAGGGAGAGGGAGAGGGAGAAGCAGGCTCCCCGCTGAGCAGGGAGCCTGATGTGGGACTCGATCTCAGGACCCTGGGATCATGACCTGAGCCAAAGGCAGACAACAAAATGAGCCACCCAGGTGCCCCTGAGTTTACTTTTTTTTTTTAAGATTGATTTATTTATTTTAGAGAGAGAGAGCAAGTGGAGGAGGGGCAGAGGGAGAGGGAGAGAAGCAGACTCCCTGCTGAGCGCAGAGCCCCTTGAGGGCCTGGGTCCTATGACCCTAAGATCATGACCTGAGCCGGAACCAAGGGTCGGAGGCTAAACCTACTGAGCTACCCAAGGAGCCCCACTTCTGAGTTTTCCAACACAAAATCTAATCAAAAGTACCCTTGATGACGAGTATCCGATAGGAATTCTAACAGAAACAAACTCAGATTATACTCCATCTTAACTATTGTATATATGCCTCTGTGAGTGTGTCACGTTAGTTTTCTCTTGCTGCTGTAACAAACTACCATGAACTTAGTGGTGTAAAACAACATAAGTTATCATATAGCTCTGGAGGTCAGAAATACACAATAGGGTCTCACTGGCTAAAATCAAGGTGTCATCAGGGCAGCATTTCTTCAGGAGGCTCTAGGGAAAAATCCATTTACACACCCTTCCAACTTCTAGAAGCTATCCTCATTCCCTGAATCATGGCCCCTTCCAGCCATATCTGCTTTCATATTCACCCGGCTTTCTTGGACTCTGATTCTTTTTTTTTATTGTTACGTTAATCACCATACATTACATCATTAGTTTTAGATGTAGTGTTCCATGATTCATTGTTTGTGCATAACACCCAGTGCTCCATGCAGTACGTGCCCCCTTAATACCCATCACCACGCTAACCCATCCTCCCACCACCCTCCCCTCTAGAACCCTCAGTTTGCTTTTTTAGAGTCTATCGTCTCTCATGGTTCGTCTCCCCCTCCGATTCCCCCCCTTCATTCTTCCCCTCCTGCTATCTTCTTTTTTTTTTTCTTAACATATATTGCATTATTTGTTTCAGAGGTA
>NC_138373.1:73466923-73503973 GCF_054177405.1 Leptonychotes weddellii
TATTCCATTGTATATATAGACCACATCTTCTTTATCCATTCATCTGTTGATGGACATCTCGGCTCTTTCCAGTTTGGCTATTGTGGACATTGCTGCTATAAACATCGGGGTGCACATACCCCTTCGGATCCCTACATTTGTATCTTTGGGGTAAATACCCAGTTCTGACTCTGATTCTTTCGCACCGCTCTTATAAGGATACTTTTGATAGGATAATAGGATAAGGGTACTCATGATAGGATAATCTTCTTACCCCAAGATCCTTAACTTAATCACACCTGCAAAGTCCCATGTGCCATTGTAAGGTACCACACTTACAGATTTCAGATATTAGGAGGCAGACATCTCTGAGGGGCTGTTCTTCTACTTACCACAAATACAACTTTGAAACACTTGGCTTCTGAAGGACCTGCATTTATGATGTGGCACTTCTGCCCCTTCTTCAAAACTCTAACCTGCCCCTTGAACAACTGCTTTACCTGAGGAAACTCTAGTTTGACTTTCATAATTAAGGAATGTCTTATATTTAGGGCTCAGGTAGAGGGTTCATGGTACTTGAGATTCAAATTTAGCAGCTCTAGATCTGAGACGCTAGAGGAAGGGAGACTTAGGTCTTGAAAGTGACCTCAATTCTGGGAGTCTGTGCTGAAACTCAAGAGATGCCTGAGCCAGGGGTCAGGCAACAGGAGGCAATGGTAATCTGGAGCACAGTATTCACTTTCTCAAGAAGAATGAAAAAGCAGAAGTGGACTTGGCCATACACTTCACCTTAGCTTCAAAAAGGAAGAGAGATCACCTAAGACTTGTACACTAATTACCCAACTTCGAGGCCAAAGTTCTTCTGATTTTGCATCTAACAGTGCACTTCCCCATTCCAACAGGACTGGGGGCAAAGAGCAAAATAGGAGGAAGTTAGAAATATGAGAGAGGCAGAAGAGCACTTATAGAAAAACAAATAAGGGGCGCCTGGGTGGCTCAGTTGTTAATATTAAAAGGCAAGTCCATAGTGTCTTCACCAGGTAACATTGAAGGTCTTCAGGTTATACAAACAGGTTAATTCTCTCTTCCCTTTGTTCTTCCTTTGTGCTCTCGAATAAGGAATGATGGGTCAGCGTTAATTTAAGGAGAGGGAAAAACTAAATTCAGATGTTATCAGGGAAGAACTTAGAAATTCAGGGGCGCACACATGGCTCAGTCGGTTAAGCGTCTGCCTTCGGCTTGGATCGTCCAGGGATCAAGCCCCAAGTGGGGCTCCCTCCTTGGTGGAGAGCCTGCTTCTCTCTCTCCCTCTGCTGCTCCCCCTGCTTGTGCTCTCTCCGTGTCTGTCTCTCTCTGTGTCAAATAAAAAAAATTTAAAAAAAAAAAGAGAAAGAAAAATTCAGATAGCCTCAGTGATTTACTCTATTGGATTAATTATTTGAGGAGTGCCTGGGTGGCTCAGTTTGTTAAGCGTCTGCCTTCGGCTCAGGTCATGATCCCGGGGTCCTGGGTCCTGGGTCCTGGGACTTGGCCCCACAGCAGGCTCCCTTGCTCAGTGGGAAGTCTGCTTCTCCCCCTCCCTCTGCCGCTCCCCCTGCTTGTGCTCTCTCTCTCTCAATAAATAAAATCTTTATTAGCACATGCTCTAACCAGCTGAGCTAACTGGCCAACCCAATAAATAAAATCTTTTAAAAAAAGGATTAATTATTTGAATCATGAGCTTTCTTATCAACATAGTGATACAAATCCCCACACCTTGTATAATCGAGATACCCAGTAATTGCCTGAGACTCAGAACTGAGTCATCCTCTGACCAAGCCAGGTAGCAGTGGTCACACCTACCATGTTCAGGCATGTTGTTGGTAAGAGCAATCCACACAATAATATAGTTCCAGGGGAGAAGTCCAGTGACAGAGCACCATGGCTTCTGACAAAGGTAAATGGGACCCAGGGGCCTGGTAAATTCTGTATTCTTGAAAAGGGCAAAATCTGTGTGTGTGTGTGTATGTGCATGTGTGTGTGTGTGTGTCCTGTCTGTGCTTGTGTCTTGGGCATTTTTCAACTTTCCTATTTATTAATATATTGATATTATTCTTTTTTTAAAATTTTTTTTAAGATTTTATTTATTTGCGAGAGAGAGAATGAGAGACAGAGAGCATGAGAGGGAGGAGGGTCAGAGGGAGAAGCAGACTCCCTGCTGAGCAGGGAGCCTGATGTGGCACTCGATCCTGGGACTCCAGGATCATGACCTGAGCCGAAGGCAGTCGCTTAACCGACTGAGCCACCCAGGCGCCCCTTTAATGCTTTTTTTTTTAAAAAAGATTTTGTTTATTTGAGAGTTCATGAGTGGGGGAAGGGAGAGGGAGAAGCAGTCTCCCTGCCGAGCAGGGAGCCCGATGCGGGACTTGATCCCAGGACTCCAGGATCATGACCTGAGCTGAAGGCAGTCGCTTAACCAACTGAGCCACCCAGGCGCCCTATTGATATTATTCTTAAACAGGGTTTATTATTGTTATTAATACTAACTATTCACATCCACAAATTATTTTGGTCAAATGACACCAAATCAATGCTTATTTCACCATAATAAAAAATTAAGTAGGGGCGCCTGGGTGGCTCAGTTGGTTAAGCGACTGCCTTCGGCTCAGGTCATGATCCCGGAGTCCCTGGATCGAGTCCCGCATCGGGCTCCCTGCTCAGCGGGGAGCCTGCTTCTCCCTCTGACCCTCCCCCCTCTCATGCTCTCTCTATCTCATTCTCTCTCTCAAATAAATAAATAAAATCTTTAAAAAAAAAAAATTAAGTAAAAAATACAACTGTTAATTAACAGTTTAAAATAGCAACAGAAGTGAAAGCACAAGGGCATGTTAATTGATATTTTAAGGTTCAGTTACTTAATGTTGGAGAAATTTGTGGGAGAGGGAGAACACTTCAGGATGTGGAAGGAAATGATTTTCAGCTGAAGTGGGATTTGAGCTGGATCCTGAAAGGGTAGAATTTGGATTGGCAAAGAGGAAGAGAGTCCTGGTTGACTGACACAAAGAACTTGAGAGAATTTACAAAGATTGTGTGTGGAAATATCAAGAGTAAACTGGTTAAGCTATAGGAGAGTCTGGGGAAATAATCTGCAGTGAGATTAGAAAGCAAAGCTGGAGGGGCGCCTGGTGGCACAGTTGGTCACGCAACAGACTCTTGGTTTTGCTCAGGTCATGATCTCAGGGTCTGGATCTCAGGGTCATGAGATGGAACCCCAAGTTGGGCTCTGCGCTCAGCGAAGAGTCTGTTTGAGGATTCTCTCTCTGCTCCTCCCCCCCACTCTCTCTCTCCGTATCTCTCTCAAATCAATAAATAAATCTTAAAAAAAAAAAAAAGGGAAAGCAAACCTGGAATGATATTATGGAGGACTTTGAATGCTAGGCTAAGGAAAATGAGGTTGATCTTTTTGGTCAGAGAAGATCTTTGGAGAATTTGTGACTAGCATAGCAATGACTAAAATAGTGCTTTATTGTTTTTATTATTTTATTTTATATTTTATTTTATTTTATTTGGGAGAGAGAGAGCAAGTGATCAGGGGAAGGAGGAGAGGGAGAGAATATCCAAGCAGACTCCCACTGAACAAGGAGTCTAACGTGGGGCTTGATCTCACAAGCCATGAGATCAGGGCCTGAGCCAAAATCAAGAGTCAGATGCTTAACCAGCTGAGCCACCCAGGTGCCCCTTATTTTATTTTTTTTAGAGGAGGGGAGAGGCAGAAGGGGAGAGAGAATCTTTTTTTTAAATTTTTATTCTTATGTTAATCCCCATACATTACATCATTAGTTTTAGATGTAGTGTTCCATGATTCATTGTTTGCGTATAACACCCAGTGCTCCATGCAGAACGTGCCCTCTTTAATACCCATCACCAGGCTAACCCATCCTCCCACCTCCCTCCCCTCTAGAACCCTCAGTTTGTTTTTCAGAGTCCATCGTCTCTCATGGTTCGTCTACCCCTCCGATTTCCGGGGAGAGAGAATCTTAAAGGTTTTATTTTTTTATTTTTTTTATTTGAGACAGAGAGAATGAGAGAGAGAGAGCACATGAGAGGGGGGAGGGGGAGGGTCAGAGGGAGAAGCAGGCTCCCTGCCGAGCAGGGAGCCCGATGCGGGACTCGATCCAGGGACTCCAGGATCATGACCTGAGCCGAAGGCAGTCGCTTAACCAACTGAGCCACCCAGGCGCCCGGGGAGAGAGAATCTTAAGCAGGCTCCACACCCAGGGTGGCTCGACTTGGGGTTCAATCTCACAACCCTGAGATCATGACCTGAGCCAAAATCAAGAGTCGGATGCTTAAGCAACTGAGCCCTAAAATAGTGCTTATATACCACCTTAATAGGAAAAGCAGAGAGGCAGAAGAGCACTTGTAGAAAAACAAATAAACTTTTAGGAAATCTAGATGGGCCCTTGGGAGACTAGACGGACATATTATGGTTTTGTGACAATGTCTGTGTGGGTGTGTATCTTGAGTGGTAAGAGTCGAACTCTCCTGGTTTGTTCCAGGGGATGGGGCTTATGACAGTTGATTTCTTTTGGAAGGCTCTGCTTATAGGAAAATAAAGCATTTCAGAAGAAGGCAGTCTATTTTTGAATGTCTTCAGATCCAAAATAATTTTTATGCCTCAGTGGCACATCGTGGACCCCTCAACACACACACAGACACACACACAAACACACACACAGCCTCGGGCAAAATGCCTTCTGTTTTAGAGGAAGTGTCTTCCAGGTCTTGTGACTCTTCTTGGCTTAAAAACACCACCTCAGAGTTAAGGTTTACCAGCAGGATAGACTGAACATCCTGGCTGCATCTCTGTACAGCTACTTCCCCCTCAGGGGTGGCAATGACTTGTGCGTCTCTCTGGCCCACGGAGAAAGGGTATCATGTGGAACCTTTTGCTCTGTGTCTCCTCTTTCTTGGGAAAGAGAGATTGGTAATAATGACAATTGAACCTTTCAATTTAGGATCCTTTTCTCCCACTTCCCCAAATTTTAGCTTTCAAATAACCAGGGAGCAAACCCTTAACATGAGTTCTTGTTGCCAAAATAAATGTCCATGTTCCTCCAAATAAAACAAATGACTTGCATTTCTGCTTTCAGAGTTTTACAGGCCAGTGCCCATTTCATCCCCAAAGCTCTGAGTCTTGAGAGGCATGGGCCTCTAAAATCCAGTACTTGAACTTGAATAGTCCTTACATGCTCTAATGGCTTCTAGGACACTTCGAATAAAACCCATGGCTTAGAATATAAACTCCATGAACATAAAGATAGGGATTTGTTTTGTTCCCTGTTCCTGTACTTCAAAGAGTCCCTAACATTTAGTAGGCCCCTCATTAATAGCTCTACCGACTGAGCCAGCCAGGCACCCCGGTGTGTGGTTTTTAATTAAGAAACTGCCAAACTGTTTCCTAGAGGGGCTGTACCAATTTACATTCCCACCAGCAATATATGAGAGATATACTTTCTCTGCACAGTGTGGTTCTCTCTCTCTCTTATAGCTATCCTATAAAGGATAGTAGTGAGATTCATTCAGTCATTTGCTCAATAAATATCTATTACTAACCAACATGTTTCAGGCAGTGTGATAGGGTCTGGAACAAGATATACGTAATCCATACCTCACATAATTTACAATTCAGTGTTATTAGAGGCATATAAATAACAGTAAAATACAGCATGATTGCTATGATGAAGGAAGTACAAGAAGCTATGGAAACACTTAGAAATTACACATGGGAGCCTCTGAGGAATGACTTTCTCATTGCACTTAATCATTCTTGTTGGAGCCTTAAGGAAGGTTACTTGGTTTGGGATTGGGCAAATAGATTTCAGCAAAGCCCTTAGAAACTTGCTTTTCTTGATGGTCCAATACATTTAATACAGGAGAGAATCTTTTAACTCCATTTTCTGATATGGTTCGCAGGTTTGAAAGAACAGAGTATTTTTTTGTTAGCTAAATTTGTATGTGGGTGTTATCTGACATAATCATCTCTTGGTCAACAGGTCCTTCAGCTGGAGATGCCACCTTGAGGTAAGAATAATACCATCATAGTGAGCATCTAATTCAACCAAGAATAAGTGGATTTAAGAGCTGTAGGACTATAGCTTTCCATATTTTTCCTTTCTTCTTTTATCATGCTCCCACTCTTTCTTTTTTGTCTTTTCTAACTTCATTCTCTGTGATTATTGCTTTCTGTATCTTTGCTTGTATGTCTTTTGGGTTTTGTTTAAATAAATTACCTTCCAGCTTTGTTCCATTGTTGCCTTACCTTTGTTTCTTCTCTGTTTAAATCACATGATTGTATAGCCATTAGTGAAAAGGCCAGAGAACTCATTTGTCACTTTGATTTCATCTTTTTGTTTTATACTATATGCCCATTTTTTTGGATGTAGCATTATAACAGGGGGTCTTCTGTCAGGGAATATATTATTTCATGATGGGTGGAAGGACTGATCTATGTAATAAATAAATGTAATACTTTAGGGATGAGTAGAAATATTAGGATGTAATAACAAGCTGATGACTCAACCATATTGCAAAGAGTCCTCAGCACAATCCTGAGTCTCCCCTGAGTTCCAGCTGTGATGCATGGAAAATATTAAATCTAAAGATGTCATTGGGAGGGGCACCTGGCTGGCTCAGTCAGTAGAGCATGTAACTCTCGATCTCAGTGTTTTAAGTTTGAGCCCCACATTGGGTGTAGAGATTACTTAAAAATAAAATCCTAAAAAAAAAAAAAAAAATGAATAAAGATGTCATTGGGAGCAGTTTGAATTTTTTTCTTATGAGGAATTAGGATGCAGAATTTAATATGGAAGAATCCTGAGGTTCTCTCTCTCTTCTCAGACTTGGCAGTAGAATCTTGTTGGTGATTTCTGGCTTCTACACCTAAAATCTAGTTAGAGTCCACTGAGTCATGAAGATTAACGATTGTGTGAAGATGGGGACATGGCAACTCCATGGTGAGACAGAAAGATTAGACTATAAAGAGAAGCCTTTAAAAGTGAAACAAGGTCATATTTATACCTGAATTCTAAATTACCATGTAATGGTACAGAGACAGTGGTAACCAAATCACATGAGTTGGGAAAAATCTCTTCACTATGCCTGTGAGAGAAACTCTGATCATTCAAATGGACCTCCCTAGATAACTTTGAAAAACAGAAAAAAAAAGTTTCCTGAGACGTCATGTTTTATTTTTTCTAAAGATTTTATTTATTTATTTGACAGAGAGAGTGGGAACACAAGCAGGAGGAGTGGGAAAGGGAGAAGCAGGCTGTCCACCGAGCAGGGAGCCCGCCAAGCAGAGAGCCTAATGCAGGGCTTGATCCCAGGACGCTGGGATCATGACCTGAGCCGAAGGCAGACGCTTAACAACTGAGCCACCCAGGCATCCCGAGATGTCGTGTTTTAGATCTGCCTGATAGAAGAGGGGAGCAGGAAATGATTTCAAGTTCCCTCTAAAGATAGCATGACAACATGGGAGTGCTTTTTGTATTTCAGGAGGAGAATCAAACCCTGGGAATTTGAAGTCTTCTTTGACCCCAGAGAACTCCGTAAAGAGACCTGCCTGCTCTATGAAATCCAGTGGGGCACAAGTCATAAGATCTGGCGAAACTCAGGCAAAAACACTGCCAACCATGTGGAAATCAATTTTATAGAAAAATTTACTTCAGAAAGACAGTATTGCCCATCCATCCGCTGCTCCATTACCTGGTTCCTGTCCTGGAGTCCGTGTTGGGAATGCTCCAAGGCTATTAGAGGATTTTTGAGTCAACACCCTAGTGTGACTCTGGTTATTTATGTAGCACGGCTTTTCTGGCATATGGATCCACAAAACCGTCAAGGACTCAGAGACCTCATTAACAGTGGTGTGACTATCCAGATTATGAGAGTCCCAGGTAAAAACAATGAACAAAGAATCTTGAGTGTTTATGAGAGACCGTGGTGCTGGCATGTTTCAAGGCCAGGAGATTGATTATCCCACTCTGGAAGTCTCAGAAGTGAAAGTCCAAAATAACGTAAGAAAGGACCGGGTCTGAATTTCATAGTAAGGAAGTATCAAAAAGAGGACTCCTTTCTCCATTCCTGCCACTATGACCTCTCAGCCATCTTCATCTTTTTTCTTTTTTAGGGATTCTGGGGAGTGTAGGCCTTCTCCAATGACAAAGAGGCTAATAGGCTTTGTATAAAGTATATCTATAAGTTAGGCTCCCTTTAAAGTAAGTTTCTGCTGTATTTGTTGAATGAACCAAGATTTGTGTTTCCTCAGAGTATGATCATTGCTGGAGGAATTTTGTCAACTACCTACCTGGGAAAGAAGATCACTGGCCAAGATACCCTGTGCTATGGATGAAGCTGTATGCACTGGAACTCCACTGCATAATTCTAGTAAGTTACTTTAAGGGGTAGAGATTCTGATGCCAAAAGAAGCATCCTTCTTCAAACTTCTTTTTTGATGAATTGACATGTACTTTCCTCACCATCTCTTTGCCATTTATATTGAAATTTGGTTATTTAACTACTTGATCCACCTGAAGAAAATGTGAGAACAAAACAATCTCTTTGTAGAAAGAAAGAGGGAGAAGGGAGTGGATAAACTGGTCTAAGATATATGCGGACTCCACGTTAACTTGATATTATTATCATTATTATTACAACACTTGCTAGCTCTACAGAATTGCAGATATTCTCCTTTCCCATATTGGTTTGTGCCATCCTATTGAAGAAATAAATGGAGGTGTCCCATTTGTATTCTCTTCAAAGTTGTTTAATAGTCTTCCAACTAATGTTTTAGAATGTTTGTGGTAGGGGCATCTAGGTGGCTTAGTCAGTTAAGTGGCCAGCTTTTGATTTTGGCTCAGGTCATGGTCTTGGGGTCCTGGGATCAAACCCCACATCAGGCTTCACGCTCAGCAGGGAGTCTGCTTGAGGATTCGCTTTCCCTCTGCCCCTCCCCCCTCTCCTGCTCACACTTCTCTCTCTCTCTCAAATAAATAATTAAATCTTGGGCGCCTGGGTGGTTCAGTCGTTAAGCGTCTGCCTTCAGCTCAGGTCATGATCCCAGGGTCCTGGAATCGAGTCCCACATCGGGCTCCCTGCTCGGCAGGAAGCCTGCTTCTCGCTCTCCCACTCCCCCTGCTTGTGTTCCTGCTCTCGCTATCTCTCTCTCTCTGTCAAATAAATAAATAAAATCTTTAAAAAAAAATAATAATTAAATCTTAAAATAAGATAAATAAAATGTTTCTGGTAATAATAGTATGAAGAAAAATATTATTCTAACTTTTTTTTCTTCCAGAGTCTCCCTCCCTGTTTAAGGATTTCAAGACGTCGGAATCAGCTTACATTGTTCAGACTTACTCTTCAAAATTGCCATTATCAAATGATTCCACCCCATATCCTTTTAGCTACAGGGTTGATACAAGCTCCTGTGACTTGGAAATGAATGGAATGGTTCCTTGTGTACACTGTTTCTGTAGCAGACACTGAAGACCCACGGGAGAGTGAGTGCCACTAGAATGTAGAAAATTTCAGTTTGTGTTTCTATATACCAACAACAAATTATCTGAAAAAAGAAATTTTTATTTTTATTTTTTTAATTTTTTTTTATTCTTATGTTAATCCCCATACATTACATCATTAGTTTTAGATGAAGTGTTCCATGATGAAAAAAGAAATTTTTAAAAATCCCATTCATTATTGCATCAAAAGTAATAAAATACTTAAGAATAAATTTAACTAAGGAAGTGAAAGGTTTGTGCTCTGTGAAATCTTGGACATTGATGAAAAGACATTGGAAAACAGGTAAATGAATGAAAAGATATCCCATGTTCATGGGTTGGTAGAATTAATATTGTTAAAATGTCCATACTACCCAAAGTGATCTGTAAAGTCAGTGTAATCCTTATCAAGATTTTAATGGCTTTTTACAGAAATATAAAAAAATTCTGAATTTCGTATGAAACCATAAAAGACCCTGAAAACCCAAAACAATTCTGAGAAAGAAGAACAAAGCCGGTGGCATCACACTTTGTAATTTCAAACTATATTCCAAAGCTGTATAACCAAAATAGAATGGTACCACTATTAAAAACAGACATATAGATCAATAAAACAGAATCCAGAGCCCAGAAGTAAACCCATGTGTATATGGTCAACTAATATTTGGCAAGGAAGCAAAGAATATTCAATGAGGAAAAGATAGTCTCTTTAATAAATGGTGGTGAAAAACTGATTTCACATGCAAAAAAATGAAATGGG
Source organism: Leptonychotes weddellii (assembly GCF_054177405.1). Lineage (NCBI taxonomy): Eukaryota > Metazoa > Chordata > Mammalia > Carnivora > Phocidae > Leptonychotes > Leptonychotes weddellii. The sequence goes on from NC_138373.1 coordinate 73,477,196, forward strand.
ATGCCTATCTTACACTACTCAGAGAAATTATTTCAAAATGGGTTAAAGACTTAAACCCGAGACCTGAAACCATAAAACTCCTAGGAGGAAACATAGAGAAAAAGCTCCTTGACATTAGTCTTGGTAATGATTTTATGGTTATGACACCAAAAGCACAAGCAACCAAAGCAAAAATAGACAAGTGGTACTATATCAAAATAAAAGCTTCTGCACAGCAAAAGAAACAACCAACAAAATGAGAAGGCAACCTATGGAATGGGAGAAAATATTACACATCTGATAACGGGCAAATATCCAAAACAGATAATGAACTCATACAACTCAAGAGCAAAAGAACAAACAATCTGATTTAAAAATGGGCAAAGGATCCAAATAGACATTTTTCCAAAGAAGATAGTCAAATGGGGTGCCTGGGTGGCTCAGTTGGTTAAGCGACTGCCTTCAGCTCAGGTCATGATCCTGGAGTCTCGGGATCGAGTCCTACGTCGGGCTCCCTGCTCAGCAGGGGGTCTGCTTCTCCCTCTGACCCTCTTCCCTCTCGTGCGTGCTCTCTGTCTCTCATTCTCTCTCTCTCAAATAAATAAATAGAATCTTTAAAAAAAAAAAGAAGATAGTCAAATGGCCAACACCTACATGAAAAGTTGTTTAACATTACTAATCACTAGGGAATGCAAAACTACAATGAGCTATCACCTCACACCTGTTGATGAATTTGATGAATTTCTATCATCAAAAACGTAAGTGATAAAAAATGTTGGTGAGATTGAGGAGAAAAGGGAACAATTGTACACTGTCAATGGCAATATAAATTGGTAGAGCCACCATGGAAAGCGGTATGGAAGTTCCTCAAAAAATTAAAAATAGGGGCGCTTGGTTGGCTCCGATGGTTAAGCATCTGCCTTCAGCTCAGGTCATGATCCCAGAGGCCAGGAATTGGGCCCCACATCGGGCTTCCTGCTCAGTGGGGAGTCTGCTTCTCCTTCCCCCTGCTCCTTCTCTCTCTCTCTCACTCACTCTCTCTCAAATAAATAAATAAAATCTTTTTAAAAAATTAAAAATAGAGGGGCACCTAGGTGGCTCAGTCGGTTAATCATCTGCCTTTGGCTCAGGTCATGATCCCAGGGTCCTGGGATTGAGCCCTACATTGGACTCCCTGCTCAAAAGAGAGTCTGCTTCTCCTCCCTCTGCACCTCCCCTCTACTTGTGCTCTCTCGAATGCTCTCTCTCTCAGATAAATAAACACTTCAAAAAATAAATAAATAAAGTAACTCTAGCACATTAAAAAAAAAAATTAAAAATAGAACTACCATAAGGGCTCCTGAGTGGCTCAGTTGGTGGTTGAGTGTCCAAATTTTTTTTTTTTTTAAGATTTTATTTATGTATTTGACAGAGAGAGACACAGCGAGAGAGGGAACACAAGCAGGAGGAGTGGGAGAGGGAGAAGCCGGCTTCCCGCAGAGCAGGGAGCCTGATGTGGGGCTCGATCCCAGGACCCTGGGATCATGACCTGAGCCGAAGGCAGACGCTTAACGACTGAGTCACCCAGGCGCCCCTGAGTATCCAAATCTTGATATCAGGTCTTGATATCAGGGTCATGAGTTCAAGACCCATGTTGGACATGGGGCCTACCTAAAAAAATAAAAAATAAAAAAAAAGAACTACCATATGATTCAACAATGTTTTTTCTGGGTATATATCTGAAGGAAATGAAATCACTATCTCAAGATATCTGTACCCCATGTTCATTGCGACATTATTTACTATAGTCTAGACATGTAAACAACCTATGTGTCCATCAACAGGTATGAATAAAGAAGATGCAATGTATATTATATATATACACACATATATACATATATAGATGTATATTATACACACACACACACACACACATGAATATTATATAGCCATAAAAAAGGAGGAAATCCTGCTATTTGTGACAACATGGATGAAACTTGAGGACATTATGTCATTTGAAATAGAGAGAGACAAATACTACATGATCTCACTTATATGCAGAATCTAAAAAATCCAAACTCATAGAAACAAAGAGAAGATTAGTGGTTACCAGGGGTGGGGATGAAGGTAGTCAAAGGGTATGAACTTCCAGTTTTAAGATGAATAAGTTCTGGGGATGTAATGTACCACATGGTGATTATGTTTAACAATACTGTATTGGGTTTTTTGGGAAGATTTTATTTATTTGAGAGAGAGAGTGAGATACAGAGCACACACATGAGCAGTGGCAAAGGGAGAGGGAGAAGCAAACTCCCTGCTGAGCAGGGAGCCCGACGCCAGGCTCAATCCCAGGACCCTGGGATCATGACCTGAGCCGAAGGCAGACGTTTAACTGACTGAGCCACCCAGGTTCCCCAGCAATACTGTATTGTAAACTTGAAGTTTGCTAAGAGAGTGGATCTTAAATATTCTTACCACACATACACTGACACACACAACTGTAACTATATGAGGTGATAAATGTGTTTACTCACCTTATTGTAGTAATCATTTTGCAATATATATCAAACCATTATTTTGTACCCCTTAAACTTATACAATGCTATATGTTAATTGTCTCAATAATGTTGGAGGAAAAAAAAAAAGAGATTAAAAAAAGATCTAGAAATTTTACCAAACAGTAGTATCATGGATTATGTCATCTGCCTTGTTACAAATTATTCCAATACCTTGTGGCTTAAGATAACAATGAATATTTATTATGTCAACTTCATCAGGAATTCAGGAGCAACTTATCATGGTGTTTGTGGCTCAGGATCTCTCATGAGGTTTCAGTCAAGCTGTGAGCCAGGGATGTAGTCATCTCCAGGTTTGATTGAGGCTAGGGAATATGCTTCCCAGGTGGCACACTCATGGCTGGAAAGTAGGTGCTAGTGGTTGATGGGAGGTCTGTTTCTCCACAGGCTGCTTAAATGTCCTCATGACATGGCAGTTGGCTCTCTACAGAGCAAGTGGTCTAAGAAAGACCAAGGTGGACATTACCATGTCCTCAATGACTCAGTCTTGGAATCATACACTATTTCTTCTGCAGTAATCTGTTGGTAATACCAGGCAGCCATGATTCATTGTGGGAGGGGACTACACAAGGACTTGAATCCCTGGAGATGAGAATAATTGGAGGCCATCTTGGATTTTAACTGTAGGGACTTTTGCTGTGTGTTTAGGACAAATAATTACATGGAACTAATTTCTAAGATGCTAAAGGGAAACAAGAAACAAGTTTTTATTTATTTTTGACTCAGAACATCATAAGATTTAATAGAAAATTTATTAGTCAGAATTTATAGGATGACTTATTGTTATAATTAACAACATCTTAAACTTTGAGTAGCTAAACACAAAAAAGGGTTATTTCTTGCTCACATTGCAGCCTAATGTAAACTGGGTGAGAATGTGGTTGCTCTGTGTGGTTTTTCAGGAACCCAAATTCCTTCCATCAGGGGACTCCACCATCTCCTATGACCTTCTGAATTCTCCACATTCAGCCAGCTCACAGGAGAAAGCACACACAGGAGAGGAGAGAGACAGAGACAGAAAGCATTAATTTGCATGAAATAATGTTTTGTTTATTTATTTATTTTTATTTTATTTTTTAAGTAGGCTCCATGCCTAACATGGAACCCAGAGTGGGGCTTGAACTCACGACCCTGAGATCAAAACCTAAAGTGAGATCAAGAGTCAGATACTCAACCGACTGAGCCACCCAGGTGCCCCCGAAAGAGTATTTTTAGAATTAAGGTTTGGAAATGGCAAACATCACTTAATTTTTTTTTAAAGATTTATTTATTTATTTTAGAGAGACAGAGAAAGATCATGAGCAGGAGGGGCAGAGAGAGAGAGAGAATCAGGAGACTCTGCGCTGAGCTCAGAGCCCAAAGTGGGCCTCAATCTCACGACCCTGAGATCACAACCTGAGCTAAAACCAAGAGTTGGAGGCTTAACTGACTGTGCCATCCAAGTGCCCCCGCAAACATCACTTCTGACCCAATTCCACTAACCAAAAATCAGTCATGTGGCCCCACCCAACTCTTAGAAAGACAGAAACATGGTCCAGGAAGAGAAGAAAATGGAGATTGGTGAACACATAAAGTGCTTGCCACATGAGGAAACTGAAAGATTATGCAATCTAGCCAGGGTCAGACAAGGAACACCATGGGACTAAAAGTAGTGTGTTTTTTAAAAATACTTAATTTTGGGGGCACCTGGGTGGCTCAGTCGGTTGGGCGTCTGCCTTCGGCTCGGTTCGTGATCCAGGGTTCTGGGATCGAGTCCCACATCGGGCTCCCTGCTCAGTGGGAAGCCTGCTTCTCCCTCTGCCTGCTGCTCCCCCTGCTTATTCTCCCTCTCTCTCTCTCTGACAAATAAAATCTTAAAAAAAAAAAACTTAATTTTTAAAAATTTTGTTTGGCCATTCAGGATATGCCAGTAACCAACATCTCACCAACTCTCATTATGGATTCAGACTGGCTCAGTTACTTGCTTCACTTGCCTTCCTGGATTGGCATGAGGATATAAAGTGTTTTTTTGGGGGGGGGGCATAAATAGGTGCTGGGAACTTATTGAATGTCCATATGAAGACTATGTGCATTTTTAATTTTTTAATTTTTTTAAGATTTATTTGAGAAAGAGAAAATGAGAGAGAGTGCAAGCCAGGGAGAGGGGGAGAGGGAGAGAGACAATCTCAAGCAGGGTCCATGCCCAGCATGTGAGGCTCAATCTCACAACCCTGAGATCACGACCCTAGCCAAAAATCAAGAGTTGGATGCTTAACCACTGAGCTACCCAGGCACCCTGAGAGCTAAGTTTTATATGCATCCATTGCTCTGTCTCATATATATATATATGTATATCTCTCGCATATACATATATACATATATATGTATATCTCTGTCTCATAGATATGTGTGTGTGTGTGTGTGTATATATATATATATATATATATATATACTTTTAAATAGTTTATTTTTAAGTAATCTCTACACCCAGTGTGGGGCTTGAATTTATAACTCTGAGATCAAGAGTCACATGCTCTAGCGACTGAGTCAGCCAGCCACCCTGCCTTTTCTTATATATTAAACATATTCCTCCACAGTCCACACCCCTAATCATTTACCTTTTGTCATTTTACTCTTGCTTTAAAAGTTTTTGCTAACTACAGGGCGCCTGGGTGGTTCAGTCCGTTAAGTGTCTGACTCTTGATTTCAGCTCAGGTCGCTCTTCAGGGCTGTGAGATCCAGCCGCAAGTTGGGGCTCCACCCTCAGCTCGGGTCTGCTTAAGATTCTCTCCCTCTCCCTCTGCTTCTACCCCCAACCCCCTCTCACTCTTATTCTCTCTCTCTTTCAAAAAAAAAAAGTTTTTGCTAATCTGATGGGGCACCTGGCTGGCTCAGTCAGTAGAGAATGTGAATCTTGATCTCGGGGTTGTGAGTTCAACCTCATGCTGGGGTGTAGATATTACTTAAAAATAAAATCTTTAAAAAAATAAAAGTTTTTGCTAACTTGAATATTAAATTTATGATTTGGAAAGTTGGTATGGATAAGTCATTAAAGTGTGAATGATAAGCAATATAAGAATTATGTGACAAATAAAGTTATAGAACAATATGGGAAAGACCTAAAACTCTAAATAAATACATAACATACTAAATAAGGATATGCCTATGATCACCATATTTCTCAAAGAAAAATAAGTCTAGCTTGACCCTTGACTAATCCCTGAGGTCAATATAAATTTTTTCAACCTTGAAATTTCCATCTTGCCCAAATACACTCCTTCTGATTCTTTTATTTTCTTTCTTTCTTTTTTTTTTTTTTTAAGATTTTATTTATTTATTTGACAGAGAGAGACACAGCGAGAGAGGGAACACAAGCAGGGGGAGCGGGAGAGGGAGAAGCAGGCTCCCGGAGGAGCAGGGAGCCCGATGCGGGGCTCGATCCCAGGACCCTGGGATCATGACCTGAGCCGAAGGCAGACGCCCAACGACTGAGCCACCCAGGCGCCCCCTGATTCCTTTATTTTCTGTCATTTTGTATCTGAGCCTTTTCACATCCACTACTCCCGTGAGATTTATCCCTGTACTATTCCTTCCTCTCACACTCTACGAGCCGTCTGACTTGCCTCATGCATCTTTATATCCCCAGTGCCTAAGGTAGTGGTTAATATAGGCCCTGCCTGTCTATAACCATCATTTCATTAGGAAAAAAATCAATAATTTAAAATTAGTAAAGGCAACATGAGAGGGTACAAGGAACACTGCCTGCACATCAGAAAACCTAAAAACGTTCATAGCTCTGTCACTTAAATACTGTAACCTTGAATAAGTACATTAACTTGTATGGGCCTTAATTTACTCATCTATAAAATTTTGATGATCATGGCTTAAGGCAAAGGAAAAGATTAAGATCATATATAGCTTAAGGAAAGGGAAGACTGAAGTCAGAAACTTCTATTTCTCTACTGTATTAGTTATCTATGGCTGTATAACAAATTACCCCGAAACCTAGTGGCTTAGTCAAAACTTCAGTTTCTTCAGTCAAAACACTTTCAGTTTTCTGTGGCAGGAATCTGGGAGTGGCTTAGCTGGGTGGTTCTTGCTCTGGGTTTAGAATTTGACTCCAGTACTTTAGCATCTGTAACAGACCTGCCATTCATCAAACATTTGCAACTTTTTGTTAATATTTCAGATCCTCAGGGCACCTGGGTGACTCAGTTGTTTAAGCCTCCGACTCTTGATTTCGGCTCAGGTCATGATATCAGAATTGTGAGATCGAGCCCCACATCAGGTTCTGCACTGGGCATGGAGCCTGCTTAAGATTCTCTCTCTCTGGGCGCCTGGGTGGCTCAGTTGGTTAAGCGACTGCCTTCGGCTCGGGTCGTGATCCTGGAGTCCCGGGATCGAGTCCCACATCGGGCTCCCTGCTGTCAGCAGGGAGTCTGCTTCTCCCTCTGACCCTCCCCCCTTTCATGCTCTCTCTATCTCATTCTCTCTCTCAAATAAATGAATAAAATCTTTAAAAAAAAAAAATTCAAATCCCATTCATTTCTGCAAGAAGTAGGTTTCCTTTCCAGGTTTTTAAATTTCCTTGCATGATTTACAGAAAACTGATAGTATTGGAATTTTCTTAAATGACATGGGGGGGCGGTGCTGTTGATCAGAGATTGTCTCATATCAACCTTGGGAAGTTTTGCCAGATGTATTAACAGAAAATGACCAAGGTAGGTTTTTTCCCACAGAATAGGTTGACCTGAATTTTATTTGTGAGACAGGACTGATGTTGTCTCCTCAGAAGAGTTTTAAGCACAGAAGAGAGGAGAAAAAATTCCCAGGGTGATAGTGAAGGGAGATCCCAGGATAATAGTAGACTCAGTAAGCAATTACATAGTTTGGGGCAAGAAGGCAAAGAGGTCCAGAAAGAATGTATCTAAGAAAAAAAGTGAACTTCCAGTTTTCCCACATTTTTCCCAACACTGGATAATAGAAAAACAGCCCCTCTGGGAATTGTTTGTTATTATCCTTTGCCCATTTATCTGTTGGTTTTGTCATCTCCCCTCTATTAATATTTGTAAAAGAGCTTTGTACATTTGAGAAAACATCCATTATAGAGAAATACATCCAGATGTATTTTTCTCTTTTGATTTTGTTCTGTTTTGTTTTTCCCCTTTCGAGAACTGTTAAAATTTTATGTAGTCAAATATATAAATCTCTAGTTTCTATATCATACTGATAAAGGTAATTTGTATATCGGGACTGTGATACTGTGAATTATAATTTGAATTGTAATAAATACATATTTGGTCTTCATCCATGTTTCTAGCACAGTGCTTTCTAAAACCCTTGGAATTTCCTAAGTGGCTGGAGGGATGAGGGATTCAAGTGTCTTTTGTTATGTTAATGAGGTAATTTTTGGACCGCCTCAGGTCACTTAAGAAAGAGGGGTGGTTGCCCAGGGAACTGACCAAGTGATTAAAGGGCTGAAACTTTCAGTTCCAAGTTCCATGAGGGTGAGGGGCTGGAGGTTAAATGGATCACCAATGGCCAATGATTTAATCCATCATCGCCTAAGCACTGGAGCCATCCTTTTTAAAAAGCCAAAGGGACAGGGTTTGAAGAGCTTCAGGGCTGGTGAATAGGTGGAGATTTGGGGAGAACATTGCGCTTGGAGAGGGTGTGGAAGCTCCCCTCATTTCCCCATACCTTGCTCACTGTATCTCTTCCATCTGGTTGTTCCTGAGTTACATTCTTTTATAAGAAGCTGGCACTCTAGGGGCACCTGAATGACTCAGTCCTTAGGCGTCTGCCTTCGGCTCAGGTCATGATCCCAGAGTCCTGGGATCAAGCCCCGCGTCAGGCTCCCTGCTCCGTGGGAAGCCTGCTTCTCCCTCTCCCACTCCCTCCGCTTGTGTTCCCTCTCTCGCTGTGTCTCTCTCTGTCAAATAAATAAATAAAATCTTAAAAAAAAAAAAGCTGGCACTCTAGTAAGTAAAATGTTTCTCTGAGTTCTGTGAGCCCCTCTAGCAAATTAATCAACCCCTAGGAGTGGATCGAGGGAGCCTCTGATTTATAGCCAGTAGGTCAGGAGCACGCGTGACAGCCTGGACTTGTGATTGGTATCCTATTGCAGGGAGTTGTTGGAAACTCCCAGTTTGTGGCCCATCAGTCAAAACACAGATAATGAGCCTGCCATTGGTGTCTGAAGGCAGGGATGAGGGGGTGTGGGACTGAGCCTTTATTCTGTGGAATCTGATGCTATATCCTAGAACATAGTGTCAGAATTAAGTTGACAGCAGCTGGTGTCCTGAGCATTGCTTCATGGTGTATATGGGGGTAACCTCCTTCCCATATTGGAACTGGGCCCAGAACCTCATTTAGGGACCCACAAAATGGTGGCCAGTCCACATCACAAAACTAGTTGAAACCTAAGTTGGCCTGTACTTATGAGAAATGCTTCATGGTTAAAGAAGCATCACATACACTAATCACAACCCCCCCACACACACCCTCGGCTTTAGCTCACCTTACCCTAGAAAACAGGATCTGCTAGCCTATTAAGGAAATCCCTGACATCCTAACTAATCATGCCAGGTTTCCAAGTTGTGGCTTCTAATGACTTATAAAACTCACTTTTGGCCAAACATCCTTCTGGAAGAGTCTCCTTTGCTTGTGAGGCACTGGACTCCCCCAGTCCACGGATGATTTTCCCTGGAGTGAAGGATATCAAACTTGTTACTAAATTATTGTACTTTCTTTGACACTGCTTCGTAAGACTTTTACTTCTACCAGAGTATAAATATATTCATTCATCTTCCCCTCCTCCCACCCAAGGTGGGGGGGAGAGTTCACAAGAAAAAGGGCCCATTTGGGATGCCTCAGGTCACTTAAGTTGTCTTAAATTTATAGTCTTTAATGTCCCTTTTCTGTGGCATTCTCCAGTTGCTCTGAGCTACTAAGGTTCAGGCATGGAGAGGGCAGATGGGGTTTTAGCAGATGAGAGCAATAAAGTGAAGGGGAAAAAAACCTTCAGACAAGTCTGAGTCTGAGCTGGATAAGAAAGAAAATGGAGAGGACTGGTAGGTTGGGAAAAGTCAGAAAGGTCAACCAGCTGGAAATCTTGATAAGATCATTAAATAGGTCTCGTGGGTGTATTTCAACAATCGAGCTTGAAGAATGGTATGTTATGGTCAGAAACAGGATGGGTTAGCTATTTGGAAAGCCAGGTAGCTACAACTGATAACATTGCTGAGGGTGTGACCAAGTGAGTCTGTGCTTGAGTTTGAGTAGAAAAGCAGAAAGGAGGAGGAGGTCAACTAACTAAGAGGTAAGCCCCACTATTGTCTTGCTGTTTTCTTGGTGTTCTTAACAAGTTTCAGAATTTTTCTTGCTGTTCTCACATGTTTCTTTTTTATTTATTTATAAATATATATTTATTTATTACATGTTTCTTTTAGTAGATGAACTCTGGAATAATTTTGTGCAATTCTTAAAGGTCTGTTAGAATTTTCAAAATGCCATTAAGGAGGCTGTAAATGCCATGTAAAAAAAGCAACTTTTCCTTTATCCTCCAATAATGTGGTACTGTCCTGTGTCCATTTCTTCCCAGCCAAGTTTCTTGAGATAATAGTGTATACGCACTATTTTATTTACTTATCTTTTGCTCCTCAACTCCTTTGGGAAGCTTATGCTAAAGACTCTCTTCAGTCTTTATCTTCCTTTACATATTTGCAGACAGAGATTGAGTAAAACCAATTTGGGAAAATAGCAGTGACTAAAACAGACCCCACCTTTGCTTTCATGGTGCTCAAATACTAGTTTTCTCTTACTATAAAAACACACCTCTCAAAAGATCTCACCCATCTCCATGGCTTCAACTATCACCTGTAATCAGAAGTGATAGTCATATTAACAGTTGATATCACCCAAGCACCAACTAAGTCAGAACGGGGCACCAGCCAATCAGACAACTAGTCTGGTTGCACTCTAATGTTGGCTGAATATTGGCCCAACCTACAATATATAAATATTATATGATAATATGATGTCTGATAGTTTGTTCTTTTAATAAACTGGAACCTCCAGACTGCTCAAGTTCTAGCTGTTAATTCCTGCTGTGTGATTTGGGGTAAGTTACTTTACCTGTTTGCTCCAGTTTCATCCTCTAAATGGGGGAGAATAGAGTTCTTATATCATAGGGTTGTTAGGCAAATCAAATGAGATGAACACGGAAAGCATTTAGAACAGCCTGGAATATAATAAGCACTCAGTAAATGAAAGCTATTATTATTCATTGTTCTATGACCATGTCCCTAATCCTGAGACATTTTCCCCCCTGAGTTTCAAAGTTACAGATTAAGTGGCTTCCCCCACACCCTCAGTTATACCGTGGATGCCTGGGTAACATATAAGTTTAAGTATAATTAGTAGAGGCAGACTTGTAAACAAATCGGGCAAACAAATTTTATATGTACTTGATTATAGGTACTGGGTTGAATGCGGAAAGTAATAAAAACAGCAGTTATATAAGGTACTCATCATGTATGGGATGCCTGGGGGGCTCAATCGTTTAAGCGTCTGCCTTCGGCTCAGGTCATGATCCCAGGGTCCGCGAAACCAGTCCTACATCGGGCTCCCTGCTCAGCGGGAAGCCTGCTTCTCCCTCTGCCTGCCACTCCCTCTGCTTGTGCTCTCTCTCTCTGACAAATACATAAAATCTTTATTTAAAAAAAAAAAAGTACTCATTGTGTACCAGGTACTGTTATAAGTTATTCATATATGTGGACCCACTTAATCTTAGCGACTGTCCCATCAAGTAAGTACTGTTCTTATTCTCACTTTATAAATAAGAAAACAAGCACAGAAAGCTCAACTGATTTGAACAAGGTCACAGAGCTACTCAGTTTTAAACGACTCTGCCTCCAGACTTGAAGCTCCTTGTCACGCCACTGTTCTGCCTCACCAAAGAGGAAGCAGTTATTCGTGACAAAAGAGCATTTCTTGAACTCTTTACATATCAGATCTATTTCCCTCCAGATTTTACAATTCTAAAATATCCCCCAGAGGAAGCAAGCTGTGGACCCTTGTTCTGCTGGTTAATATAACAGTATATCCTTTCATTATACCTGGGATCAGCGCCCTGATGGTGACTTATTTTTTTTTAAGATTTTTTATTTATTTATTTGAGAGAGAGAATGAGAGGGGGGAGGGGCAGAGGGAGAAGCAGACTCCCCGCTGAGCAGAGAGCCCGATGTGGGACTCGATCCGGGGACTCCAGGGTCATGACCTGAGCCGAAGGCAGTCGCTTAACTAACTGAGCCACCCAGGCACCCGATGGTGACTTCTTTTTTGATCTCCTATTTTTAAACATCTGATCCTTTATCATGAAAGATATATTCTTCACTTTAACGTATAAAGTTAGTTTTCTGAGACAGAACCATTTCTGTCTGCTCGAACAGCCCTGCTTCATTGCCTAATTATTAAAGAGGAAATGAACGCTGTTGGAGCCAAGGTCAAAGCTAGAGTCAAAGGAACTGACAAACTTGAATCATTTTCTGAATAACTACCTTCTCGTCCCAGAACTCAGAGCAAGTGAACACACACGTGTGTACCTGTGTGCACAACTGGATAATAAATTTTGATCTGCCCACAAAGAAGTAAAAAAGTACATAATTTTTACACAATATAATGAGAAGGATGCTATTCATGTTTCTAGTGTTGATGACAGTCACTTAGCTTCACTGAGACCCTATATTGGCTGAGAACTGGCATCCTTTGATACCGGCAAGGCAGTGTTTCCCAAACTTAAATCATCAGAGACAAATTACAAATTTTCATATAAGAATACGTGGGGGATGCCTGGGGGGCTCAGTCGGCTAAGGGTGGGCTCAGATCGTGATCTCAGGGTCCTGGGATCGAGCCCCATATGGGGCTCCCTGCTCAGCGATGAGTCTGCTTCTCCCTCTCTTTCTGCCCCTCTCCCCGGCTCATTCTCTCCCTCTCTCAAACTAAAAAAAAAAAAAAAAAAGAATATACTGGATCATCTGGAATAACTGTTTTATAATAGAATTATCAATGTCAAGAGAAGTCTAAAGGAGAGCACTGGGTACTGTACTGAAAAAAGATTAACAGTAACTTGAATAAATTAAAATTATGGGACAGATGAGCCATCCTGGGACACTGGGTGGAATTTGGAGCTTCCATATAAGTTATTGCCATATTTATTTTGTAGTCTATACTTATGAAAGTATATACTCATCTTGATGTGAACCAATGTGAAAACATTTCATCAAAAATAGTATCGTAACTTTCTTAGTTAGGAGAAAAAAAAAGTGAGAGAGTTTATACTCCAAGTAGATGATCGCCACAAGTTCCTTCTAATTTTATCATTCTATCGTTGACTGATTTTGTGTTTTTAAGACTCTAGTTCAACTTCATTAATCTTTATGAAGGCCTTTGCCAAACTTCTGTAGCTCAGTGGTTTCAATATTCTTTATCCCTCCTGGCTTAATTTTGGGTTTGGATCTCATCTCTGATAAAGGGTACATGAAGTCTCTATGGGATTTAAATCAGAAGGAAAAAGAAACCAAATTTCATGGACCATGACAGCTTTAAAACCCTAGGGGCAGATTTTATTTGATTAACACTCAGAGGTGGTTATTTGTGCTGTGCAGATTTCATGGTCCAAAGATTAGAACAGCTTGTTATGCATCAACCTAGCCAGGCTTTGTGCCTATCTCTCCAATGGTGTGTGACTTCAGACAAGCTCTCTCCTGAGCTGGCCTCTCCACACCTTCCTGACAATCACACCTTCCCCTTTGCCTCTCAGCTGCGACGTGGGACCCCTCCTGAGCTGTTACTAGCCCTAGGACACTTCGTGGTCTCTCTTTGGCTCCCTTAAGCCCTGTTCTCCCCTTGTAAATAGTTAAAGTGTGCCATCTGTTGCTGCCAGGATTCTGACCATTTTTATGAAATTAACAGGAAATACATTTTTTTTTTTTTTTTTTTTACATTCTTGCTTTTCCCAGGTTTGTAGGCACTGGCAATATTTGGTGATTGTCTTTATGAACCAGCGCGTGGATGCATGTATTAGTTTGTTGGTGTGGCTTACAGAGCCAGGAATAAAGGAGACACCAGCTCTTAACTTGGATACCGGCCTCTTGTATACCCAACTATGCAGTGCAAGCAACCAGATCCTGTCTTTGGGTCACATGGTCTTCCCACTGCATCAAGTATTGCAGATGGCCAAGGACTTGGAGGAAGCCTGGCAGTTTCTCAAGTATCTACTCTTCTTCATTTTTATTGGAGCTGGATGCTGGTTTGTGAGCCAGAAGTTTCGGCAAGGGTGTATCTGAATAGACAAAGGTTGTTGGAGATGAGAATCTAAAGGGTTTAATAACTCTATCACCATAGAGCTTTCAAAGGAAGGGGCAGTCTTCCAGCTTGGACTGGAGGTAGGGGAGACATATCAAGAAGCTAACCAGTCAACTTCTCTAGCTTGGATTTTCTACTGGTACTTGATGCTTTCACTTTATGCTCCAACTTATCAAATATCTTAGAAAAGCTGGTGGAGGGAGTGTAGCTCTTCCTGGGCTTGTGATGGTGCAGAGTGGTTTGAGCAAGTTCCTAGGATAAAGCCATAGCTGCTGAAGAATGGTATACTCTTGGTGGAAGAGTGAATTCTTCTATGGGATTTCTTTGAAGGTAAGGTTGGTGAGTCAATCACATTCTCTGAGAGATAAAGGGCAGAGAGACATTCTCCAGGGTTCTGACTAGTCGTTAAGTAGAGGACTTGCACAGTGTTTGGTAGAATAACGATCTAAAATGAGAGCTGCATGAGAGATTATACAGTCAGGTAAGCAGTAGAGGTAGAATAATCTAGAGTCTTAAAATAATAAGGAAAATTACCCTGTGTCTTCTTGAACACCCAAATCCCTGAAGAGGGAAATGTTTGTACAGTTTTCTTAGCTGTATCCCAAATCACATTTCCATGGAGAGTCACATGCTTCCTAAGAACATCCTTATCCCACCAGGTAATAAAAACTTTTCAGCCTTCAGTAAAATTTTATATATTACTTCAAGTCATTTTTTTTCCTACAAAGAAACAACATATATCCCCTATAAGATAAATAAAGAATAATAAAACCATAATGAAATATAGATTCTAGGCTGCCAACTTCCTTTACACCAGCCTTAAAGTTGATGAACAAATTAAAAAGGTATTGCAGGGGCACCTGGGTGGGTCATTTGACTAAGCGGCTGCCTTCAGTCAGGTCGTGATCTCGGGGTCCTGGGACTGAGTCCCACATTGGGCTCTCTGCTCAGCAGGGAGTCTGCTGCTTCCTCTCTCTCTTTCTCTCTCTCTCTCAAATAAATGAATAAAATCTTTAAAAAAAAATAAAAAGTATTTCATTGCATATCATAGAAACTTCATTGTCTAAGGAAATAATAAAACCAGGTAGGGTTGGAAAAATGTTCCATTCTTCTCCGTTTTTTGGCTAGTGTAATAATTACATTGACATAAGGCAGATTAACGGGAAGAAAACAAATTTAATTTTATATGTACAGGAGCCCCATAAAAATATGAGACTCAGAGAAGGAAGGAAGGAAACTTTTAGACAAACACAAATTTGTGAAGACTTGGCAAGACAACGGTGTTTGAGCTTCAGACGGTTAAATGGTGAAGAAGTAACAAGACTTGTTTATACAGCCTTCTCAGTCCTAACTTCCCTGTCTCTGGTGAGAAGGATGCCTCCACCTTCCTGGTACAGGGAAGGTACCTTTCCCATGGGAGATTTATCTCCTGCTTCCAGGAGGGCAAGGAGGGTCAGAGTGTCCTTCTTGCACCAGCTGTTTCTCAAGAGCCTTTGATTCACAACAATCAATATGCCCAGGTGGCGTATTTGGGGGTGGCATGTTCTGTTCTCCTTCAACCAGAAAATGTTAAACTTGAGAATGACAAGAGTCTGCCATATATGTTTGATAAAACAAGAGACACTGTCAGGGGTTGAAGGGACTACCCAGTGCAGTATATGACCTGGGTTGGGGGTGAGGTCATTCTCGGGTTCACCAACTACCTGCATTCAGGGCCTTGGGAAAGAGGCATGTGTAAGATACAATCATGAGTGTGGGTCAAGGAGATCACTAGGAACTATTTTAAGACCTGTAGGCCTGAAGCAGTCCTGTGTTGGGGCATGCTTTATATTCTTTTATGAGATGATCAAGTGCAACCATAACAGGAGACAGAGACACTCAGGAAAAATTTACTCTATTCGCAGGTTGTAGAGACAGGAGACACAGCATGTGATACAGGGCCCCATGAAAGAACATCAGAGTGGTCAGGAAGCAGAAGACTGGTGGGAGCCAAAGGTCTAGGGGAGAGCCTCCATTGGAGTTTCCAAGGAGAAAAGCAAGGCAGGGTAGGGTAAACAGTTTAGGACTATCTAGTTTGAATAATTTTCTTGGGCTCTACCCTATAGAGATGGTCCGTCTTTGCCTGGTATCTGGCCCTGGGATGAATAAGGAAGAGGAATTTTACCTCCAGGGGCATATGGTCAGCTAGGGGAGGTATGGCTGTGGATTTGTTAGTTTGCACGTCAAGGACATGCTGGGTCCTTGCTATCTCTAAGAATTGGCTAGCCTCTGGAGGGGCAGCCTCTTCCCAGCCAGAAGGTTGTTGTGTTGTGTTTTGTTTTTTAGTTTGCTGTTTGTTTTTAAGTAATCTCTAGGCCCAACATGTGGCTCAGACTCAGGACCTTGAGATCTAGAGTCACATGCTCTACTGACTGGGCCAGCCACATGACCCTTTTTAAGGTGTTAAGATATAATACCCAGAAAAAGTTTAAAAATATGTACAACAGGGCACCTGGGTGACTCAGTGGGTTAAGCCTGTGCCATTGGCTCAGGTCATGATCCCAGCGTCCTGGGATCAAACCCTGCGTCGGGCTCTCTGCTCAGTGGGGAATCTGCTTCTCCCTCTCTCTCTGCCCCTCCCCCTGCTCATGCTCTCTCTCTGTCTCTGCCCCTCTCTCAAATAAATAGTCTTTAAATAAAAATATGTACAACAGGGCACCTGGTTGGCTCAGTCAGTTAAGCATCTACCTTCAGCTCAGGGCTCAGGTCATGATCCCAGGGTCCTGGGATTGAGACCCACGCCAGGCTCTCTGCTCAGCAGAGAGTCTGCTTCTCCCTCTCCCTCTGCCTGCTGCTTCCCCTGCTTGTCCTCTTTCTCTCTCTGTCAAATAAATAAATAAAATCTTTAAAAAAAAAGAGTACCTTTAAAAAAATATGTACAACACGGGGGACCCTACTATGTATCAGTTGTTTATATGTAATATTAATTTTAGGGGCACCTGGGTGGCTCAGTAGATGAAGCATCTGCCTTTGGCTCCGGTCATGATCCCAGGGTCTTGGGATCCGAGTCCCACATCGGTCTCCTTGCTCTGTGAGGGGCCTGCTTCTCCCTCTCCCTCTGCCCCTGCTCGTTTGCTCTCTCTCTCTCAAATAAATAAATAAAATCTTTTTTAAAAAAATAAATTTATATGTGAGTTAAGTAACTATTGGCCAATTGGCATATTATGTTTTGTTGGTATTTAATTAAACATTTATTTACTTTTCAGGAATTTGGCAATGGGTAGGTGGGTATTTTAGAGGTGTTCACTTTTAGGTCTCAGATAGTTTTTAGACCTCTGAAAAGTTTATAAGGCCTAGGGTAGCTCAGGCCATAACCTAGTTTACCGAATCTCCTGATGTCCTTTAATCTCCTTCACATTTTTCAGGAGGGATTGGTTGTGGTAATCTCAACTTGTGATGGATATCATATCAGCCGTCCTCTCAGTAAGACCTGACAAATGCACCCTTGACTAATGCACTTGCAATCCTTGGCTTGCTGTGATACCAGGCATCAACTGATCTGATTCTCTACAGAAAAGATAAAACTGTCTGCTCTCCGTCCAAACAGCAGGTATTTATTATCTGTGCCTCCCAGGCAAGAGAAGTTGTAGCCTGGTTGAAGGCAATCTCAGTAGAATTAAGAATCTGCTGATGAGTTTGACCTGTACCCCAGTTGAAGATGTAATCAATCAGGTACCTGGGTGGCTCAGTTGGTTAAGTGTCCAACTCGTGATTTTGGCCCAGGTCATGATCTTAGGGTCTTGAGATCAAGCCCCATGTCAGGCTATGCACTGAGCATGAAGTCTGCTTAAGATTCTCTCTCCCCCGGGTGCCTGGGTGGCTCAGGTGGTTAAGTGTCTGCCTTTGGCTCAGGTCATGATCCCAGAGTCTTGGGGTTGAGCACCACATCAGGCTCCCAGCTCAGCGGGGAGTCTGCTTCTCCCTCTCCCTCTGCCCCTCCTCCCTGCTTGTGTGCTCTCTCTCTCAAATGAATAAAATCTTAAAAAAAAAAAATTCTCTCCCCGCCTTCCCTCTGTCCCTCCCCACATGCTCTCTCTCACTTTAAAAAAAAAAAGATGCAGTCAGTCAGAACAACATATGTATCAAGGGTCTATCATGTTTCAGATGATCCTCTAAGACAATGATGGCCAAAAGAATACAAATCCTATAATTCTCCCTCATACAGTCAAACTTTATGAAAGAACAATTTCTGATTAGTGCTCTTGATCCCCAGTTCTTTCCTGCTCATTGTTTTTTCAACGGAACACATCCACGTCCCACTGAAGCCCTTGTTCACCTCCACATCATTAAATCCAATCAGTACTTATCATCTTATCTGCCTCCTTTCTGAAAACTCCCTACTCCGTTGCCTCCATGGATGCTGCTCCCTTGGTTTCCCTTTTTTCCTCTGGATGTCTCCTCTGAGACTCATTCTTAGATTCTTCTTTCCCTTTCTGCACCTTACATGTCTGTGCTCCCCAGTTCTCTCTCATTTGTTTGCATTTTATATACTTTCTTCCTGTGGACCTCCTACACATGCATGGATCCATTTAAGAAAGTATAAGGCTGATAGCTACCAAATCTATTTTTTCTTCAAATGAACCATTTTCCTGCTTTAACATGTCTCAACATAAACCCACTGTCCTCAGGAAACAACAGATGTTGGCGAGGATGTGGGGAAAGGGGAACCCTCTTAGACTATCGGTGGGAATGCAAACTGGTACAGTCACACTGGAAAACAGTATGGAGATTCCTCAAAAAGCTAAAAATAGAGCTACCCTACGACCCAGCAATTGCACTACTAGGTATTTATCCAAAGGATACAAACATAGGGATCTAAAGGGGCACCTGCACGCCAGTGTTTATAGCAGCAATGTCCACAATAGCCAAACTGTGGAAAGCGCCCATATACCCAGATTTTGAATGGATAAAGAACACACACACACACACACACACACACAATGGCATATTACTCGGCCATCAAAAAGAATGAAATCTTGCCATTTGCAACGATGTGGAGGGAACTAGAGGGTATTATGCTAAGCAAAACTAAGTTAGAGAAAGACAAATACATGATTTCGCTCATATGTGGAATTTAAGAAACAAAACAGATGAACATAGGGGAAGAGGGAAGGAAAAATAAGATGAAAATAGAGAGAGGGGCAAACCATGAGACCCTGAACTATAGGAAACAAACTAAGGGTTGCTGGAGGGGAGGTTGCGGGGGAGGGATGAGGTAACTGGGTGATGAGCATTAAGGAGGGCACTTGATGTAATGAGAACTGGGTGTTATATGCAACTGATGAATCACTAAATTCTACCTCTGAAACTAACACTACACTATATGTTAACGAACTTGAATTTAAATTTAAAAATTAAAAAAAAAACCCATAAACCCGTTGTCTTTATCACCCTGTTCTTTTTTCCCTCCTTTGTTTTCTCTCTTGGTGATGAGATCACCATCAAGTCATTTTCAAAGTGGAAACCTAGCAGTTACCCTCAACCACAACCTCTTCCACAACTAATTAGCTAAGGCAGATGCTACTCCCTAACATTCACCAGCTCCCTCCCTCATCCATGACTCCAGTCCTGCCTTAAAGTCTTCATCCCTTTTATCCAGGCCTAACTGCAATAGTATTTTAAGAAACCTTCCAGGGCGTTTGGGTGGCTCAGTCGGTTAAGCATCTGCGTAGAGCATCTGCCTTTGGCTCAGGTCATGGTCCCAGGGTCTTGGGATCGAGTCCCACACCGGGCTCCCAGCTCAGCAGGGAATCTGCTTCTCCCTCTCCCTTGGCCTGTCTCCCCCACTTGTGCTCTCTTTCTCTCTGACATAAGTAAAATCTTAAAAAAAAAAAAAAAAGACAAGGGTTTTCAGGATCAGGCTACTGCTTATAGAGGAGATCAGCTTTATTTCCAACCACCCCCTTCTCCTACTACCTAAGTCACACAAATTTCTACCTTCTGCACTACTTTAAACCTCTCAGTCTTTATTTTTTTTAAAGGTTTTATTTATTTGTCAGAGAGAGAGAGCACACAAGCAGGGACAGTGGCAGGCAGAGCAAGGAGCCCGACGTGGGGCTTGATTCTGGGACCCTGGGATCATGACCTGAGCTGAAGGCAGACACTTAACTGACTGAGCCACCCAGGCGTCCCTAAACCTCTTAATCTTTAGACATGCTATTCTATCTGCCAAGTATATCCTTACCACTTTTCACTCCTAACTTCTTTTAATGTAAGCAAGAGGACTGGGAGGATGCATAAGCAGAGCTCTGGAATGCTAGTAATGTTCTATTTCTTGATCTTGGTGTTTTTCATACATTCTTGAAAATTCTCAAAGTGTCATTTGTGATTCCTGCACTTTTCTCTATGTGCATAATATTTTAATTAAAAAATTATTTAAAACTTAAAAATATTAAGTTCCTGGATATTCTGCTCTGGGAAGCCTTCTTTGGAACTTCAAGCTAATTAAAACAACTTCCTCCACATGTATGTCTGCATACTTGTGTCAAATTGTGTGTAATTGTGGATTGTTAGCCTCTCTCTTTTCTAGGAGCTTTTTAGGGGAAAGACTATTTCTCATTTACCTTGTAGCATGAGTACTCACCAGTGTTTGCCAGAATAGTAGGTGCTCAAAAGATACATGATACAGAAACAGAAGTCTCCTCTCCCTCTGCTTTGAAGGAGACATGGCCGGCCTGACCAGTCATAGTCACTAGAAGATGGAATTCGATTCCCGAGTTTTGAGATAGAGCTCTGTTCCTACCAAAATCAACAGTTTTTACTAGAAACTGAAGAGTTAAGCGAAGATTGAGTAGAGGAGAATCAAGATGGAAATACCAGGAATAGACACAGATTAAAAGCCTAGAACAACAGAGATTAGAATTGGGGTGACTCAGTAACACTGAGTTTAGAGGACAGACAGGACAGACATAAGCCAAGGGTGTCCTGGTGATGGTGAAAAACACAGGCTGGCATTGGGCTTTGAGTTTCCAATTGCAGGGCTGTTAGGTTCCTGCATGAGTCACACTGGCTTATGGGATCAGGGGATGGAGAGACAGGCGATTAGGCAAGGACCAGCGCCACTGGGTGAGACCTAGGGACTCAGGCAATGTATTTCTCTCAAATACAGCTATCTTCAAGGAGCAATACTCCAGTCAATGTAGAAACCTGTGATTTGCTTTTAATTCACTCTCCCTTTGCAACGTTCATATCTAATCACTCATCTCTTCAAAGTCTATAAAGTGGTTCACGCCTCTCATTTCTTTTTTTTTTTTTAAGATTTTATTTATTTATTTATTTGAGAGAGAGAGAGAAACAGCATGAGAGGGGATAGGGTCAGAGGGAGAAGCAGGCTCCCTGCTGAGCCGGGAGCCAGATGTGGGACTCGATCCCAGGACTCTGGGATCATGACCTGAGCCGAAGGCAGTCCCTTAACCAACTGAGCCACCCAGGCGGCCTCGCCTCTCATTTCTAATTCCCACTGATACCACCTTAGTAGGAACATGTTTTGAACAGCCCAAAAGATAGTTGAGGCAATTTAAATTGTCCCTCTTTGGGCAATTTGAAAAAATTGCCAATTAGCCATAATATTTACGAATAAAAAAGTAGAGAAGATGGGAGCATCCATGAGGGATTATACACAAGTTCAAGTATTACGGAACAGCAACTTGGAGTAAGCAGAGGAAGTAAGCTAAGAAGGGAGGTGAACAGGGGCACCTGGCTGGCTCAGTCACTGGAGTGTGTGACTCTTGATCTTGGGGTTGTGAGTTCAAGCCCCACCTTGGGTGTAGAGCTCACTTAAAAATAAAGCCTTAAAAAAAATAAATAAGGGAGGTGAACAGAGGGAACCCTTAGTGGAAAAAAAGGAGACTCTCTTAATAGAGACAGAGGTCATGTGGTCCCTGAAAAAGAGACAGAAAAAGTAAAAGGCGAAAGATTTATGCGATCTGAAGAGAAACCAGAGTATTGAGACAGAAAAAGTAATCAGGGAGCGCCTGGGTGGCTCAGTTGTTAAGCGTCTGCCTTCGGCTCAGGTCATGATCCCAGGGTCCTGGAATGGAGCCCCACGTCAGGCTCCCTGCTCGGCGGGGAGCCTGCTTCTCCCTCTCCCACTCCTCCTGCTTGTGTTCTCTCTTTTGCTGTGTCTCTCTGTCAGATAAATAAATAAAATTTAGGGGGCGCCTGGGTGGCTCAGTTGGTTAAGCGACTGCCTTCGGCTCAGGTCATGATCCTGGAGTCCCGGGATCGAGTCCCGCATCGGGCTCCTTGCTCGGCAGGGAGTCTGCTTCTCCCTCTGACCCTCCTCCCTCTCATGCTCTCTGTCTCTCATTCTCTCTGTCTCAAATAAACAAATAAAATCTTAAAAATAAATAAATAAATAAGTAAATAAATAAATAAAATTGAAAAAAAAAGAAAAAGTAATCAGTCACGAGAACCGTATCAGTTGCTAGTAAAACCATCTCACTTTTCCAGTTAGTCTACCTGTGGCTATGAAAGAAGTTTCCTTTTTATGTGTAAATTGAGCCGGTCTCTGCAACTGAATGAGCTACATTAATTCAAATAAATGTCAGAGTCACCGGTACCTAAATTTAAGTCTACTTTGGTAGCTGACCGTGGGACTATACTGTATGACTAAGTGAGGTAACGTGTCAAGCAACTAGCCCCATGACAGGCCTAAGGTCTGCACTCAAAGATGGTTACTGTGGGAGCACCTGAGTGGCTCAGTGGGTTAAACCTTCGGCTCAGGTCATGATCTCAGGGTCCTGGGATCTCAGGGTCCTGGGATCTCAGGGTCCTGGGATCGAGCCCTGCATAGGGCTACACGCTCAATGGGGAGTCCTCTTTCTCCCTCTGCCCCTCCCCCTGCTTGTGCATGCACTCTCTCTCTGTCTCAGATAAATACATTTTTTTAGTATATGTGCTGCCGAAGCGAGCACTAAATACATTTTTTTAAATCTTTTCTAAAAAACTTAAAAATAGTGACTCTGATATGTCTTTTTTTGTTCTTTACATAGACATACTGTGACGTGTTTTTATGAGTCAATTTTTTTTTTTAAAGATTTTTATTTATTTATTTGACAGAGACACAGCGAAAGAGGGAACACAAGCAGGGGGAGAGGGAGAGGGAGAAGCAGACTCCCCGCTGAGCAGGGAGCCTGATGCGGCGCTTGATCCCAGGACCCTGGGATCGTGACCTGAGCTGAAGGCAGACGCTTAACGACTGAGCCACCCAGGCGCCCCTTTATGAGTCAATTTGCCTAGACCCCAGTTATTCAATCAAACATCAACCCAGGTATTACTCTGGGATAGTCCATTGATAAGACTTAAGTCCATAATCAGTTCACTGTGAGATTCTTAGATAATATGGGTGGGCCTGATTCAGTTAGTTTAAAGGATGTAAGAACAGAACCGAGGCTTCCACAGAGAAATTTCACCTGAGCACGAAAGCATCAGGTCCTTCCCTAAAGCCCCGGCCTGTTTTCCTGGCAGCCAGCACAGACTCCAGACTTGTTCTGCAGACGCCTACAATCATGTAAGCCAACCCCTGACTAGGTATCTCCATTTCTCTTTCTCTTGGCGAATTCCGCCTAATAGACTCTGGCGTACAGATTACTCAGTCCTTAAAAAGTGTTTCATAAATCATTGGTGGGAGGAGGAAGAAAGCTTTTGGACATTGAAAGAAAGATCCATGCCTCTGCTAGAGTGAAAGTGAAAGTCCCCTCTCCCTGCCTTCTTCCTCCCATCCAGTTTTTCTCTCTGGATATAACCGCAGCTGACGGTTTGGATTTTATCACTTCAGCATTTTTGCTGAGCGTATATCTATATGAATATGTATATGTATATGTAAAAGTTTTATGTATACATATACACATACCTATGAAAGTATAAATGAGATCAAGCTATACAAATTTTAAAACAATTTTTCTTCACTTAGTAATATGTTTTGGATATTTTTCTATGTCTTTTCTTTCTTTTTTACTGGCTGCTTAGAGTTTATTTTTTACGTGGTGCAAGACGTTACAGGGTGTCAGGAAGGCTTGTGTGTGGCCTGGATAGTAAGGAGTGGGGTTCTCTCAACTCCCTTTTTGATGTTTTGCTGTTTTGATATAAAAGAACCCGACTGCGTCTGCGTGCTGCAGCCTGCCTAGTCTACCGGGAGAGAGAGGAAGGGTTCTCATGAGCCTAGCACCTTCTGAAGCCTAGTGGCTGGTGGTGGCCACTCAGGATTGGGGCTCGGTGTTGGCTTTGCCAGGCTGGCCACCAGGCTACTTCTTCATGGCTTCCGGAGCCAAGACCCAGGTGATCGAGCCGCTCGAGTCCTAGGAGAGGCTCAGCGTTCTGGGGACTCCAACACTATAGCCGTGAACCAGAGAGTGGACTTGCGGAAAAAGAAGCTTGCCCACTAGGGACCCTGGTCAGCGTTGGGGAGACGGGGATGCTGAGAGATAACTTCTCCAGGATGCCCTGCACTTCCGCAGGAGCTGTTACTGCAAGTAGAACCCCCGCGGCTTGGGTAATGGCCGTGGGTGGCCACTGCGAGCCCCTGGAGGGGATGGATGACATGCCGGCGCTTGTGCGCTGGTGGAAATCTCGGGCGCCCCCTCGCGGCCTCCGCGCAGGACCGGGGTGGCGGGGACCCGGTCGGGCGCTGGGACACAGAGCCCACTTGCAGAGACCGCCAAAGTCAGCTCCACGACCGAGGCTCAGGCGGGTCCTCTGCCTTTTCTATATGCATTTATGTAGCTTTACAGTATTTTTTGAAGAATGTGTTCATTTAGAATGCAAGTGGGGGGAGGAGGAGAGAGAATCTCAAGCGGACTCCAGGTAGAGCAGGAGCTGCTAGGGGCTCAGTCTCACCACCCTGAGATCATGACCTGAGCTGAAACCAAGAGTCGGACACCCAAGAGATTGAGCCACCCAGGGCGCCCCACAGTATCCTTTTTTTACTTTCTGAGCTCATTGCAGAGTGCGCTTGAGATTCTCTCCCTCTGCTCCAGCGCAGCTTGCGCTCTTTTTCTAAAATAAAAAAATAAAAAGTAAATCTTAAAAAATAATAATTCTCCCTCTCCCTCTGTCCCCCCTCCCCAAATAAATAAAATCTTAAAAAAAATTGTGGCCAAGACTATGGAAAGAATTCAAATTAGTGAAGAGATTAGATAAATCCAATCAAGTAGTGAAGGAAGTTAGCTGCAACATGGTGTAGGGGGGTCAAATTCCATCTACCCAAATTGGGTAACTACCATTTAGAGGCTGAGAGTACTTGGGGAATCTGTTGACAAATCAGCCCTATAAAAGAGTCCATTCCTACTCTTAACAGAATAAACCTGGAGTTTTGTAGTTCTCAGATTCCATGGCTCGTCTGCAATCTCAAACCCTGCAACGGATACGCAACTGTATTATTACCCGGAATTTCCAGCCAATCTTAGATATTAAATACTTTGCAATCCTATGAAAGTCTGGACTTGAATCTATAGATAATAAAGTAGATGAAACTGATTATATTAAAACCTTTGGTTTTAATTAAGGATAATATGTGTGCAGATGTGATTTAAAGAATCTTCACATATTAGATCTTAGCATTTTAAGCTGAAAGGTTTAAGATAATTTGGTCAGGCCTGTAATGAATATTGAGATGTTTGGAATATTTAACAAAATTCGTTTTGACATTTCATAGCGTTTTTTTGGTTGTTGTTGTTAGACTTGCTTATAAATCTGGCTGCCCTGTCAAGCATTTAAGGTGGTTAAAAAGCAGCCACATGAATATACATAACTTAAAATGGTAAAAGTAGTGTAATCGTATTTGTGAATAGGATGGTTTTTAAGTTTAATTGCTATTTTAGGTTACTCTAATATTAAAGAGCAAGTAATACTGGGTTTGGTAAAAAAAAAAAAAAAAGAGCAAGTGAAAGTGGTTGCTCTTATTTAATACAAAATTAGACTTATAAATCATAAAATAATTTTGAAGTTTGAAACAAAGGCTTAAAAGTTAGGTGCTTAAATTTGTATCTTTAATAAGTTGAACATTTAAATTCTAAAATACTATAATTAGCAGTTTCTATAACAAAAAGTACCCCAACTCACATTTAAAAACATATGTAGTATTTTCTTCATGCACATGGATTGTCTTTCTGGCCAGAATGTAAGCTTTTTGAACACATGGATATAGATACATATATGCTGGTCACACTGCTATGCACCTAGTAGTTGATCAGTAAATATTAAGGAGAATGAATGATTAAATAGCAGATTCAGCATTTATTTCTCATGAAATTTTCTTAAAACCAACCATATCATCACCACCACAGAATACTTCTCGTGGGGCATCCTGATTGAGAGGGGGCCAACTGCAAAAGAATTCACCCAGGGCAGAACAAAAGAGTTCATTGAATACATTGCAAGGGAGACTGTCTGCCACAAAATGGTGGTGAGATACCACAGTTACAGGGTGGAGTGAGAAGGTATGGAATGTATGGAATTTTCCCTTTTTTGGTAACTGCCTGGTTGTAAGTAGCCCATTGGTTAGTTAGGACCTATGGCGATTTCCAAGGTGAGTCACTTAACGAGCCTGTGTGTCAGCTGGGTGGTCACTGTGGGCCCTTTTGCCTCGCTCTTGTTTCCATTGCTCAAACCTGTTCACTCAAAGTGGCCTCTACACTTGTCAGTAAAATGTTACAAGAATTAGGGGCGCCTGGGTGGCTCAGTTGGTTAAGCGACTGCCTTCGGCTCAGGTCATGATCCTGGAGTCCCAGGATCGAGTCCCGCATCGGGCTCCCTGCTGTCAGCAGGGAGTCTGCTTCTCCCTCTGACCCTCCCCCCTCATGCTCTCTCTCTCTATCTCATTCTCTCTCTCAAATAAATAAATAAAATCTTTAAAAAAAAA
>NC_138373.1:73504473-73524009 GCF_054177405.1 Leptonychotes weddellii
CGCCCCCCCACCCCGATTTTTCTCCTCTGAACTGCAATCCCAAACGAGGTCCCCTTCACACCTTTGAAGGTCATGATGGCGATCTGGACCCCCGCGCGGTGCAGCCGCCGCAGCCCCTCGGGCTCAGCCTTGCGGTCCTCGCAGAAGTAGAGGCGCGCGGTGAAGATCCTCAGACTGAGGTTGGGGTACCCTCTCAGAAAGTCGGCCACGTGCCGGGCACAGTCGTAGCAGGGGCTCCAGGAGGTGAACCAGGTGACGCGGTAGCACCGGCCAGGGTCCAGGTCCCAGTCGGAGATGTAGCGGAGGAAGAGCAACTCCACGTGGCAGCCCGACTGCGGACAGAGCAGAGGACTTAGGTGACGTTTAGTGACCTTTACTGCGGTGCCGGCAGCTTTATGGTCACTAATTCATCTGCCTTCCCCAGTAATCTTTTTTAGCGTGTCTGCAGTTTGGGCCTTAGGTTACAACAGAACAGAAAAGCAGGAGGATGCGATGAGTCTGGCTGAAGTAGCATCACAGTGTTCCAGAGTTTTGAGTTGTGTTCGCGAAGTTACTTCTGGCGCGTTTGTGGAGAAAGAAAATGGCCTGTTGCTGTAACATTGTGGAAATACACCAGACCACTAGGGGGAGGTAGGAAACATATGGTTGAGGACTGGAAGGGGTAAAAGAGATTAGGCTAAGGCCAACAGAGGGGTGTTGTAGGAGAGGTAATAGGACTGCTATGGGTT
The DNA here is from genome assembly GCF_054177405.1 of Leptonychotes weddellii. Lineage (NCBI taxonomy): Eukaryota > Metazoa > Chordata > Mammalia > Carnivora > Phocidae > Leptonychotes > Leptonychotes weddellii. Next base: position 73,505,202 of record NC_138373.1, read on the forward strand.
CAGAACAATTAAATAATGTGATTGCTCATCCTATGATCCCTGTGATTGTAACAGTTGCGCAATAATGAGATAGAGCAAATCTGCATAGTATTGCCGAAAAGTCATTAGTCCTAGAATCTGAAAGATCTAGGTTTCATTTCCTGGCATCCCCACTCAGGTGACTGGGACAACTCATCCAACTCTTGGATCTTCTAAGTCCTCACCAATAAAATGGCCTGGTATCGATCGTGAGGATTAAAGGAGAAGGAAAGAAAGGGTTGGTAACAGCAAACCCTTCTCTACTTAGAATGTGTCACATCACCGAACAGGAAAGAGATTAGAATGTAAAACAACTGAAGTGAGATAATTTACACAATACAAATGGAGGCAAAGGAAATTGAATCATAAAATAAACACTTAACAGTGAGCCAGACAATGTCCTTCCACCTATGGATTCTTCCCTGGGATCCCACCAGTATCAGATCTCACTGCCTGTTTTGAGACATGAAATACTCAGATTATGCAAACCCATCTGGATGGTGAAGTCGCTTGTAAATGTAATCCTCTGATAGATGCTGAGAGATTGATTTAATTAATCGACCAATTGAGGCTTCCCTGAGTATTCTGGGTCTCACCATGCTGAATGTACTCATTGGCCTATGATCTATGTGAGCAGGAGGGACTAGAAATCATTAGGGAAACAGAATTGAGTCATTATTTTTTCCTACTTTTTTCTTAATTTTCCCAAAAATTCTAAAGAAAGGGCATTTTCACATTTAAATTTAGCTTGAGTGAGCTGACAATATTCTTCCAAATCAAAAGGCTCTTACATTTGATTTCCTTAATCTCAAAGGCAATTCAGGTGCTGGGGAAAGGGAAGGAAAGTTTGGGGGCAGTTACTCTTGGCATTGAAGCAGGGTGTCACAGTAATGTGCCCAGCATGATCAGGGAGGACATGAAATGGCATGCTTTGGGGCATACCTGTTCTGGTTTCATGGATATAAAAAAGAAAGAGATTTGAGAAATCTGGTGGAGACCTAAACGTGAAACAGGCTGAAAGTAGTACTATCTGCATATGGTTCTGAAAGTGCCCGAAGTCTAGCTTGGAAGCAACTAATTGATACCTTGTTTCGAAGGTGACCAAAGTCCAGTGAAAAGGAGGTGGCACTATCCCTCCGCTTCACCACGTAGCACAAGTAGGTCTCATGGCGACCCTTAGCCCAGCGGACATTCTTGAAATGGTAAAGAAACTTCCTCTGCTTCATCAGGAGGCTGTGGGTGAGGAGAGGGAGGAACATTCAGGAGCAGCGCTCATTCTCCTGGCTTTCCTTCAGCTTTTAAAAATATCTATAATGACTTGAGCCAAACCAGAGAAGATCCTCTTCTTACTTCACTGGATGCCTGAGACTTACTGAACTTGGAATCCATTATAAAACCCTCTTCATGCTTATATTTAAGACCAATTGAGGGGCTCCTGGGTGGCTCAGTCAGTTAAGCGTCTGCCTTCAGCATGATCCCAGCATCCTGGGATCAAGTCCCACATTGGGTCTCTGTTCGGTGGGAGTCTGCTTCTCCCTCTGCCTGCAGCTCCCCCTGCTTGTGCTCACTCACTCTCTCTGACAAATAAAATCTTAAAAAAAAAAAAAAAAATTTGAGAGGTAGCCAGAACCCCCAAATGGTATGAACTCGCAGGACAGTCTCCTCTCATAGCTGTCTGTTAGATGCTGACAACTTGGACTTACAAACCTGTTCCTCGGTTCCATAATTTTTTCAGAGTTCCCCTCTAAACTCTACCTAAATGTCCAATATGTACTTCAAACCCAACCTGACCAAAACAGTAATTCCTAAAATGTCCTCTGTACTGACTATCCTGTCTCTCCTTACTTTTCCATCTCAAGTAACCAGGCGAAAAGCTTTGGCTCATCTTTGATTCTTCTTCATATTTAATGATTAAATTTATTGATTCAAATCTCTTTTGTTTTTCAGTATTTTTATTTTTTAAACCTCCAAATATTTCTTGAGTCTTTGTACCTGCGCTATTCCCTCTGTTCTCTGCTTACTCTCAAAGCCCTCACCTTTCAGCTTATCTCTTGTCCTGGCCTCTAAGCTGGTCTGTCTGGCCCCAGTCCCTCCAAAAGAACATTCTCCGTGCTGTGCCAGAGTGATCTCACAAAAGCCCAGGTGTGACCATGTCATTTCTATGTTGAAAAATCCCCAGTTGAATCTCCTGTGCCCACAGGATAAATCCCAAGCTCTAAGATGGTATTTAGGCCAGTTTTTACATTTGATCATCAAATCTGCATTTCTAGCTTCCTCTCCTGCTACTTTTCCCCTTCCCCTCCCTATCTTCAAGGCCTATGCAGCTGATCCCCTGGTGCTAGTGTCGGATCCTGTGGCTTTTTCTTTCCAGTCACCTTGCTGATGCGCTTCCTCTCAGTGAATGCTTTCCTACCTTTTTCCCCTGGACAAAACTTACATATCCTTCAAAGCCAGTTCACAGTTCAACTCTTCTTTCTCACCACCGCTTATCCCAACATTTCTAGGCAAAAAATCGAACACTTAACAGCAACAAAAACCCCTCCTGTAGTTTCCCTTCATTCTCCAGTTTATCTCTGTCAAAGCCCTCATCCTCTGTTACCAATTGATCACTGACATCTCTGTCTCCCCAATTGGATTTTTTGTGTTTTGAGGCAGAAAGTATCACTTTATGAGAAAAGATTTCTTTTTAATATCAGAGTAATATTTGTTAACTTGTATAATACAAAAAGTTGAAAGTTTCACATGTAAAAATACTAAAGAATTAAAATTTAGGGACACCTGGGTGGCTCAGTGGGTTAAGCATCTGACTCTTGATTTCAGCTCAGGTCATGCATGATCTCAGGGTTGTGAGAGTGAGCTCGCATTGGGCTCCCCCCTCAGTGTGGGAAGTCTGCTTAAGATTCCCTCCCTCTGCCCCCCCCCAACTTGCATGCACATCACTCTTTAAATATTAAACAAAATTTAAATTTAAAAAATTTAAAATTTAGGATACAGTGTCAAATAATTCGACATAGTATCTAAAAAAAATTACTGTTAAAAAATTTTTCTGGTCTTCTTATAGGCATGTTTACATGATTTTGATTATACTGATTTCATATGCAATTTTGCATCCTGCTGCTTTTTTAGCTTGGCAATATAATCTATTACTCTGTGTTGCTCACATGCAGGGACTTGCTCTGGTTTCCTTACGCCTAGCAGTGTTTTGCATGTCATAAGCACTAAATTGAATTGAATTTGTGGAAATACTCTTGGCTAACTGAAGTTTCTTTGCAGTTGTGGACATAAAACAAGCTATACATGTGGTTGATACCAAAGCACTAATGATGTCTCTCTCGTTTTTGTCCCTAGTCTTTTCCAGAAATGTATTCATCAAGTTGTGGAGATCATGCTGCCACCTAATGGCAGTGGGCAAAAGTGCAGTAAACTTGTAAAAGTAAAGACCTAGGCAAGGATTTGAATACGGTTTGCTGGCAAGAGAATTGAAACTTTTTTCACCTTTATTTATTTATTTTTTTTTAAGAATTGAGGTATAATTTACATACCTCACCCATTTAAAACGTGCGATTTTATGAGTCCTGGCGAATGTAAACACCCAAAACTGCAACCACAATCAGGACACAGAACATTTCCAGGGCACCCTTCCCCAAAATTTGCTCATTCACCTTTTCAGTCAGTTCTTCCCCAACCCTCTACGCAACGACTAATCTGCCTTCTGTAACTGTACATTACTATCCACTTCCTAGAATCCCATATAAGTCCTACATTATCTCTTACTTTGTGTCCAACTTCTTTCACTTAGCATAATGAATTTGAAATTCATTTGCTTTGCATGAATCAGTAGTTTGATCCTTTTTACTGCAAAGTAATATTCCACTGCATGGCCATAGCACATTTATCCCTCCACCTGTAGATGGACATTTGGATTGTTGCCACTTCGGGGCTGTTGTGAAGACAGCTTCTACAAACATGTACCAGTCTTTGGGAGGACATATGTTGAGAATTAATTTTAATGCAGTACATGTGATAGACCGTGAAGTTAAAAGTTAAATACCCAAGCATCAACCTTAAGAGTTAGGTAAACACAGATGAGTTTTTTATAGCTGTCTCAATTTAAATGTCGCGCTTCACACACAATGAAGCTTGTTGAAATACACTTTAGGCAGAGAACTAGATTTATCACCAGTATACACATTATACCAAACAGTATAAAAATTGTTGAATCATATTATTTTAGAATTAAAAATTGGCAGGAATCTGACATAATTGCTAACAAAGATCTAATAATTGTTGGCTTTACTTTAAAATGACAATTTTATTGCTTGCTTTGGCAGTACATATACTATAATTGGAGCGATACAGAGATTAGTATGGTCCCTGCACAAGGATGACACGCAAATCCATGAAGTGTTCCATATTTTTTGACCAAGATCGTAAGTTTTGATGGTAAAAACATGACATTTTCGCATACCAAAAAATAAAATAATTTTATAGTAATCATCATAGCACTTACCACCATTATTATTACTGTTGTGACATAATTTGCATATAGTCATCAGCATATATAAATTGAATACATAATAAGTGCTTAATCAATACTGAAGTGAAAGGGGGAAAAAAATCTCTTGGCTCAGTTTTAAACTGATAGCATCATTCCTTACTGATAAATTTCTCTAAACAGTTAACCTGCCCTCCTGGGCTGTCCAGCTGAGAAAGGGGTGGAGGGGGGGGTACTGTGTCATGCACAGGCATTATTAGGTGGGGATCTGCTGCTGGGAGAAAGCAAAGGTGTCCTGGGAGTATAGGAAAGGACATGGCTTAGGTAAGAGAATTCAGATGGACTTTTGCCTTCTGCTCACATGAAAATACGTAGTTCCTGTTTCTATCAGAAGTGACCAGTCACAGTGAAGCGAATTGCTTGATGGTGACCTTTTAATTAACTTTCTTGGTTCATCACCTTTAACTGTAGCTAGGAGCCCGTTTCAAGTACCCTCTTCTCTTAGTTTCTCTTTTGGGTACGAAGGACTTTGTAGGGGCAGTTTTTCAAGCTCACAAGTCGACAGCTGCCCTAGACAGCTGTGCTCCCTGAGGCAGAACATCGCTGCATCCCCAGCAATGCAAACCGGAGACAGATGCGTTAAAAATAATCATGACCGAGTCCTCTCCTGTCCTGTGCCATCACTAATGCCCTCTGCAGATGTTCTTTTCCCGAATGATAATTATGTATTTCCCTTTTTCTCCTGTTCCGTTTCATCTTTTCTCCTTGTTGCCTTTGAATTTCAACTATTAATTATTGCTTTGCATTTTATTATATACAGATATTTTCATTGAACCCTTTACCTCTGACTTAGACCTCAGATGAATTTTCAAAATCTCATTGCAAGCTGAGCACACAGCTGACATTTTTGCCCTCAAGAAAATTTTCTGAAGAACATTGAGTCTTCCATTAAAAATCTTAATTCTGGGGACACCTGACTTGCTCAGTCGGTGGAGCGTGCGACTCTTGATCTCAGGTTTGTGAGTTCGAGCCCCACATTGGGTATACAGATAGATTACTTAATAATACAGTCTTCAAAAAGATTTTAAAAAATAAAATCTTAATTCTGTAGTCTAAATTCTTTATAAAAGTTAAATTGAGATAAAGTATATGGATTAGGTATTCTCATATTTGTAGTAATCATAAAAGTAGGAATAAAGTTAAGTTGTGATAATAACTTGTCATAAACTACATGTGAAAACATTGTGTAAATCTTACAAAATACATTTTAAGAAATAAGTTAGCAGTGTCTGAAGAAATTGAAAGACTAAGTAAATAGTAAAAATGCCATTAACTGCCTAGTGATTGGAACTATAACATTAAATAACTTGACTGAATTTTTCTTCCTGTAATAGGTATATACCAGCATAGTGACTTTCAAGCAGTTTTTAATATTGGCATTAAAAAAATATTTTCCTTACTATGTAGCTAAATTATTCAGTAAAGGCTCCCCAGGAAAGTTTACAAAGTCCTTTTGCAATTGAATATTTACAAAATTAGTATTACAATTTCCACAACTGTCTTTAGTATACTAGATTATTGCTATTACCTCTTCATGATTTGAATCTTTAAACATTTGCTATGTTAATATTACCATAAACTAGTCCTAACTGCTGTACATGGCCATACATGGCCCATAAAAGTTCTTTTGGGTGTGGAAGAGAGACAGAACAGAGAGAATTAGGCAGAGAGCATGTAAGATCTGAAGAGATGAGACAGATCCAGAAAAATAAATGTGCATATTGACCAAGCAGTGAGTCAGATAGTGAGAGGAGAGAAAAGGATAGCTCCTGATCTGAAAACTCAGATGTGCTCTGAGAGAAAAGCCAGGGCAAGCACCCACAAGGAGACTGCTTTACCTGTCCATAGTGGATTCCAGAGTGTCTTTCTTAGTCTTAGGCATGGGAGGCTTGCCTCAAGTCCTGCTGCTTCACTGAACTCTGTCTGGCAAGGCATTGGCCCCACACATTCAAATTTGAGCTTACCCTCCTAGGCTCCTCCCCCCAGGCATCATCACCATCAGGTACCCCAACAGCCTTCCTCCTGTTTGGGTCCAAAAAAGATGGGCGGGGCTGTCATACAGAGTCACGTGGGTAAATGACTGAGGGCCACTCTGCTTAATGTATAGGTTCCTTTAGGGCTACATCTCTAAAAATCCAGTCTATGCTCCACAGGCAACAAAGATCAGGAGAGAGTAGCCGTAGACACTTTGGAAATTGTATTCCTGATGACAAATAATATCTTTAATTTTTTTAAAAAGATTTTATTTATTTGTCAGAGAGCACAAGCAGGGGGAGCAGTAGGCAGAGGGACTCAATCCCAGGACGCTGGGATCATGACCTGAGCCAAAGGCAGATGCTTAACCGACTGAGTCCCCCAGGTGTCCCATATCTTTAATTTTAAAAGCATAATAATAGTAATGTTCACTCAAGTAGCATATTGCACCCTGTTAGCTAAAGTATCTATTCCCTTGCTTAAGCGCACGCTGTCTCTTGACCAGCACTTACAGCTGCTGCTTTGTGGCCAAGCAAGTAAACTCAAGTCAGTTATATAGGACTTAGGAATAGAAATTTTGCATCCTAAACCAATGATTTTTTTCCCTTTCTGATTGCATTATAAGAATTGCTAGAAGACTAGATGATTGCACAAGAGAATTTTGCAAAAGCTGTCTTTTCCACGAAAGTCATATATGCTGAATTCAGAAGCAGCAGCATCCCAAACCATTAAAGAAATGTTTATTTCATCAGACAGAATCAGCATCTAAATGACTGCGTTGAACTTGGAACACAGGTTGGGCTTTTCGAATAAAAGGCTTTAAATCCCTGCCCTCATACGATTTGGTCTATTAAAGATTTGGCTTCTGCCTCCAACTTCAGTCTGTATGCATTCTATTTCTTCATTCAATAGAAAATACCTAACTACGTGATGGAAACTGGGTACTGGGGATACAGTGGTGAGTAAAGCAGCTAGGGTCTCAGCTCCCCTCTTACCTCAAGGCTTTAAATATCATCTATACATTGATTCCCAAATCTCTAGCTCTAGCTTGGACTACTTCCTTGAACTCAGGACAAATGCAAACCACTTCTGCCTCAGCATCTCCATTTAAATATCTGATGGGCATCTGAAACATGCTTCAAACTGAGCACCTGTTCTCTCTCAACACACCCGTTCCTTTTGTCATCTTTCCTATCTTGGTGGTGATGTCATCCCTCCCACGGCTCTGGCCAACCTGGCAGTCTTCCTTGATTGCTGTCTTCCTTTTAAAGTCCAGTCCATTAGCAAATCCTGTTAACTCTACTTGCAGAATAAATCCAGAACTGGCCACTTTTCAACACCTCCAGGTCCGAGCAACCTGGATTGCTGCATTTAGCCTCCCAACTGCTCTTCCCGTTTCACCCTCCTTAAATTACAGTCTATTCTTTACACAGGAGTCAGGGTAATCCTTTCAACACCGCCCCCCCTTTTTTTTTTTTAAGATTTTATTTATTTGAGAGAGAGGAGAGAGAGGAGGGAGGGAGAGGGAGAAGCAGACTTCCTGCTGAGCAGAGAGCCGGATGTGGGGCTTGACCCCAGAACCCCAGGATCATGACCTGAGCCGAAGGCAGACGCTCAATGGACTGAGCCACCGAGGCGCACCATTGAAACCCTTCAGATCATGTCACTCCTCTGTCAATACTCTCCATGTCTCCCCATTCTCTCACTAATAGCCAACATCCTTACATGACTCACAAGACCCTCTACCATCTGCCCCTGCTTTACCTCTAAATTTTACCTTCAGGGGCACCTGGCTGACTCAGTTGGTAAAGCTTGCAATTCTTGATCTAGGGGTTGTAAGTTCGAGCCCCAAGTTGGGTGTAGAGATTACTTTAAAAATAAAATCTTGGGGCGCCTGGGTGGCTCAGTTGTTAAGCGTCTGCCTTCGGCTCAAGTCATGATCCCAGGGTCCTGGGATCGAGCCCCGCATCGGGCTCCCTGCTCTGCAGGAAGTCTGCTTCTCCCTCTCCCACTCCCCCTGCTTGTGTTTCCTCTCACTCTGTCTCTCTCTCTCTGTCAAATAAATAAATAAAATCTTTAATAAATAATAAAAATAAATAAATAATAAAATCTTAAAAAAAATGATCACCTTTAATTCTCTCCCTTGCTTACACAAGGAACACCCACTCCTACCCCACTTACTGATCCCCCTGCCTGGAGTGATCTTTCCCTGTATCTCATTATGGGTTTTTTTTTTAAGCTTTTATTTTAATTCTAGTATAGCTAACTGTTGTATTAGTTTCAGGTGTTATATCATTACAGTTTGATTTCCTTATTTATGTCTTAACTCAGATATGTCCTTGTAGTTGAGGATTTTCCTAGCTACCATGTATCTAAAATTTCAACTGTAGCCCACAAGCCTCACATTTCCTCTTTCCCTAATTCATACTTCTTTTTACTACTTATCACAAAATGCACTGTGATCTCTGTTCCTCAGTGAATCTTAGTTCTATGAGGGGAGGGATTTTTGTCTTTGTTTTCCCCCACGACGATATCACTAGTACCTAGTACCTGGTTGGCCTATAGTAGACACCGAATGAATGTAGAATGGATGAATCAAGAAGGATCTCATGGACCTTACATTCAAATGGGAAACAATAATCAAGTAATCTGTAAATACGTCATTGAAACAGATGTTTACTGTGAAAGAAAAGTACACATCACATAACCAGAAACTGGCCAGCCCATGATCACTGGAAGGACTCCTGGTTGGGAGATGGTAATAGACAATGTCTTAACTCCCTTCTCAGTCCGAGACTCCCTGATGGTTGGGTTATGGAAGAAAGGCAGTATTCACTACTTCATCTTAACATTCCATGCTCTGACCCAGAAACTTTATAATTACATCCTTTGTTAAACCATAGAAGTTTAGACTTTCCGATTTGCCCTACTCCTCCCTTCACACTATCAAAGCTGGGACATTAAGGGAAATTTCTGAAGTGGGTTAATGCATAGAACAGCTAGTAGTTTTGAGAGCTTATTATGGTTAGACATTATACTAAGACTTTAAAGACAAAGTAAACATATTTAGGAAAACTGTGGTGGGACAAAGTCTCTTGTATGCTCCTGAGTTGTGCTCCTGGTCATTGATTCTATAGATTGGAAATTCTGCTTTGCTTCATGGTGGGTACCCAGCCAAGGATGGCCTGATGCTAGTTCACTCTCAGGACTCTCTTAAGGAGGGAGTGGATTTAATGCAGGGAAGCCTCACTAAGCTTTACGAGGCTATCTCTCACTTGCCTCCAATAAACCACACCAAAATGCAAAGGTACAGCAGATTTCACTGAAGTGTTGGAGAAATCCAAGGGAATAATACACGTGAAAGAAGTCATAAATTAATAGGCTAATTTTGGCTTTTTATAGTTTCAGAAAGAATTTCAAAAGAACTAGGCTCTTCACAGGACTCTGCTCAAGACTACACCCATTCCTGCCCTCCAGTCTACTCCTCTTGGTCAAAAAGCCTCTCTTTCTCACTTCCACAGGGAAACTCGACCTTGGATTCTCCTGGATTATTCTCACCCATGGATCCATTTCCTATCTAGACATTTATTTCTCCAAGTCTTTATTTCTGAAAAAGATTCTAAGGGCACCAGAAAGTGACCTTTGGCACTCTGAATTCCATGGAACAGATGGGTGGGGGCAGAGGGAAGGACACTTCACAAATTCCTCTGCAGAGACCACAGTGGGGCAGGGCCACAGGCAAGTTGATTCCTTTAAATTGTCTCCTCAGATAAGAGTTGGGCCTTTACCATATTTTTATCCAATTGTCCAGAGAATTACACACACACACACACATCCTCCCAAAAGATAAATATTAATTTTTAGAGGTGGTATTATCTCCAAATCCAAAAACTAGAAATTTCCCATCAGCCCAAAACTTTTCATGATTATGCCAAACTGTATTTAGTTCCCGTTATGTATTCTCTCATCAAATTATACCCCTTTGTTCCAGCCAGAAGTAAGAAAACTGGCCCATTGCTGATCCACGTGCCTCTTTGTTTGGTTTTGGTTTGATTTGTTTTCATTTTTTGCAGTTTTAATCATTTCTAAGTGTATAATTCAGTGGTGTTAATTGTATTCACAGTGTTGTACAATCATCACCACTGTCTGTTTCCAAAACGTTTTCATCACCCCAAAAACAAACTTCATAACCATTAAGCAATAACTCACCATTCCCTCCTTGTACATCCTGGTAACCTCTAATCTACTTTCTTAATTTGCCTACTCTAGATATTCCATGTAAGTGAAAAACATACAAGGTTTGTCCATTTGTGTTTGGTTTATTTCACTTTGTCAGTTTTCAAGATTCATGATACAGCATGTATCAGAACATCATCCCTTTTTATGGTTTATACATTTATAATGTTCCATTGTATGTATATAGCACATTTTACTTATCCATGCATCTGGACACTTGGGTTTCCACCTTTTGGTTATTGTGCATAGTGTCGCAATGAAGATTTGCATACAGCATGAGTCCTTGTTTTTGGTTTTTTTTAAAGATTTTATTTATTTGACACAGAGACAAAGAGAACACAAGCAGGGGGAGAAGCAGGTTTCCCTCTGAGCAAGGAGCCAGATGCGGGACTTGATTCCAGGTCCCTAGGACCATGACCTGAGCTGAAGGCAGCGGCTTAACTGACTGAGCCACCCAGGCGCTCCTGAGTCCTTGTTTTCAAAACTAGAAGTGGAGTCACCTTCTGAATGACATAGACATACACGCGTGCGCGTGCACACACACACACACACACACACACATATTCTGGCTGAGGGTTGCCTAGCTGGCTCAGTTGGTACAGTGTGCGACTCTTCATCTCGGGACTGTGAGTTTGAGCACCACGTTGGATGTAGACATTAGGAAAAAAGTAAAATCTTGAAAAAATAATTCTGGCTGAAACTGTGATCACTTTAAAAGACCCAACGGCTCCTCACATAGGGGCCCTCCTGGCTGGGGAGAGATTTTCATTCTACTTTTCACAAGCCCATTTAATAGCTGAGAAGTAGAAAAGCTACACATAACTTCTGAACCCAAGTCAGCAGTTCTTCCATACTGTCCATGCAATACTATCAGGCTGGTAAAAACAACCCCACAGAACCGTAATCAGTTTGAACATACCAGCTCAGCAATCTTTATCAGAGCTACAGAGAAGGATTTTCCCCCTGTATTACTGTATCACTTAGAAGTCGGTTTGGCTAGATATGTCAGGCAAACTCAATGAATTACTTAATGGAAGATAGAATTTCTCTCCCACATAAAACATGTAGGTGTCTAGCAGGGAATTTAAAATCTAACTGAAACATGCATTTTGGAGCTCTTTATTTTTATCAACAGTATCTGTGGGTCACCTTTTTAGCCAGGATGTTTTTCTCATCTCTCAGTTCAGTGATGCGGCATGAGTCTCAGCCAGGCACCACTGGGAAATGAAATGCTGCATATCGGGAACCATACAAGAATGGGGGTGTGGGAGAGAATATAGGAAGGTAGCTATGGGTGTACTTCACTGGTTCAGGTGGTGGAGCATATCACTCTTGATCTCCAGTCTGGGATGTAAGTTTGAGCCCCACGTTGAGTGTGGAGATTAATTTTAAAAAAGATGGCTATGGAGTCAATTCCTCCAAATTGGTTTCTGAGGCAGAGTTACCTGTGGATATTTACTTCATCTCTAAAGCAGATTTTTTTTTTTTTTTTACATTTTATTCTAAAGCAGATTTGATACGATGTTGGCAAAATCTATGAACACAACATAAGTACATTCTTGTATATCTCCTGCTTGAAAATCTTTTCAGTGTATAGACTTAAAAAGATTTCTCCAACAGATGTAAAAGTTTTAAATATTTATTACTTGAATTGAAAATGAAGTTTCTGGAGAGAGGATGTTTTGATGTTCTGCTTTGAGGGCAATTCAAAAAGTACTCTTGTAAGTTATGAATAAAATCTTAGAAAACTGAAATTCATTCAGTTAATATTTATGGAAGGCCTACTATGAGAAAGCATAAGGCTGAGCTTATGATGCACATTGTAGTTCTTCAAGGAATTCATAATTTTGTTTGAAGTTTTAAAGCTAGACAAAATAACTTACATGACAATATAAAAGAATTAAATATCAATGGAAGACAAATCTAAAAATTACAGAACCAGGGGCACCTGGGTGACTGACTTGGTTGGGTGTCCAGCTCTTGGTCGGCTCTGGTGGTGATCTCAGAGTCATGGGATTTGGCCCCGTATTGGGCTTGGCATTCAGCATGGAGCCTGCTTGTCCCTCTCCCTTTGCTCCTCCCCACACTCACTCTCTCAGATAATCTTTTAAAAAATAAAAAATAAAAATAAAAATTACGGAATCATATTTCAGAGTTGAGGAACTTTAGTGTATATATAGCCCTATGCTTCTCAAAATGACATATGCTTATTTGGAGATACACTTAAATATGAGTGCATGACCGTATATCAGATCAAAACTGCAGGATAAATATGTCGTGCTATCCTAGAACATAAAAGCTTTCCAGAGATTAGGGGGAAACAGCAATTTTGGTTTTTTATTTTATTTGTTTTTTTTTACAGGCCCCACTCAGGAAAGAATGCACCAAATACCCCTTGCATTTTTTAAGCAAATGACAAAGACCTAGTTTACCAGCTTTACTTTTTTAAACCTAAGCTTAACGTTACATATTTAAACAATTGTCAAAACTTACTAAGTTGCCAGCAGTCATAAACAACTAGAAAAACATTCTCAATTTACATTAAATGAGAAATGTATTACCATTAATGCATTAATATCTCTCACTACTAAATACTGAAAAAAATATTTTTTTGTGAAAGATTCATCCTGGCAATGTCTACTTCACAGTGTATGGGCGCCTGGGTGGCTCAGTCGTTAAGCGTCTGCCTTCGGCTCAGGTCATGATCCCAGGGTCCTGGGATCGAGCTCCGCAGCGGGCTCCTTGCTCAGCGGGGAGCCTGCTTCTCCCTCCCCCACTCCCCCTTCATGTGTTCCCTCTCTCGCCGTGTCTCTCTCTCTGTCAAATAAATAAATAAAATCTTAAAAAAAAAACAAAACTTCACAGTGTATGAAAGAATCCTGGCCACCTTGCTTTACATTTAAAGTAGAATATAATATGCACATTCATTTTCCTTACATTATATGGCTTTTCCCCAATATCCTCTCCCACCCTCATGTAAAAAGTAAGAGTTCTCAAAACATGGAAGATTTCAAAGATGATTCTCCCTTGTAGGTAGAGTAAGCCCACATTTGGAAGGCTCACAAGTGTGATTGCTAATATAGCATCATGTAAATGTTAAGAATAAAACAGATTCCAGGGAAATTTCAGCCTAATGTGGGTTATTTGGGATTATATCCTCAGATCATCAGCATTTATTACCTTTTTTTTTTAAGATTTTATTCATTTATTTGAAAGAGGGAAAGAGAGCATGCAAGCACATGGAAGGAGAGGGAGAAGCAGACTCCCCGCTGAGCAGGGAGCCTGACTTGGGGCTCGATCCCAGGATCCCAAGACCATGACCTGAGCCAAAGGCAGACGCTTAACCGACTGAGCCACCCAGGTGGCCCATTTTACTCTTTTATAGAGGGAAATATGAATAACAATGGTTCTCTAATTCTCCATAGAAAGCATGAATCCTAAAGCATCCCAAGCAGTTGTCTACTAACCTCATACTTGTATAATTCCAATAACAGGACATACATCACCCACATCCATGAGCTCAGGTGGCTACTGTGTGTGAATGTGAAAGCATGGTATTTGGAATATGTGGAATATGCCTGCTAAAAACTTAACCACCCTCTCTCCGGGTAACAGAAGCCCCATGAGCAAAGGCAGGGACTGTGTGGATGTGCTTCATCTGTTTTAGCAACAATGAGTAGTTTAGTTCGGTTTGAGTGATGGCTCATAACAAAACAATGACGACAGATAAAATTGAGATGGTATTCATATTTCGTGTAAGCTTTTTTTAAAATTTTTTATTTATTTGTGAGAGGGAGGGAGAGTGTGCCATCGTGCACAAGTGCGCGAGCACGAGCATGGGGGGAGGGGCAGAGGGAGAGGGAGACGCGGGACTCCCCGTTGAGCAGGGAGCCCATATGGGCTCGATCCTTGGATCCTGGGATCATGATCCCAATCGAAGAGAGACACTTAACTTACTGAACCACCCAGGCACCCCTCATGTAAGTTTCTTAAGGAAAGCTTTTGAACAAAGTAGAGAGTTCTATACCTTGCACAACGACTATAAATAAAAAGCTATTGAAGAGGCATGATTTGTTCAGCATAAGAAAATAATTTTTTCCCCCCCAGAGGCTGTATTCCCTGCTTCCCTTTCTCTTAAAAGAAGGAAAATTACATCTCTTATAATTACAATAGCATTTTTTTTTCCTGGGCATTTGGAGTTGGTGCAGTTAAAAAGACCATTTTTTGAGGTTTCATTTTGCTATTTTTAAAACTTATTTTCCTTACTAATTACCCTCTCCCCTCACCAACTTCCCTTGAAAAACCACAGGACAACCTGGTTAGTTTATTTTTAACAAAAACAACATGACTTGGAAATTATGCCTCTGGTAGCTGAGTGAAGTTTTGCACATCTGGACTTCACCACTGCTGATCTTCATCATGGGAAGCTCGTGGTGAGGTTTCATTCTGGCCATCGTGTGAGGCCAAAAGGCCCCCTGGGAATCCTCCAGGGCACACATTCCTGGGTCTGTGAGCCAAGATGCTCAGATAATGACTCCCCAGGCCACTATTTTTGGGCACCAGGTAGATTGTTCAATATGATACTTTCTTGTTTTTGAAAAAGCCCAAAAAGGGATCCATGTGGGTAAAGTGTGGTTTTTGGAGTGCTTTAACTTCTGCATTTCCTGATTTTTGTTTTTCTCAGTTGGCTGCCAGACACATTACTGAATTTCTCTGGGGTATGAACAAGTTGAAGGACAGACCTTTAAGCATATACAGGAATTACTCATCCACCTTCCGCTGTGCAGCTGCCCGGGTCTCAGGTTGAGAGAACAAACAAGTATTCATCAAAAGCCTAGGGCTGGGCACAGGGCTGAAGAAAGTTATTTTCAGTGGGAAAAGTCACGAAAGAAGCTTCATTGATCATGCACATAATGAAAAATAGTAGAGTAGTGGGAAAAGCTGGGTTTTGAAATTAAGCACATTGAGTTGAATCGTCTCTGCCACTTCCTAGCAGAGTGTCTGCGTGTGTCTGTTTCAGTTTCCCCACATGTAAAATGTGGGAAAAAAAAAAGTAATAACAGCTAATCTTTAGTGTGCACATACTTTATGCAAGCTTCTGTGCCAAGCATGTTGCATATATTAAGTATAAGAGGTGGGGACTATTACCCCAATTTTCAGCCATGAACACTGAAGCTCAGATACGAAACAACTATCCTGCAGGATTGTTAAAGATAATGTAAGCAAGGGACGCCACACGATGCCTAGTGCATGGCAGATATTCTATAAAGAACTGGTTTTATAAGATATCTTATAGAACTGATAAATTTAGAAGGTCAGATATTTTAAAAATATCAGCCGGGATCATCAGCACGTTATGGGAGCACATGGTTTTCTGATTAGTAATAAAATGTGAGTGAGGAGTTTTGAGGTTCTCACACTTCAGTGACAGTGAGTGTATAAAATTGCAGATTCTGGTCTTTAATCCCTAAAGAGTTTATTCAGTAAGTCTGGAATGCAGTCCAGGTTCTCTGCCTTTCTGACAAGCGGCCATTCATTCCAAAGCAGGTGGTCTGGTTGGAACCTAACTTTGAAAAATATTGGCCTAGTTGAACTCAAATCTCTCCCAGCTCTAAAATTCTGTGTTTGTATGACTTCGCTCTACAATTTTGTGTTTATATGACTTCACATAGTTTTGAAAAATTGGAGAGTGTTTGCTTCATTGCTTTTTAGCCAATTGAAATGCCAGGGAAAATTAGAGATGCTCCAAATAACATGGAGATCTTTTCTCTTTTTGTGGGAAGGTACATTCCAAAGACCAAATTCCATGTTACTTGTTTGCTCAGTGATGTAAGGAATGATGATTCCCATCTTGACAAAACTGCTCCGAAGTGGATAAGGTACAGTTCCTAAAGAAAGCATAGCATATTAGAAACAATATGTTACCTGTGGAATTGCCATTCTCCTCTATTTCTCTCTAAATAATCCTGAACAGTTGAAATCAAATCACCCTCTGCTCTAAGGAAGTCCTGGCACCATATTGGCAAATTCTTCCTCTGTTTTTGTAGAGTCTGTGCTGATTATTGCCTTTCTTCTCAATAATTGTTCTGTCACTGATAATTAAATCATACCCTCTTGGTTTTATTATAGTCAGTATTCCTGATGAGATTTGAGAAACAGCTACTTGATATCAGCAGCTCCAAATTGTGTGTAGCCTGGTTTTCTCTTCCCCCACAACCCTCACATCTTCCCTCCTCCTCTACTCACCCATACATTGGCCAAAAGTACCAACAAAGATCTCTTCGCTTTACCAGAGGGAGACTGGAAGAGCCAAACTATATCAGTAATAGTAGAAAAAAGACCACCACTAACTCATCCAGTGCACTCAGCATTTTGGTTAATTTATTCAGCATGGTCCTGTCTCCCACACATCTTGGTTACTTTAGACCTCCGTCCACAGGTTCCATAGACGAGGTATGGCTACAGCATATGAAGAAGTCAAAGTTCTCCCTGTTGAGAAAGTTATCTTGGATATGCTCTGTAACTAGTTGTTTGTGCCCCAAAGAAATAACCTTTTTTTAAAGATTTTATTTATTTATTTATTTGAGAGAGACAGGGAGAGTGCCTGCATGCAAGCAGGTGGAGGAGCAGAGGAGGGAGAGGGACAAGCTGACTGTGCTGACCTCGGAGCCTGACATGGGGCTTGAACTCAGGACCCTAAGATCATGACCTGAGCCAAAACCAAGAGTTGGACACTTAACCAACTGAGCCACCCAGGCACCCCTTCATACAGATCATTTTAACAAGCATGGTTATGGCAGACACAAAAGGTCACAGAGTATATGATTCCATTTATATTAAATATCCAGAATAAGTGAATTCTGAGAGGCAGAAAGCAGATTGGTGGTTTCCCAGGGGCTGGAAGGAGGAGGAATAGGGAATAACTGCGTAATGGATATGGAGTTTTCTTTTGGGGTGATAGTTTTGGAAGTAGGGGGGCACCTGGTTGGCTCAGTCAGAAGAACATGCGAGTCTTGATCTTGGGGTTGTGAGCTGGAGTCCCATGTGGGGTGTAGAGATTACTTAAATGAGTAAACTTAAAAAAAGTGTGGAAGTGAAGAAAGCAAAGGTGATTAACACCCTGGGACAGAGAAGAGGAGTAGTAATGGGAATGGGAAGGAAGAACTCAGATATAAATGGCAAGTTCACCAACACTTAGGGAGTAGGTGCTAATGGGAACTGAAGGCTGTGGGCACGGCTGTACAAAATTAAGGACCTCTTTATTTCTGAACAGGAGGAAACACAATATGTAGTATAAATTAAAGCATTGCTTTATCTCTAATCAAAAATTAAACCTGAAAAGAAACAAAATGTATGCCATTGCAGGAAACAAAAGGTGTTACTCAAAGCAGAAAGAAACAAGTTGAGTAACAAGTGACTCTACTCTCATTGAGGGAAGGCAATCTGTCTTACTTGACTTTGTAGTCCCAGCAAGGTGCCAGGCATAGATAGTCAAAAGTTGCTGCTGATCTCTCAGCTCCTCTTCTATTTAAGATTTTTTATTTATTTATTTGACACAGAGAGACACAGTGAGAGAGGGAACCACAAGCAGGGGAAGTGGGAGAGGGAGAAGCAGGCTTCCTGCTGAGCGAGGAGCCCGATGCAGGGCTCGATCCCAGGAACCCGGGATCATGACCTGAGCCGAAGGCAGACGCTTAACGACTGAGCCACCCAGGCGCCCCTGTCAACTCTTTTTCTAACTATCTAATCCACTTAATCTAAACAATGGTCCTAAGTGTTTGGTATCATTGAGTTCTCCTGAGGCATGGAAAGGTTAGGATCATAATGGCGGAGTTAGGATTTGCATCCAGGTGGTTTAGCTCCAGAGTTTGTGCTCTGAAACACTTGCTATATTTCCCCAAGGAATCAAAGACACAATAATTAAAAGAATGACTAGTCAGCAAACATATGAATTCTCTTTATCCTTCTGAGGAGAGGAAAAAGTACGAACCTCTTTGGCATTTCCAATGTTCTTCTGGCCAGATT
>NC_138373.1:73524509-73552720 GCF_054177405.1 Leptonychotes weddellii
CACTGAACACGGAGCATGACCCAGGGCTCAATCTCATGACCCTAGGATCCTGACCTGAGCTGAAATCAGGAGATGGATGCTTAACTGACTGAACCACCCAGTTTACTGTATTTTTAATTCCAATTTTTTAAAAAGTCTAGACTCTCTTACAAACCTTTTGCAACTCATTTATGACCCTTAAAAAACACCTTTGTCTTCATATCTTCCTTTTGCAGTGGAACCAACATTAACCTAAGTTTTAGCATTTGTGAGTTTGGCCATGGTTCCACTGCACTAAATTTTATGAAGTCAGTGGCACCTCTCCACTGCTCAAAACCTTGTTCTCTGTCAGGAAAAATGGGAGCAATAATCCCTTTAACTGCCCACCTCATGGGGTTGCTCTTAGAATGAAATACGAGATTCATAATAAACAACCTGATAAAAAAAATTTTGAAAGTTAAATTTAATCTGGGCTAGTTGGAAAAGGAGGTGGCATCATGCAAATCGCCATTCACCACAACAAGGACCGAAAAGTTGAGCTCAGGGCCCCAAGACCTAGGGCATCTACCGAAGGCTGGGCAGGCTGAACAGGTTTCTGGCCAGATGAACCAATCACACCTTCAATCAAGTTGTGCCAAAAAGGTTTGACTCTCTCCAACCAGTCGCCTCGGACCCTTCTGCGGAACATTGGAAGATGAAGCTTCCTGGCCTTGATGACAAAACAGCTGTGGTTGTAGGGACAGTAACAGAGGATGTTGCGTGTGCCCAAGGTGCCAAACTGTATCTGTGTGCACTCCGTGTGCACGGCCACGCCCAGAGACACATCCTCAAGGGCAGAGATGAGATCCTCGCCTTAGACCAGCTGGCCCTGGACTCCCCCCAAGGGCTGTGGCGCCAGCCTGACCTGCGCTCCCATCCTCTAAAGGGCTGAGAGATGTACAAGCATTTGGGCAAGGTCTCGTGAAGTGGGCACGGCCACATCAGACCCCTGAGCACATTCCAAGGGACGTGTGTGCCAGAGGTGGAGGGGCCTGTGGGGGGCTACAGAAACTAACCCGAGATCCTGCTCTCTTATTAAAGATTTTGGATGGTGGGGAAAAAAATTTAAATTAGAGACAAACTAGTATTGGTGATATTTACACTCTTTGCAGGTTTGCAGACCTGTCTGCTCAGTGGCTAATCAGCAAGGGTTATCTCATTCTGTTGCAAAGGAAGGAAGAGTAAACCTACTCAAGAACAGTTAGGGAGAAACCAATCCATTTAAGTAGAAAAAAAATCTTACTGTTATATTAAATATATAATATTACAGGTGCTGACCCTTTGGAATACATGATCTTGTTCATTCTCAGAACAACTCCAAAGGTAGATGTACTCCCATAAATTTACAGGTGAGCAGCTATTCACTTAGGACACACAACTAGTGAGTGCTACATCAGGACTGGCCCTGAAAGAAACATGAATTCCTTTATGTTGAAATGAACAGGATGATGTAAATATATATCTTATTATACCTAGAACCATGTTGATTTGAGTGTAGGTGCCCCATGCATAGATGCATATATTTTTTAGCTGCTATGTGACAAGAAAAATTATTCCTGCCCTGCGTCAGTAGAAGATACTGTGATTCTTATGAATTGTACTTACACATATAGTTTATAATTTATGAATTATTGTACATTACCACTTATTACAATGTGCCTGATCTTCCCCAGTTTTTGTGAAATAATGGCAACATAAGAGCATAGTTTAACATTACCGAGTTATAGGGGTGCCTGGGTGGCTCAGTTGTTAAGCGTCTGCCTTCGGCTCAGGTCGTGATTCCAGGGTCCTGGGATCGAGCCCCGCATCGGGCTCCCTGCTCAGCGGGAGGCCTGCTTCTCCCTCTCCCACTCTCCCTGCTTGTGTTCTCTCTCTCGCTGTGTCTCTCTCTGTCAAATAAATAAATAAAATCTTAAAAAAAAATTTACCAAGTTATAGATTACCTCCAGCAAAGTGGTTTCTCTGAATAACCAGTTGAGGAGTTGTCATTCATGATTTTATATGAACATTTTCGAAGTAATTTTTGTTTTCAACACCTATTGACTTTGAGGTTAACATTACACATTTTCATAAGCTTATTATATTAGTAATACTTTTTGGGACACCCGGCTGGCTCAGTCAGTGGAGCATGTGACTCTCAATCTCAGGGTTGTGAGTTTGAGCCCCACGTTGGATGTAGATATTACTTAAATAAATAAATCTTGGGAAAAAAAAAACATTTTTTTCCCTTCTTCTGAAAATCTCATCCCTTTTGGGAAATGGATGGGTAGGTATATGAATGTCATTTTATACAAATGGAAGAAAACTTTTTCTGGGCAGTCCTCATTATCCTTCATTGTGACTCATGTGTTTGACCCTTAGGGACAGAACAACATATTAGGAAACAATGTATAATGACACAGTTGATACCTCAATGCCCATCAATCCCTTAAGTGTCATTCAGGTTATTTTCCATTTAACTGTTAGCTTGCATTTGCTCAAAGTTCATCTGTTCTTCTTTTTCCGGGTTAAGGCAAGAGGCGAATCTCACAAATTTAAGACCATCCTGAATTCAGTCCTCATGGTTCATCATGTAAATTTAATAATGTACCCCACAAAGCTACACATATGGTAGGTAAACCTGCAGAAGCAAGGAAAAGGGAGAGGAAGGAGAAAATTAGCTGAGATAGAGAAAAGACCTGCAGGACCCCCTGGGTTAGGAAAAAACCCAGAACCTTCCTAAAGTGATGGGACAAATTGAAAGAAAGAAAAAAAAAAAAACCTTTATCGGCTATTTAAAAAAAAAAATTGAGGGTTTGAGGTGAAGTGAAGCTCAATTTGTCAACAGGAAGCTATGGGCTCTGCACCTCTATTTATATAAACAGCATTTGCTTTTTCCATCTTAGGTTCTGCCCAGAAGTTGTTGTCTGACCACTGCTTCTGGCTCTGCTTGACTGGTTTTTAGAAAAAAAAAAGAAAGAAAGAAAGAAAAAAACTGTGGCCACATGTTCCTTTCTCTACCACAGAGAACCTCAATAAGTCACTTTCCCTGATGTTTGGTTAGTGAAAATGCTAAATGATACAGGATTTCAATGTTGATTGGAGCGTTGTATTTTTAACCACCTCCCTGAGTTGACAAAACTATGGGGACAGTCCTGCCTCTCTTCTGCTGTGCTCCTGATGTCTTCCCATTCTACCCTGTAAAGTTCCAGGTCTCTCGGGACCTCTTGGCCACACTTTGCAAATTCCCTTTCCCCATCAGATCTGCGAATTCCCATCTTCCAGAGTCCTGGTCCCCTGCCCTGATGCCAACCTGCCATTACTGTCCCATCTGCTAACTCCCCTTCTCTGGTGCTCTTCTGTCTTCTGTTTCTTCTCAGATTTCTTTCTTCACTGGTTTACAGCTGCTTCAGTACCAGAGGAAGGGTAACCTTAAAGGTGGCAAGTTGTTTGCACCTCTGCCTGGGTGGAACATAGTTGCTTTGACACAAACACCCTGAGGCAGAGGAGGGAGGAGCCTGTGGCTAGCAGCATCCACCGCTTGATGTCATCAAAAGCAAGGCCCAGAAGTGGGGAGACCAGCTGGGGTTTGCACCATCTGCCTGTGAGTCAAAAGAATACTTAGAGAAAGTGTGCATGGAACTATATTTAGAGTATAGTGCACACTTGAATTTCCCATTCAGGGAGAAAGGAGAATTTTCATAAGCATGCAGTATGGAAAAAGTTAGACTCAGAGCAGGATCAGCTCAATTTTGGACGAGAAAACAGGAGTAAACCTCATGGGTGGGCAGATGAAGCTGCTGTCTTTCAAAGTACCAGAAGGCATTCAATCTCAAAAATTGCTTAAAGATACCTTCTTTTTTAAGATTTTATTTATTTATTTGAGAGAGAATGAGCAAGAGAGCATGAGCAGGGGGAGGGGTGGAGAGAAAGGGAGAAGCAGACTCCCCGCTGAGCTGGGAACCCAAAGACCTGGGGCTCTGATCCCGGGACTGCAGGATCATGACCTGAGCCAAAGGTGAGCTGAAGGCAGATGCTTAACTGACTGAGCCACCCAAGCGCTCCTGCCTACAGATACTTTCACCAAATCCTTTAGTTCCAAGTTTAAAGATGCACTGTTTGGGTTCAAATAATTTTTCATCAAAATATAAATTCCTCACTGAAGAGAGTTATCATTTGTGCTCACCAAGAAAGGGATAATATTAATACCTAAAAGAATAAAAGATTTTCAAATCCTTTCATGGGAGGAGCAAGGAATGAAAACTAGAACATCAGAAATGGGGTGAGGGTAAAAAACTAGAAGGAGATAAATGAAATTCTGCCAGTGGGCAAGAATACAGAGGGAAAAGGGGCACCCGGGTGGCTCAGTCAGTTAAGGGTCTGCCTTTGGCTCAGGTCATGATTCCAGGGTCCTGGGATTGGGCCCTGCTCAGCAGGGTGTCTGCTTCTCCCTCTGACCCTCACCCCTCTCGTGCTCTCTCTCAAATACCCACCGCTAGTGCACAAGCACTCTGGCATGTGCTCTCTCTCTCTCAAATAAATAAAATCTTAAAAAAAATACAGAGGGAAAGAACAGGACTGGGCTCCTGGGTGGCTCAGACCATTGAGTGACCCACTCTTGGCTTCAGCTCAGGTCGTTAGATGTACACCCCCGTCAACCCAGCCTAGCCCCTTGTAGGGCTCCATGCTCAGCAGGGAGTCAACTTCGGATTCTCTCCCTCTGCCCCTCCCTCCATGCCCCCCCTTTCTAAAATAAATAAATCTGGGGGAAAAAAAAAGAAAGAAAAACCAGGACCAAATCAACCTCCTGAAACTGATCTGGGACTGTCCTTAGGGAAAAGTTGTGGGGGAAAATAAGAATTTAGAAGCATAAGGAAAGAATGGGAAGCAAGTTAGGAATGTTGGTTTACATATCAAGAGTAAAAAAGGTAGAGAACATAAGAACAATGAGAAATGGGAAAACACTGGAACATGATCCCATAGAAGAGAAGCGAGAGTAAAGCATGAAGCTTTACCTAGCAAGACTGTTGGGTCCAAAGGGGTAGAAAAGAAAAAGAATTTTCTGATGAATTTAGGAATTTCCTGGAGGAGAGTAAATTTGCTGCGTTGCAGTACCAATGACAAAATTGTGGTGTGAGGAACGATACAATAGAGAATAGTAGACTAGAGCAATACCGGTGTTCCTTTTGCAAAGTGGGATAAAAGCATAAATGGGGGCGGGCACCTGGGTGGTGCAGTCGGTTAAGCCTCCAACTCCTGTTTTTGGGTCAGGTCATGATTTCTGGGTTGTGAGATGGAGCCCTGAGTCGGGCTCCTCACTCAGTGCAGAGTCAGCTTGAGATTCTCCCTCTGCTCCTCTCCACTGCACATGCTCTCTCTAAAATAAATCTTAAAAAAAAAAAACTTAGGGGCGCCTCGGTGGCTCAGGCAGTTAGCAAGGGACTCTTGATTTCATTCAGACCGTGATCTCGGTGTCCTGGGATCCGGCTCTGCGCTTAGCGGAGTCTGCTTGTCCCTCTCTCTCTGCTCCTCCCACCCCCCTCACATGCACTCTCTCTGTCTCAAATAAATGAATAAATGAAGTCTTTAAAAAGAAAAAAATTTTTAATAATTTAAAAAGTACAAATTGGCATCATTCTAAACATGAGAAAAAGAAACAGATCAAAGACCACTCTTCTGAAAAGGAATTAAGAAAAATTTATTTTAAAATGTTTAATTTGCAATATACACAATACTGGGATTGAGGTGCTTTGTGGTGGGAATGCCACCTCATTCAATATATGGTAGGAGGATCATGTTCACGGTGAGATTCTTAAATGATTCTTGGAAATTCTGTGCCTATGAGATTTCTCTACGGTGGGTATAATATCTACTTAATACCTCTATCTATATATGAGGATATTTACTTTTAGAGGCTGTAGAGCAGAGATTACATGCTTTGGGTCTTAGCATTTCTCTTTAATCAGTTGTGCAAATCCAATTAAACTAAATTGTTTCTTAACAGCAAGAGTCTGATGCTCATTTACATAGTTTTTTTCAATAGGAAAAGAATCCAACCCTACCAAGCAGAGAGGAATTCTGAGTGTGTAACTTGCCTCAAAGTCTCCTATTTCTTATCTTAGTTGACTTTTGTGGGCTTTTTTGGAAAGTTACTAAGTTATTCAGATAGAAGGATCTATAGTATGTAATTGGTAACTTGTAATGGGATTTTTTTCTTTTATGTTGTGGACTGCTGTCTTAATATATTTCTCCTGTTTTGAAGCACACATGGTGGTTACAAATTAGAGTGCATCTAGACTTCAAGAAATTCAAATAATGCATTTAAATCTTAAGAATCGCAGAATGAAAAGATACCTTAGAACCAACATAAATTTAACCTTGTCGTGTTAGAGATGGGAAATTAAACCTGGCTTACTGGTTTACCTGGTTACTGCTAGAGCCAGGATAAGGATGTAGGTTGTCTGAATATTGTGTTTTACTCTTTCTTATAAACCAATAGGTAAACTTGGTCTGCTTATTAAAATTTAGGTCTGAATGCCCTTCTTAAGCCCCAAATCAGGCTATTCCAGAGTCCATTTGCATGGTAATCTCTACAGATTTTGTTTAGTGATGAGAATGAAAGAAGTAGCACAAATCAAGGAAACTCTGACCAAAGTCAGAAATTATTTCACATGAAATTATCTAATTTGCGAGGGTGGGCAACCCCCATATGACCAAAAATAGGTAAATGGGACTTTGTACCCCTACTTGCCAATTGGACAACTGCATGAAAAAG
The DNA here is from genome assembly GCF_054177405.1 of Leptonychotes weddellii. Lineage (NCBI taxonomy): Eukaryota > Metazoa > Chordata > Mammalia > Carnivora > Phocidae > Leptonychotes > Leptonychotes weddellii. The sequence goes on from NC_138373.1 coordinate 73,531,282, forward strand.
TGAATAGGGAACCAATGAGTCCCAGTTCCATACATAGCCTACTCCTCTCTCTCTATCCTCAGCCTCTAAACTTAACAGACCTCATCTTGGGTCTTTATATATTGCCAGTAGGATTGTGTAACTCTTGGTTCTGGAGAATTGTCTAGGACTACAAAAATTACCATGACTCTTCTCAAAGAAGATCTGAGCAGGCAAATCCAGAAAATAGTTAAAATAAGAGTGAAGAGTGCTATGTAAATGAATGAGGCGTTAATCTAGGAAACTCTTGAAAATCAAAAAAATGGCTAGCCAAAATGGACAGCAACAACTTCTTCCACCCTAAGATTTATTTCAGACAGATTCGGTGGTAAATATTAACCCAAGGTTTATTTTCCTTTGAAATTGTATGTAGAGTGCTTATATATAAGCCACATGGTTATCATTAATCTATGTCTATGATATTGAGAAGCAGCAAAACCATGCAATAATATAGACTTTATGTTATCAGTCTGGATGGAAAATCAGGGAGTGGAAGCAAAAGCTAGACACTGCAAAGGGATTGTTTTAAGAAATACTACTGTCTGTGGGTTAGTGGACATTGGTTGGACAAGAAGGAGTTCCCTCTTGTTAGAGCATTCTCTTCCACCCACCCACACATTCTTCTTTCCTCTTCCTTGATGATCACAGACCACTGAGTCTCTGCAAATTCACATTTTCACATGGAGGAAGTCGGAAGTAGTTGGAGCGACGGAGTCGCCTTGGGGGTAAACCAGCCATCTGACGGCAAAGTTCATCTAGAAGAGAAGCAGAGCATAATGGGGTGGGATTGCAAAAAAATAACAAGGGCTCCTGTTTAAAGAGAAAGAGAAGACCCTAGGGTGCTGTAGTGAAAGACTGAAGAGAAATAGATCTGGGCTAGAACCCCAGATGTGCAGCTTACTGGTTATTTCTTACTTACTAGAAAGTTTCTTAACTTTGCTGAACCTCACTGTCCCTTCCAGTATAATAAGCATGAAATACCTGCCTCAACAGTGTAGTTGTGAGTATTAAAATGAAATAATGTATGCAAAGTACCTAGCACAGGTGGCCAGTAAATTTTAGGTTCCTCTGTATACCTAGCTCCCAATTCTTATAATCATGGATTTATTAATAGCAAAAAAAAAAAAAAAAAAAAGATTCAATCATTCACAATATATTTAAGTGTTTACTGTGTGCAAATAGCTAATTTTAGTAAGTCCCCTGAGACATTTGAAAGTGCCTAGAGTCCCAAATACTCATCCTCAGTCTCAAGGTGCTTCCCTTGCAGGTGGCTTGCACAACGCCAATGGGGGCAAGTAGCAAGTTTCCTTCTGCGAAGTTAACTACAGCTCTTACTCAGGAGCTCAGTGCAAGATGGGCTGCTGAGTCAGAAGGGGCTGTGTCTGTGGTTCCTTCACCAACCACACTTATCGTTTGGGGCTGGCCATAGGGGAGGTGAGAAGTATCTTTGTTCCCACAATGCACGGTTTATAACCACACACTTTGGACCCTTGTAATCGTTTTTATAAAGGTTTTCTACCCTTGTTTACTTCTAAATTTTCACAATAAGTAATTTAAGTGGTTCCTGGCATTGGTAGACTGTTTAAATGTTGCCAACTTCTAAATATCCAGTCTGGTTTTTTTTTTATTTACTTATAGGCTCTATACAAACATCAGTGTCTCCAAATTAGTGGATTTTTTTTTTTTTTTTTACAAAGTTTTTCCTTTATGAACATGGCTTCCAACTATTAGTCTATTGTTTGTAATGGCTGACTTGGCCTTTTTTTAAGTTTTCATTTTTTTTCAGTAATCTCTATAACCAATGAGTGGCTCAAACTCATGAACCCAAGATCAAGAGTTGCTTGCTCCCCAGACTGAGCCAGCCAGGTGCCCCTGACTTGCCCTTTTCACATAGAACCCCAGTGAGCTTCAAAGCAGCCAGAGCTTCAGAAAGCTCTATGTATAGGAGAGGTTGGGGGTTACAACCTAGCTGGAAAGAGACCCAAGCATACTTTTCTTATATATTAAGCATACTTCTTTACTTAGATTGCTTATTTAGCATAACTGGGTGGAGCAGGGATTGATGAGGTTTAAGGAGGTGGCCTAAAGCCGTCCTCAGAAGCCAGACCTTGGATCCATTAGGACCATGTTTCTACTCACCTCTCTCATAACTGCCCCTCCCCACTAAAACCCAGACATCATCTTACCTTTCATAACTTCGTGTTCTTTACAGACAAGACGAGAGCAGATCTCATTGTTGATGATGTACATACGTCGTAAACTGCCATAGTCCCAGTAACATGGTTAAGGAAGGAGATAGAACAAAGCATTGTGGGGGAGAACTAGACTAGGCCAAGGGTGCCTGCTCAACTCCTGTATTTCCCACTCTCCCTATCTGTTCTCCTCCTCTCTGGATTTCCTTAATTATTTTGGATCACTTTTTTCCCTCCCAGAGGAGTGCAGGGAATGGAATGGTATTATTCTTAGTGATACTTTACACACTCCACCTAGAGTCAAGTTTAATACTCCTCCCCACTATTTTCTACCTTTAGAGTTGGATCTTATGCTTCAGCCTTTTTCTATGAGGTAATAGGTTCACTGTGCCAGTATTTCTCTCATGACTGTCCCTTCCCCAGCCCTGATCTCACTTGCCTTCTGGCATCTAGTCTTATTGGTCAGTCTGTTCTCCATATACCTCAATTCAGACTCCAGGTTCTATCTGGCACCAGCAGGAATAGCTAGGAGGATCATGTTAAGAACTTCTGTGCCACCAAAAACTGAAATCCCATGATGGGTGCTCATTAAACAGTTACTGACATGAAAATACGACCATGGATGATGCTTTCTGCATATCCTGGGATCCCTTACCTTGTGAAACATAACTGATGAATGCATTGCTTGACTGGTCGATGCACAGAGTAGAGTCTCGTGCAAGCGAATTTTTCATCCCGGCAATCTGAAGAAGTCAAACACAGAAAACAGGGATAAACAAAGGATTCAAGAGATGGAAGAAGGTAGATAAAATGGGGAAAAAATACAAAGTAGTCTCTACACAGAATCATTGCAGTTTGGGGAATGCCCTCCCTGTTTACCAAAAGAGAACGGTAGGAAATTGGCTGAAATAAAATTTAGGTGCTTTCCTACCTGGAAGCAGAAGTTGATAAAATAATCTTTGAGGGTTCTTCTAGGAAAGTCTTTCTAGGGTTCTCCAGGTGGCCATATGAAATATAAAATTGAGATGCTTTTAACCCCATTCTAAAGAATCAGAATTCTTAGGTGGGTAATAGTTTCTATTTTAGCAGTTTCCAGTCCTAGATGCACATCAGAATCATCAGTACAATAGAGAGAGCAACTTTGGCCATGACAACTCAAGTAATATTGGGTCCTTGCAGTTACTTCCCAACTCACTAACCACCACAGAAAGTCCAAATCTAGTTTAGGAAGAGGATTCTTTCAGGATCATCCAGCAGTGGTCCCATCTTTTCCCCATGAGATTGAAGATAGGAGCTCACAAAAAAAGAGTAGGAATGAAGAGCACTAAAAATATTCTTTGAGAAAGAACTGGAAGCAAACTAGAAGGTATACCAAGTATCCTCCAAAAATAAGGAGGTGTGAATCCCCAAGAAGAAGGCTGAGGAAGAAGACATGCAGTCATACCTGTTGTGGTATTTTTATCAGTAGGAGAAGCTGGAAGGCAGAAATTTTATTCAGTTATTACCAGTTCCAGTAGTCACACCTCTACAACTGTCATGTCGCCTCACTTAATAAATAAAAAACAAATGAGTTGCTAAGCTTTAGCAACTTCTAACAGAAAACCCACAATGAGCTGTTCCACAAAATTGGAGAGGTTTAGAATTTAGGATAGGAAATCTGATTTTGCCTTTCTCCTCTTCTAAAATTGAAAAATTGATTTCATTGTGTCTTTGTTTTGTTGACAAGAAGCAAATTTAGTAGGGACACAAGGCAAGGAGCCATATGCCCAGAAGAGATTCATCCTACAGCTAAGGGAGAAAAGATTGTAGAAGCTCTTACTCATAAAAGAAAATTTCTTTGTAAATCAAATATGTCATCATGAGTTCTTGGATAAAAGTTACTCAGCAAAGACTAGCAAAGGTCACAGCCATAGCCAAACTTAATCTAAGGTCAAGTTAAATATGGGCCTAACTTGTAGAATGAATAAGTCAAGGAGTAAGATGAATCTTGGGAAGACACTAACCATGGGAGTTATGTGTCAAAATGCCATTGGAAGAGTTGTCGATAGATAGAATACTATGGGAAGTATGCTAGGTGATCTCATCTGTCCCCTGGTTTCAATTGCAGGCTTAAATCCTGAGAATTCTCAGACTTCTCCTTCCAGCCCAGATCTCTTCTAAGCTCCAGACTTCTAGAAAAGCCACCTGACATTTTATGGAAGAGTTTGTGGATTTTTCCAAGATCCTTCAAATCTAACATCTTAAACTGTCCTATCTTTCCCTTCACTGATTCAAACTGTTCTTCAGTGAATGGTCCCACCATCTACACAACAGGACACTGGACCTCATCTCAACAGTTCTCTTTCACTGCTCACACTTAATTCTCCCTACCTCCACCTCAGTGAGTTCAGGCCATCATCTTTTATTGGGACTAGGGCAATAGCATCCTGGCTGGATTTCCAATTCACAAATCTGATGGGAACCTTTCTTTGTCTAAGCTATTCTGATGGGTTTTTATTTCCATCCTAAGCCTTCTCGCATAGTGTTTTCTTTACCCAAAAGCTCTTCTTCCTCGTTACTCGATTCACTTCTACTTGTCGTTCAAGAAGCAACTTAGTATGCCCTCCACAGAAGCCTTTCTTAAGCCCCAGCACTGAATACTCCAGGACTCTTTTTAGTCGTCTGTTGCTTCTTTTACTTACCCTGATTACGGCATTTTGTAAAACTGAATAAAGTTACCCATTTGTTTATCTTGTGGATTAGACAAAAAATATCAAGTAAAAGGAAGTCAGTTTTGTTCATCTTTATATTCCTGGTACTCAGTAGTAGGTTTTCAGTAACTATTTCTTCAAAATCTAGTTTCTGTCTCATTTTCTCACATCCTACCACTCGTTTCTTGTAGATTTTGCCCTATTCATTAAAAAAAAAAAAATTTCCTCAATGTGCCAAGTTCTATTTTGTGTTCAAATCTTTGAACATACTGTTCCCTCTTTGACTGCCTGACTGGCTCCAATTCTTTTTTCAAGAATCGGTTCAACCATTACTTCTAGGAAGTTTCCCTTTAGCTTCCCAAACATTGATCTGTTTATATATTTGTCTTGCCTTTACCCACCCAGGCTTGGAAACTTTGAGGAAAAGATGACATGTTGGTATTTTGTACGTCAAACACCCAGCACAGCCCCTGCTTGTTAGGGGATCAAAAATGTCATTAATTTAAATTGAACTGTTGGAAGAATGTGCTACATAAACTGTAGTCCTGTCTGTGTCGGATCCTTCACCAACTGTACTGCCTTCCGTAATGGGCTCTGGGGAAAGCCCAAAGTGGCCCCAGTGGCCCTGGGATCGCAGATCTGAACTCACCCAGGTCATCTGTGGAAGGCTCGATATCAGCCAGAACTGAAAAGGCACAAAACAGCAGGTATGAGGAGGGCTTTGAACTGGCAAGGGGGAAGGCACAGGAGAAAAAGGAAGAATGAAGGGGCGCCTGGGCGGCTCAGTCGGTTAAGTGGTTAAGCATCTGACTCTTGGTTTTGGCTCAGGTCATGATCTCAGGGTCTTGAGATCAAACCCTGGGTTGGGTTCTGCACTGGGCCTGGAGCCTGCTTCCGATTCTCTCTCTGCCCCTCCCCCATTATAAAAAATGAAGACTGAAAAAAAGGGAGCATGGCGGTATGGGGCAAAGTCAAGGCTATGGCTGGGTTTGTGTATTATATCCAAGGGAATAGAGTTAATTGTTAAGTAATTGTGAAATTTCCTTTTGAAGAATATTTGGCCTACTGACATTATACTTTATTATACATGCCTTATTTTAGCTATTCATCCACTTTGTTTCATCTTTTTAGAGGAATGGGGACTCTCTTTCTTTTTATCCCACTGTCACTGGACAAAACACCCCCAATCCCTCTATCCCTTTCTTAGATAAAAATACAGGATTAATTCAAAAGCTGGGAAAAATAATTGTGGATATTAACAATCATGCCATTTTAAAAGCGGTAGTAAAACTTACCTGTTTCATCTGTAGAGGGCTCATTCACCAGATCTGCAAAGATACAACACAAAGAATAAAAAAAACACAGGCAGGAAAAGTGGGAAAGGGAAGCAGGATAAAGGGATGATCTAAAAGGAGGCAAGAAAGATTGAAGTGAAAGGATATGGCCTCTTGGGCCCATGTAAGGGACTTTGAGGAAGGAAGTGGGAGAGAAAACATGTTCACAGCATCAGTGGTATCCGAGACGCTAGGGTCTGCATGAGTTCAGAGTGCCCACTAACGTCTCTCTACTCCTCATTTATCTTTGTACAGACATCTCAATCCTATTCCCAGTTTGACAACGAAGAAATAAAAAGGATAGCTTACTAGGATCTTCTGTGAATGGTTCTGGAGTCACTGGAGTCACATCATCTGAATAAAAAAAAAGCAGAAAACATTTTTAATAATTTTTTTAAAAATTTATTTATTCATTTATGAGAGAGAAAACAAGAGCAGGGGGAGGGGCTGAGGGAGATGGAGAAGCAGACTCCTCGCCGAGCAGGGACCTTTTGATCTGGGGCTCGATCCCAGGATCCTCGGACCACGACCTGAGCTGACGGCAGACGCTTAACCAACTGAGCTGCCCAGGCACCCCAGGAAACATATTTTTTGAGCATTCTCTGTCCCCCTCCCATTCTTGTACTCCCAGTGAGTGAAACCTGTCTATCACAGTTGCCAACACATAGCAAGTATCCCACAATTGGTTTTCATTGTTTGCTTCCCAACCTGAGTCCTTTCCCCCACAACCCAATGTCACAGTTTCCCACTTCCATGAATATACCCATACTGTCCTAGCCTAGAATATCCTTTTCCCTTTGTCTCCTTTACGTATATGCCCATCAGATAATCCTCCACAGGCATCCCCTTCCTCAGTTAGACTTTTAAGTTTAGGAATAGAAGAATAACATATTTCATTGTCCTACCAGATAATACTATAATAGCTAATTTGGGTTTACTATATGCCAGGCACTATTTAAAAAATCTGTTTTTTACAGATGATACAATGGAGCACCAGACAAGTAAATAATTTACCCAAGGTCATACAGCTTGTTGGAAGTACAATGGATTGATGACTTCCTTGCAATACTTATTTTAAGTGAAAACTGTCTTTACCAAAGACACTGATTTTGATAATGACAGGTTTGAAATAATTGGATATCAGTTTGCTGATATGCTTACATGAAAGTATGTTCACCAAAGGTGATGTTGATGATTTTCTGATGCTCAGAAGTGAGGTGAGAAGAGGGGAGGGGATGTTTGTAGAGAATACCTTGCAGTTGATCATTGGAAAGTAAAGGCAAGAGGAGAAATAAAAATAAATGGTCCAGGGCTTAAGGTGGAATCTATTAAGATACACTAAGAAAACTGTATCTGAAACTATAAATAACAGCACTACCTGAAACAAATTGTCTCAGCTTTAAAAAGCAAAATAGGGGCGCCTGGGTGGCTCAGTCGTTAAGCGTCTGCCTTCGGCTCAGGTCGTGATCCCAGGGTCCTGGGATCGAGCCCCGCATCGGGCTCTCTGCTCAGCAGGAAGCCTGCTTCTCCCTCTCCCACTCCCCCTGCTTGTGTTCCCTCTCTCGCTGTGTTTCTCTCTGTCAAATAAATAAATAAAATCTTTAAAAAATAAAAAAATAAAAATAAATAATAAAAAGCAAAATAACAATGCAGTGTTCACATCTAAATATTTAATAAATATCCTATCTATAATTATCCTTTGTTGTAGATGACTTATCGTCATAATCTGGTTTGCCCACCAGGGGTCAGCAAATTCAGTTTGCTTTGAATTTTTCCTTAAACTTCAGCATCTAAATGCCATGTTTAGTCTGGAGAAAATAGCATTTTTATACAGCATGCCAGAGCTATGGATCATTGTGGCAGAGGCAAAACGCAAATAATGTATTCTGAAGCAATTTCCCCTGCTAACTGCTTACATCATCCTCTTTTAAAAAAAAAATTCCAGGTAGAAAGTCATCAGATTTAGCTTTCGCATTTCAGAAGAAATTTTGGTAAAAGAAATCCAAGTCTGTTCCCATCCCCCAGGACGTTTGAAAAACCACTAGCCCGAGTCATTCCAAAAACTGTTAAGAGGGGCGTGGAACCTCTCCAGGGTGTAGCCCAGTGCCTCCAGTTCCCTTCCTCCCTAGCTGCATTCCAGTACAGAAATGCAAGTGATCCAGGGGCAGAGCAGAGGGGTTGAGAGTGAGTCCTTGCTGTCACCTCAGAATTTCTGGATAGAGTACTGGTTTTCAGTATATTCCTCGGATTATCCACCTTTTCCATGAGCTACCACTGTATAAATGCTTATCTAGGATTCATCTTCTCTGAAAAGAAATCTTAAGTAGGCAATTTCTTTTTAAGATTTTATTTATTAGAGAGAGGGCACCCCAGAGTGTGCGCACAAGCGGGGGTGGGGGGCAGAGGGAGAAGCAGGCTCCCCTGCTGAGCAGAGAGCCCCATGCTGGGCTCTATCCCAGGACCCCGAGATCATGACCTGAGTCAAAGGCAGACACTTAACCGACTGAGCCACTCAGGCACCCCTTAAGTAGTCATTTTAATATCATATTTCTGCTAGGAAACCATCCCAAACTTGTAGACAAGGACTAGACCTTAACCAGCCTAGAGAAACGAATGCAAAAATTTTTTTGCTAATGCTGAACTCTGATGTAGATTCAGAAAGTTCGGGATTCAGACCACTTTAGCCACAGCAGATTAAAAAAAAAAAAATTGTGTTTCTATATTTTTATCTTCTGTACCAGGATGCACAGCAAGAAATTACATTGTGCCCCAATGCACACATAGAAAATTGAAACAAGTTTAAAAAGATAATGCTTTACTCTTGCAGTGTACTTGCAGTGTACTCCATTTTTATTTTAGTCTGTACTAATTCATTAAAAATTAACCATTGTGATCTGCTAATTTGATTTTATGGTCCATTAATGGGTTACATACTGCTGTGCTCTCAAGGGTTGGGAAAAGTAAGAGATGAATTGTCATAATGTTGAATGTCTGGAGGCAGAGTGGAGATGTTTGATTGGAGTTTCCATCATTGAACTGGAGGAAGTGGCTGCTTGGAAGCCAAAACTTTTGGGTTCTGTCCATTTAGTGCCAGAATTTCGCTGCAGTACTGAGATGACTTTTTATTCTGTCTGCATGTTAGCTTCTCCATTGTTACATGGATAGGAAAAAGCTGTTAGGATTAGTGGCATTTTCTGAGTGAGATAAGAGCCGTATATAGGAGAGTGGAAATAAGAGATGGCCATAGAGGAGGGTTGGGGCAAGGTATTTCAGTTGTTAAAAAGTAAGAAGATTTTGTGAACAGGATAATAGGACTGTGGAAACTGGTGAGTTAGATCCTATCTTCCACACTTTGGCAATGTGTCTCTCTGTTACATTACAGGTTCTTTAACTCTGACCATTCATCAGTATTTTTTAACTCTGACCATCTACATTATCTTGATAACCCCAGCAGATAGGGCGCCTGGCTGTCTCAGTTGGAAGAGCATATGACTCTTGAATCGTGGGGTCTTGAGTTCGAGCCCCACATTGGGGGTAGAGATTACTTAAATGTATATTTTTAAAAAAACCACCGAAGAGCCCAGCTCCAAAGGTTTACCTACCTCCTCGTTGACCACCGACTCCTAGTGGTGTCCAGTCTGTACCAAAGGACAGAGAAGAGGGATAAATGACTCCAGCTGTACACCCCATAAAGCTCTTATAAGATGAACCAGAAAATGATGGGAAAATGGTTGTACTTTATTTTTCTGCATTTTCTTTCTATATAGTCCAATACAAAATTACTCAGACCATTAGTGCTGACATGGAGACACTCAGGAAAAATAAGTTCCTGAGAATAAAGCCCTGCTTTGCCAAGCCCCAGCTCGGGATGCCTTTCCCCCTCATCCCCTAGCAGAAGGAGTGGGGTCCTGTTCAGCTGTAGGGCCCAGCAGCCTTCTAATGTGTCCCGTCCCAGCCCCACAGCCATCGTACTAGCTACACTCCGAACAAGGCACAACACGATTTTCTCACAGTGTGTATCTGGCAGAATGAGAAAATGGAGCAGGATTTCTTCAAAGTCCCGAGATTCACTTTCTGTGGCGAGGCTTTCGGCTCTGTTCTGTGACGTCTGTGATGGCTTTTCTTGAGCGTCTAGCTTGGCACAGGTTTGTGTGCCTGTGAATACATTTGTGTGTATGCTGGAGCTAGTGTGGGGTAGGTGTGAGTGTATATAGTCCCACTGTTCCCCGTCATGCATTGCATTTGGTCCAGTTTCTTACTAGCTGTCTCCATATGGTTGAGAAGGCATTTGTGTATCAGCTTCTCTGTCCTCTGTTTGCTCGTACATTTTTGTGTGTGTGACCCTCCTTTGGGGTTAATAGGCATTTATTTGTGTGGATCTTATATTCATAACTCTCCAGTTACTTCCCGAGTCTGATGGTCTCATCCCAGCCCTTGCTTTTCAGACACAAATCTGTCCTTTAATAGCGATTCTGGAACTCCGTAGCAAGCACCTCTGCTCCTGGTCCCCTTCCGCATCCCGCCCTCCAGTAACGTCCACGGCCATGCGCACCCGGGAGCAGGCACCGTAGGGAGGAAAGATGAAAGGTCGGGACTCACCGGAGGGGAGGATGAGTGCGGTCAGGAACAGCAGCACCCTGGGTCCCAAGAGCAGCATATCTAACGGCTGTTGGGAGAGTGGAGGCTGTAATGCTCAGGACACATCAGCATTGAAGTCCAAGCACGCATACCTGTAGGGCCCCTGTCTCTTCGTCTGTCCAGGGCTTTTCCTGGTCCCCCGTGTGACGCCAGCCTTTTTCTCTTTTCACCCATCATTTATTTCTCCTTCAGATTCACTTCTTTTTGATCCCTCACCGTTATTCTCATTCGCATTCCTTTTTTCTGCCAAGTCAGAGGAAACTATATAGTCTAAATGGTGCGTGTTTGCCCCTATTCTGTGGCCACTTTCACCCCCAGTGTCTGATCTTCCTTTTTGATATCTGGCCTTTTAATTTCCTCTGCTTATCTTGGTGGTGTCTTGTCTGTCTAATTTCATGGATAAATGGGATATTCGCTCAATTCCAAGTCAGTGACATTCCCCATTGCCCCCCTCTGGCTTTCAGTTTCAACACACACACATACACACACATACACATACACACACTCACACACACACACTCTGTCTGTCTAGGGTTTTGTACAATCAGAGAACTCACTGTGTATTTTTCCTCTGTTCTTTCCACCGAGTCCTTTGGCTGCTGAATGTGCCTCTCTCCTTCTCACGCTGTTTCTACTTTGGCTGGAGAATAGGATGAACAGGGCCACTCCCTGGGAAGGACTTCAAATTTGGCCGTACTCTGAAACAACGAGATGAGGGAGAGCGAGAGAGAGCGAGAGAGAAAGCAAGGCTAGAGGAGTGTGATGAGGCGGGAATGAGAAGGGGCTGGGGATTTGCAGTCACTCACACCCTCATTCCAAAGGTTATGACCACACCAGTGAGTGATACTGCTATTCCCTGGGAGGCCTGGCTCCCGCTCACAAACGCCTTTCTTCCATGAGCTTCTTTTCCCTCTTGGAACATGGCCCCAGCCCCCAGCCCACCTCTGCCTTGGGTTCCTTCTTACCTAAATAGCTCCATCTCATCTTTGGACAGTCTGCCCCTTCTGTGGCCATCTTCCAAGTTTGAATCATTCTTCCATCTTCTCTCACTTTTTCGACATTTGTCTCTTCAACACCAACAAATTCCTTTATATCCCTGTATTTGTCTCTCTTTTTTCCTCTTTCTTGAGGATTTCTTTAAGAATGTGGTACCCCTCCTCCCAATCCTATTTATTCCATATTCAGAGACACACAGACACGACATGAATTTTGTCCAAGAGGAGGCTTGGCTGTTAGAAAAAGTTGAAAAATATAGTACCCTCTGAATCCTTTTGAAATGTGGAGGAGCTCTGTGAGAAGACATGTCAGCCTTCTTCTGTCTTTTGGCTTTGCTTAGGTTTATGCTCAGAATCTTGGTTTCTGGAATGTTCAGGACAAAATGCCATTAGAAGCCTAAAGAAAATTGGGAGCCAAGCTCACCTTGCTTGCGTTATTTTCCAACAGTACTTTCCCCCACATCATGTAATATGTAGATAACACTTTCTCTGATCCAGGAGTTTTAAAGTCTTTGTATTTGCTCTTACTCACTGAAACCTAGTGGTTAGACTGGTAAAAATATTTCCACTTTGAAGGGAATAAATTTAAATTACAGAAACGCAAATCTGAGGAATCATTGACCTGATGTGCATTTACTGGTGTGTAAGTTTCACGTTCTCTGTTAGCTCCTTGAGTCTACATTGTATATCTCCCTGAGGAGCTAAATTAGAGGAGAATACAGGTAGACAGAGCAGATCATGTTTAATAGAGTACAGACTAGAAAAGGAAAAAGAGTAAGAAAAAGAAGGGAAGGAGGGAAAGAGAGGAAGGAAGGAAGCTAGTTAGCTGGGAGGAAGGGAGAGCAATGGACATAATCAGAAATAAGGAAACAGCACCTTTGGCTCTGCCCAAGGAGTGATCAATACATGTTCCATCTCTAAGATCCATGGATTCTGGTCAGTCTCTAGAACAAAGCTGAGTACCAAACCCAGCTCTTTCTCATCTGCCTGGCCAAGAACTTGCTCTTCGCCCATCTGCTCTGCAGCGAGAGTGCAGAGGTGGAAAACAGATGTGATTCTAGTCTGTGAGAGTCAGGGAAAGGAAAGGCAGGGAGGTGGGGGTGGGGAAAGAAACAAAAGCCAGATGCAAAGCAGAGCTAAGGCAGGACATAGAATAGAGAGCTTAGAACAACAATCATGTTTTCCATGAAGCTCAGGCAGATGGACAAACTGAACTCAGGCCAATCATTTGGCAGGGAGAGCAATGACCTCAACGTGCTGGCCCAGCTCAAGACCATAGCATAGGAAAGTCTCCCCAGGCAGTAGGAGGGGGTGCTCTCCTGGGGTCCTAGGAGGGAGTCTGAAGCTGGGCAGTGAAAATGGAACAGAATGTTCAGAGTAAGGCAGAGGGAGAAGGCAGGCAGGCAGGCAGCAGCAGCTTAGAAGGAAAGGAGAGGAAATCCAGCAAGCACTGGTGAGAGCAGAAACCGTCATCCGTTCATGCTGGGCTTATAGGCATTCAAGAATGCAGTTGGTTTTTAAGTAGTCTGAATTTTTTTCTTCCTTGCGGCTATGGTGCCCCCTTTATTCTAGCATTGTTCCCCACTTGTTTTCAGAGCCTAGGCTTGGAACCTCAGGTTTGGAGAACCTCAGATTTCCTTTTCTCAAGGTGATTTGGTCAGCCTTTCTATTCCGACATCAGTTTATCATTGAAGTACATGGCGTCATGATCAGCACCATTGGTCAGAAATGAGCAACAGCCATCCAGAGCCCTGAGACTATAATTTTCTGAGGTTCTCACTGACACTGGGGAAGGTACTCTCGGGGCAGCGGTGCGTGCCCGCATCCAACACAGGCTGATCTCCTGTGGGTAGGTAGAGAGCAGGTTCTCCGGCAACAGGAAGATCCTCCATGAAACCAACTGGCAGGTGCAGAAGCCGCTTAGTGCATGCAAGGAAATGTTTGAGTTATCTAGGAAAATTTTTAGTTTTCCAAAAGGTCTCCAGTCAATGGAAGATGGGTATAAAGTGCAAGGAAACAGAAGGGAGGCAGACATGCAAGACAGCACTGGCTCGCAGGTCCTATTCGTCTGTTTATTGGCCTGTAAAGAATACACCCATTAGCTGAAGGCCTCTGGGCAAATGTACAGAAATGTTATTACTCCAGTCCAATCTAACTAAATTAAATCCAGGGTCTAAACGCGAAAAAAAAATTCCCATAAAAGGAAAGCAAGAAAGGAGGAGGATTATACGAGGTGGGGAAGGAGAAAAGGCAGAGAGCTGTGTGTGTAGAGGAATGAAGCAATAAACTAGTAACAGCCAAAGTTAAAAGATGGACTCAGTGTAGGAGTTAGAAGCTAGCAAACATATGTCATCAGACAACTTCCCACTTCTTAGTAGCCCAGACTTGCTGTATCTCCCTTCATGCCTCTGTAGTTTGTACTTTGTGTTCCTTCCTTTCTGACACATCTTTTCCCAATTCCAGTAAATAAATGCTCATAGGTACATCAAAACCCAGGTTAGAGGGGTGCCTGGGTGGCTCAGTCGTTAAGCGTCTGCCTTCAGCTCAGGTCATGATCCCAGGGTCCTGGGATCGAGCCCCACATCGGGCTCCATGCTCCGCAGGAAGCCTGCTTCTCCCTCTCTCACTCCCACTGCTTGTGTTCCCTCTCCCACTGTGTCTGTCTCTGTCAAATAAATAAATAAAATCTTAAAAAAAAAAACAAAACCCAGGTTAGATGCTGTCTCTTCCCACAAACCTTTCCTGGTCTCCTCTGCTTCTAAGAGTTTTTTTTCTTTTTCTTTTTTTTTTTGTTTTTTGTTTTTGTTTTTTAAATATTTTATTTCAGAGAGAGAGTGAGAGCATGAGCGGGGGCGTTGGTGGGGGGAGCCGCAGAGGGAGGGGGAGAAGCAGGCTCCCCACTGAGCAGGGGAGCCCAAAGCGGGGCTCGATCCCAGGACCCTGGGATTACAATCTGAGCCCAAGGCAGATGCTTAACCGAGTCACCCAGGTGCCCCCGTTTTTGTTTTGTTTTAAAGTATGCTCTGCACCCAACGGTGGGGCTTGAACTCACCACCCTGAGATCAAGCCACATGCTCTACTGATTGAGCCAGCCAGGTGCCCCCCTGCTTCTAAAGAGCTTATCATTCTCTCTACTGAGCTGCCTTTTTATTTTTATAATCATGTCATCAACTCTATTATACTCATTTGCATGTCTCTATTCCCGATTAGACCAAGTTCCTTGATTGCAGAGGTAAGGTCTTACTCATCTCTGGCTAATATTATGATTAGCACTAAAAAGTCAAAATTTGGTCATTCGAATTGAGTTGAGATGATGACTTAAAATTGTAACTTGCTGTTTCCACGTAGAAACTTTCAAAAACTGGGGCGCCTGGGTGGCTCAGTCGGTTAGTTATCTACCTTCGGCTCAGGTCAAGATCCCAGGGTCCTGGGATCAAGCCCTGCATCGAGCCCACATTGGGCTCCCTGCTCCCCCAGGAGTCTGCTTCTCCCTCTCCCTCTGCCCCTCCCCCTGTTCGTGCGCACGCTCTCTCTCAAATAAAATCTTTTTTAAAAGTTTCAAAAACTGGGGCGCCTGGGTGGCTCAGTCGTTAAGCATCTGCCTTCGGCTCAGGTCATGATCCCAGGGTCCTGGGATCGAGCCCCGCATCGGGCTCCCTGCTCGGCGGGGAGTCTGCTTCTCCCTCTCCCACTCCCCCTGCTTGTGTTCCCTCTCTCGCTGTGTCTCTCTCTGTCAAATAAATAAAATCTTTAAAAAAATAATAATAATAGTTTCTAAAAAAAAAAAAAGTTTCAAAAACTGAATCAGGTGTAAAGAAGTAGAGGATAGAATTCTAGAAAAGAAAGTAGTTTGAGCATATACAAGGAGTGTAGTAAGTGGAACAAAAAGCCAGTGTATTGAAGTGATCTGAAGGGAATTAGAGCAAAAGGAAAAAGGCCCAGAAATTGGGCAACAGTTATTTTAGAAACAAAGGAATCTTGGCAGGAAGGCTGTAAAGTCAGTGCATGTAATACATGTAACTGATATCTACAATAAGTAGTGCTTCTGTCCCATCATTTTGGTTTGGGTAAATCTGATTGCATTCGTGGTCTTACATAGTACACCCACACTCTACTGACCATGCAAATGACCACGTAAAATGATGAAAAATGCTTCATCCCAGTTCAGGATTCTGTTAAGGTTCCTGAAACCCACAACAACAACAAAATTTAAATAACTGATGAAACTGGCTATAAACAAACAAAATAGGATAAATACTAGATATTCATTAATGGGCAGGAAGTCTCCATCTCCAGAAAACAAACAAAACAGAAAGTCTGTACTTTGCAGATACGGGGGAAGAAATGGGAAAGTTCAGTGCATATAATAACAATAGCTAGTAAGTTTGGTAGATTTATATGATACATATTTATATTTTTATAGATTGTATGTGCTAGGCAGCCTGCAGGACCCCCTCCCTCCCCGTATCCCCACTTCCTATTCTTTACCCCCTCGAGTGTGGGCTGGATTTAGGGACCACTAACAAATAGAATGCAGCAAAGGCATGGCGTGTATCTTCCCAGATGAGATTACAAAGACTGGCTTCTAGCATTAGTGCTCTCTTTTGATCTCCTGCTTGCTGTTTGCTCTGAACAAAGCCAGCTGCCATGCTCTGAGCTACTCTACAGTAATGCTCATGTGAAAGAAGGCATGTCCTAGCCAACAGTCAGCAACCTCAGGACTGCAAAAAGCCATGTGAATGAACTTGGAAGTAGATCTTCCCTCAACTGGGCCTTGAGAAGACTGCAGCTCCAGCCAACATCTTGACGATAGCCTTGTGAGACCCTGAGCCAGAGGTACGCAGCTAAACTGTACTTGCATTCCTAATCAACATAAACTTGGAAAATAAATTTTTGCTGCTTTAAGCTGCTAAATAGATAAGTAATATGTGCTATCCTATAATACATAACTATTTCATTTATTATATAAATAAAATAACATTTATATATTTCTTTTTTTTCCCAAAGATTTTATGTATTTATTTAATTGACAGAGAGAGAGAGAGCGTGAGAGGGAACACAAGCAGGGGGAGTGGGAGAGGAATGGCCGAGCAGGAAGCCTGATGCGGGGCTCGATCCCCGGACCCTGGGATCATGACCTGAGCCGAAGGCAGTCGCTTAACCAACTGAGCCACCCAGGCGCCCCAACATTTATATATTTCTAACTGTATATAGTATATAATAATGTCTTATAATATTGCTACAATTATATGAAAGACTAAATTAGCTATTATTATGCGTTAGCTATTAATACTTACTAGTTAATAGTAATGACGAATGTTTATGGAACATTGACCATATGCTAGACACTGTGTTAAAAAGTATGATTATGGGGCACCTGGGTGGCTCAGTCGTTAGGTGTCTGCCTTCGGCTCAGGTCATGATTCCAGGGCCCTGGGATCAAGCCCCGCATCAGGCTCCCTGCTCCGCGGGAAGCCTGCTTCTCCCTCTCCCACTCCCCCTGCTTGTGTTCCCTCTCTCGCTGTGTCTCTCTCTGTCAAATAAATAAATAAAATCTTTAAAAAAAAAATAAAAAAATAAAAAATAAATAAATAAAAAAAGAAGGAAAAAAAGGAGAGAGAAGCAGAGGATGCGAGAGAGAGAACTCATGTGGAAAACAGGATTATCCTTTAATATTCACTATGAATTTATATAATTTAGCAGTACAATTTACTTGAAATGTAGACCATAAAAAAAGAATCAAACAGTTTGAGGCACCTGCCTGGCTCAGTCTGATGCTTGATCGCAGGGGTGTGAGTTTGAGCCCTACGCTGAGTGTGGAGATTACTTTAAAATGTTAGGGGTACCTGGGTGTCTCAGTCAGTTAAGCCTCTGCATTCGGATCAGGTCATGATCCTGTGATCGTGGGATCAAGCCCTGTGTCAGGCTCCCTCATCAGTGGGGAGTCTGCCTCTCCCTCTCTGTCTTTGAAATAAATAAAATCTTAAGAAAAAACTGAACAATTAGAAAATCTGGCTTGCAAGAAAGAACTAAAGGAATTTAAGTAATTTTGCCTGAAGAGGAACTTAAAAATTTTTAAATGTGCTATTGAAGATTTTGGTAAATTTATATGTACCACCTCCACAAATATTAGGACACAGTAAAAATGAATTTATTTTTGCGTTTAGCTTATATGTTGGAGTGACTTCCTGCATAAATGACCACAAGTAATTAAAATAAACTTATTCACTTTGCCTGGGTGGTTCAGTCAGTGGATTTGTATGACTTTTTGTAAAGATTCATTTATTTACTTGAGAGAGAGAGGGTTCGAGCCCGAGCAGGTGTGGGTTGGGGGAGGAGCAGAGAGAGAGAAGAGAATCCCAAGCAGACTCTGCCCTGAGCCCCACATGGGGCTCCATCTCACTGCCCTGAGATCATGACCTGAGCCCAGCCAAGAGTTGGTGGCTTAACCAACTGAGCCACCCAGGTGCCCCAAGTGTGAGACTCTTGATGTTGGGGTTTCAAGTTCAAGCCCCACTTTAAGTGTAGAGATTACTCAAAAACATCTTTAATAACTAAATAAAATATTTATTCAACAAACATGGAGAACTTCCTATACTCCTGCCATTCTTTTATAGACATTTGAAATATAGTAGAAATAATGGGCAATATTTTGCCATTAGTTTGCTTACATTTCTTAAGGAAAGCTATGGAAATTTTTTCTTTGCAGATTAGACTTCTTTAGTGACTGAACGTTGATATATTTCTGGAAACAATGATGGATTGGGTGGTCATTAAAGTTGGAACTCCTCATAAGTAGGCTCCACACCCGATGTGGGGTTTGAACTCACAACCCTGAGATCTAGAGCTGCAGGCTCTATGACTGAGCCAGCCAGGTGGCCTGTAAATTTTCTGGTAGAAGAGTGAAGGGGGCTCTTAGAGCTTTCTGGAAGATGGTGATGGGCGGGAGTGCAATGCCACGCATTCAAACACTGCATACCAGTTGATTATCATGAACCGTTGATATCTTTCCACTTGAAGATCTTCTCCCCAGGTCCCTTAGTAGTGCTGTTTAACAAACCATGCCAAAACTTAGTGATTGAAAACAACAATTTATTATTCTCCCTGATGTGGTGTGTCAGTCAGGCAGTAATTCTGCTTTACGTGGTGTTGGCCGCAAGATCCGGAATGGCCTCACTCTAACAGCTAGTTGGTACTAGCTGCCCACAGGAATCTGTGACGCGGTTGCAGGCAACAGTTCTCCATGTAGTGTTGACTCATTTGGGTTTCGACAGCATAGCCATGGTTGGAGATGGAGCATTCCAAGAAACAAAGGAAGAAGCAGATCTCAGTTGAGGCTCAGCCTCAGTTACCCAGCATCCCTCCCCCATATTCTATTGGTCAAAACAAGTCTCCAGCGTCAGTTCCAGTTTTGGAGGAGGAGCAGTAGATTCCCTCTTCATGGGAGGAGTGGCAGAAAATGCGTAGCCATCTTTAATCTACCACAGTGCCTCTGAGGTTACAGTGAATCTTTCCAACAGCCTAGGTAAGTGCCTCCGGGTGACATTTGTATTTTGCTCTTTCCTGGAAACCTCATTCACTTCTCTTCACAGTGCTCAAGCCAGCTGTCCCGCAAGGCCCTCTTTTGAAGCTCAGTATTATAGAGGAACTTCACTCTCATTTTCTTGTTTTCTGCAGCATTAGGCACTGTTGACCAGTCCTCCTTGTTGAAATATTCTCTTCCTTTGGCGTCTCTGACATCTCATCCCTTTGTCCCTCTTTGCCTCATTCAGTGTTCTTTCACATTTCTTTTTCTTCTGTTCATGCTTAAACGCTGGTAGTTGTCAAGGTGCTTGCCCCGGTCCTCTCTCGTTATTATACTCTATCCCTCAGTGGTCACATTTCACGCCCGTGTCTGTATTTTCCATCTATAGACTTATGCTCCCAGATCCACACCTCACTCTCATCTACCTCTCTCTTCTGAGCTCTACAGCTGAATGTCCAACAGCGTATCTCTATTTGGATGACGTCCGACAGGCACCCTGAGTCATTCAGACTTTACCTGAGCAAGAGAGAAAGCTGAAGAGCAGACTTTGGCTGAGCTTTCAGGAGGGACCACCAAGAGACTCTACTGCTGCTCCTACCATCACAAGGGTACCTTCTAAACTGAGATGTCACCACTCAGGGTCTAGAACCACCCTGGCTCTGCCTCACTTACTTTGGTTTTGACTCCAAGTCTTCTGCTAGGGCACATGGTTGCTGGAACCTAAGTAACAACCCAACTTCAGCTGTAGGAGAGTCTAGGGTATGTAGTTTTTAGTTGTGCACCCTGGAATGCAGGAAGGTGCACAAGAAGGAGGTTGGTATAAATGTTAAGTAAGCTAAATTATGATGTGTTAGTGTCTAAAGTGGAGTCACCTTCTTCCCTGCACAGTCTCATCTCTATCCCACTCTAGGACTGTGCTGCCATTATCTGCCCAGCTACTAAATTGAAATATGGCCAGTCATGCTCAGGCTCCCTTGCTCTTTTCCCTCAACCCTGAGTCCTCCCCACACACCCTTGGTCATCAAAATTCTACAGATCTTATTCCTTCATCTTTCAAATCCTTCCATTCTGTCCATTATTTCCATCACCACTTGAGTTCAGCCCAGACATTGCTCCCAGTTTCAGTGTTTCTCCACCCTTGTTCCTAACACAAAGTCCCAAGAGTCCTATTTCTAGCACTGGTCAGATTAAGTCACTTTTTGGCTTAAAGACCTTAAAGGTTCCTCATCCTTAGGGTATGGATGGAATTCTTAGTATGCATACATATGGCTATTTATATTTTTATCACTCAGGGCGCCTGGGTGGCTCAGTCTGTTAAGCATCTGCCTTCGGCTCAGGTCCTGATCTCCCGGTCCTGGGACTGAGCCCTGGGTTGGGCTCCTTGCTCAGCGAGGACTCTGATACTCACTCTGCCTCTGCCCCTCTGCCCCCCCCCCCCCAGCTTGTGCTCTCTCTCTCTGTCTCCCTCTGCTCTCTCGAATAAATAAATAAAAAATATTTTTATCTCTCATCACCAGTGCTCCAACCAACCCACAGTATCTAGGACATTTGCACCTTGCTTACCACCTATACTGAATTACTTGCAATTCTGAAAAACTGCAAGCACTCTCTTGCATCTAAGCCATTGTACGTGCTACATTCTATTTGCCATACCTCCAACCATAATCCTTACTTTCCCACAATCTTTATGTTCAGCTGGCTAATTGCTACTTAACCTTTTTAACTCAGGTTGGGTAATACCTCTATGGACTGTTTTCCAGAGTGTCTCCACGACAATGAGTGGTTCAATGTGGACAGATTGTTTACTGTTGTATGCCCAAAACCAGCCTAGAGACTCAATATTCTGTGCATCAGAAGGAAGTGTCGAGTGTGAAGGGGAGAGGCTGTATTTCCTAAAACTGATCACAAGAGGGCAGCAAATAACTTCTTTAGGCCAGCTAGGCAGTTGGTTTTTCTTGTGTCCCATTTACTTTTCCAGCTGTCTGTTGTTATTCATGTAGGACGACTCTAGAGCTATGCTTAATGAAATGGAAGATTTCTTTCTTTT
>NC_138373.1:73552820-73575390 GCF_054177405.1 Leptonychotes weddellii
CCCCCCCCCCCCCCCCCCGAGATGGAAGATTTCTAATGACTCAGACGTGTACTTCATTTATATTCTGATTGGTTTCTCAATGCCAGCCACTTCACTAAGTACTGGTAATTACAAAAAGATGAATCAGGGACACCTGGCTGGCTCAGTCAGTAGAGTGTGTGACTCTTGATCTTGGGGTCATGAGTTGGAGCCCCACGTTGGGTGTAGAAATTACTTAAAAAAAAAAAAGATGAATCAGTCACAGTTCCTGCATTCAATGAATCAATTTAGTGGGAAAGAGAAGTGGTCCTGAACTTTATTCCTTCACATGGGAAGAAACAAGTGATTTGACCCATTTTTATCAGTAGCAATGACTGCTTCAGATGGTAGAGCAGTGAGGGTGCTTGGCCAGCTCAGTCAGTAGAGCGTGTGACTCCTAATCTCTAGGGTAGTGGGTTCAAGTCCCGTAGGGCCTAGAGCTTACTTAAAAAAAAGGGATGGCGGAATGGTTAGTTATTGGGTGCAGATAAGGTAGAATCTCTTAAATGACTGACATGTTTGAAGAGCAAGATCACCATGAACCCAGCTAATTCTCCCCAAGTAATTCTCAAATGCCTGGAGAAGCATGATTCATCTTAAGCCCACTGCTTTTCTTTCTTTCTCTAACAGACTTGAGCATTATTATGTTCACAACAAAAATTAAGTGAAAAGTATAGAAAATTCCTATATACCCTTTGCTCCCCACACTCACATCCTCATCCACTATCGGAGCGGTGCATTTGTTACAACTAATGAAGGGTGTACAGGGCTAGCTGAAGACAAAGTATAAGCTGACACCCTGCAAACCCCCCCAACACACATACACACACACAGTCCTGGGTGGGATTATGTGTGACATTCTTCCAGGAATCTCTCAGCTATTTTAATGTAAATACCTTGCTAGAGGAGAAAACAATCTTAACTTGTCCACTTTAGCGTTGTCTTGTAGGTCCTCTTTAGCATATAAAAGTTCTTTTGGAACCACCTTTTTCCTTACCTCCCCCAACTCCCAAGTATATAATCGGTACCCCCCCTCCTTACAGCCCTGGTGCAGTAACTTCTTCTGCCCAGGGGTCCTTTCCCCAAGCTTTAATAAAAACCACCATTTTGTAATAAAGATGTCTCAAGAATCCTTTCTTGGTCATCAGCTCCGGACCTCACCCCACCGAACCTCACCTATATTCTAAAACCGTATCACTGACTCTACATAGACCCATCGTTATCACCCAAAGCCCAGAGTTTACCTTAGGGTTCACTTTGGCTGTTTTAAGTTTTGTGGGTTATGACAAGTGTATCATGACATGTATCCACCATTAGAATATACTGGTTCACTGCCCTAAAAACGCTCTGCCTATTTTTTTAAATAAGCTTTATGCCCAACATGGGTACTTGAACTCATGACCCTGAGGTCATGAGAAGGCTGTGAGTTCTGTATCTAGATTCCTAGAATTTTTTTTTTTTTTTTTGGCATGTGGAGGTCCAGTAGTTCAGCATGATTTGTTGAAGATTGTCTTTGATCCATTGTATTGCCTTTGATCCTTTGCCAAAGATCAGCTGACTATATGTGGGTCTATTTCTGAGCTCTCAATTCTGTTCCTTTGATGTATTTGTCTATTCTTTTGCCAATGCTACACTGTCTTGATTCCTGTAGCTTTATAGTAAGTTTTCTCAGATTTACATATGTAAGTATTTCATTTTGTTGGGTGTTGTGACATCATAAGTAATATATATCTGGTCTTACCTCCTCACAGTTCCTAAAACCCTTCCAATTGATTCATGTCTTTTTGTATGCTAATGAGATGACTTGGTGGTTGGGGAATCCAGGATAGATGGCCTCAAGATGGGTGCTGGTTGCTGGGGAACAAGCCATGTGATCAGAGGGCTGGAACTTTGAGTCCTGCCTCCAGGGAAGCAGTAACTGCTAATGGGCAGTGATTTAATCACTACCCCCATGTAATGAAACCTCCTTAAAAAACTCTAACCAACTGGATTTGGAGAGCTGCTGTGTTGAACACATTCAAGTGCTGAGAAGGCAGTGTAGCCTGGGATGACATGGAAGCTCTTGATGTGGTTTTGGAATATAGGTGAGGTTCAGTGGGGTGAGGTCTGGAGCGGACGACCAAGAAAGAATTCTTTTTTTTTTTTTTTTAGATTTTTTTACTTATTTGTCAGAGAGAGAGAGCACAAACAGGGGGAGCGGCAGGCTCCCCACTGAGTAGGGAACCCTATACGGGACTCGATCCCGGGACCCTGGGATCATGACCTGAGCCAAAGGCAGACACTTAACTGACTGAGGCACCCAGGCGTCCCACCAAGAAAGAATTCTTGAGACGTCTTTGGTGCAGAATGGTGGTTTATTGAAGCATGGGGAAAGGACCCGTGGGCAGAAAGGGTTGCTGCACCGGGATCTTGAGTGGAGTTGGGGGAAGTAAGGAAAAGGGAGGTTTCAAAAGAACTTTCATATGCTAAAGACGACCCACCTACAAGATACCTACAAGATACTGGAGGCCTTGCCATTGTCAAATTAAGGATGTTTCCCCTCTAGCAAGAGGGGAAGATCTGGGAGATTCCTGGAAAAATGTCTCACATACCCCACCCAGGAGTGTGGGGGGTGTCACTTTGTACTTTGTCTTTAGGTAGCCTTCTGCTCCCTCATCACTCTGCACTCGTTCCTCATACCTTGCCTTACGCACTCTTACCATTTAGCTGCTTCTGAGTTGTAGTCTTTATTAATAAGTGGGCGGTAATAAGGAAAGCACTTTCTTGAGTTCTGTGAGCCATTCTAGCAAATTATTGAACTCAAGGACGGACTCCTGATTTATAGTCGTTAGAAGTACAGGAGGCAGGATGTCAGTTGATAGATAGGAGTCGTCCGTGGGATTGATCCCCTGACTTGTGGGACCGGACCTTAACTCCAGGTAGACAGTGTCAAATTGAACTGTAGGATGCCCAGCTGGAGTTTCAGAATTGAGTTAAATAACCCTACACATTTGTCAGAAGTGTTGTGAATAGAGAAGAAACAGGAGCTTTTCCTTTCAGGCTATAATTAAATTTTTTTAGATTTGTTTATTTGAGAGCTTGTGAGCAGGGTGAGGGGCAGAGGGGGAGAGAGAATCTCGAGCAGACTCCACACTGAGTGCAGAGCCCAACTCAGGGCTCCATCTCACCACCCTGAGTTCATCACCTGAGCGAAACCCCAAGTTGGATTCCCAACCTACTGGGCCATCCAGGCACCCTATAAATGGTATTTTTTAAATTTCAAATTCCAGTTGTTCATTGCTGATATATGGAAAAATGAATTTTTTATAATTTGTATTCTGCAACCTTGCTATGATTCCTTATTAGGTCCAGGAGGGTTTTTTTGTTCAATTCTTTAACATTTTCTACATAGATGATCAAGTCATCTGCAAATAAAGACAATTTTATTTCTTCTTTCTCAATGCATACACGTCATCTTTGCTATTCTTATTTTATTGCAATAGTTAGACTTCCAGCATGTTGAAAAGCAGTAACGAGTTGAGATATCCTTTCCTTGTTATGATTATAGTGGGAAATAGTATCTCACTATTAATTATGATATTAGCTATAGGTTTCTACAGATCTGGTTTGTAGCAGGACAATGGGATTCCCTGTAGAGATTGAGTAGTTCCCCTTTATCTAGGGATGCAAAGTAACTCACTCATCCCAGTGGATGTCCCATTGCAAATTCCAGTAGATAATTCCTTTCTCAGGCATGATGAGACTTGGTGTTCTCTCACATTGATCCATGGTGAGAGTTGGGACAATGGCTGTTTCTTGCACCTTCCATACCTTTACAGTATTGGGTGCCTTGACAGGGGTCCCCAGTCTGGCATATGAGTCAACAGGCCTTACAGGTTGTCGTTCAAATGTATTAAAGTTTAGGACAGGAGTGCCTGGCTGGTTCACTTAGTAGAGCATGATTTTGGGATTGGAGATCAAACCCCATGTTGTGTGTAAGAGATGACTGTAAAACATAAAAATAAAATAAAAATTACATGGTTGTAAAAACCCTAGTTTTTCTAGGAGAGAAGACAATATTTTTTTAAGTAATCAAAGACCTGCTAAAGACAAAATTTATTAAAATAAAGAAAAACCTTTGTTCACAGTTTATTAGGAGCAGATCAAAAATCTAAGAAAATGTATTTTTTTTTTTTAAAGATTTTATTTATTTATTTGAGAGAGAGAGAGCACATGTGAGGGGGGAGGGTCAGAGGGAGAAGCAGACTCCCCGCCGAGCAGGGAGCCCGATGCGGGACCGATCCTGGGACTCCAAGATCATGACCTGAGCCGAAGGCAGTTGCTTAACCAACTGAGCCACCCAGGCGCCCAGAAAATGTATTTTTAACAGAAAGGAAACAATTCTAATTTTGCGACAGTGTACTTTTGATATTAAAACTATCCTTTTCAGGGGCGCCTGGGTGGCTCAGTTGGTTAAGCAACTGCCTTCGGCTCAGGTCATGATCCTGGAGTCCCGGGATCCAGTCCCGCATCGGGTTCCCTGCTCGGTGGGGAGTCTGCTTCTCCCTCTCATGCTCTCTGTCTCCCATTCTCTCTCTCAGATAAATAAATAAAATCTTTAAAAAAAAAAAACAAAGCTATCCTTTTCGGGGCGCCTGGGTGGCTCAGTCGTTAAGCGTCTGCCTTCGACACAAGTCATGATCCGAGGGTCCTGGGATCGAGCCCCGCATCGGGCTCCCTGCTCCTAGGGGAGCCTGTTTCTCCCTCTCCCACTCCCCCTGCTTGTGTCCCTGCTCTTGCTATCTCTGTCAAATAAATACAATCTTTAAAAACAAAAAACAAAAAAACTGTCCTTTTCTTTTTTAACTTAAATAAATCCATTCTGATCTTGGCTTGACCACAGGTAAAAGTCCTTTCTTAATGTTCTTTTCCCACAGACTTTCTGCAATTTTCTGTATCTGTTCAGGTTTATCCCATCTTACGTTTTTCATCTTGGAACAGTAATTTTATTTTAGGACAAAATTACTTTCCCCCTTTACCAAAACAGAACCAACCCCCCCCATGTCCTTCACATCTTTCCTTACCCTCCCCCCACAAAACTCTATCACATTCTACTTTCCTTACCTTCTTTTCATGCACAGTCATTTCCTTCCACCCTTACTTATAGTAGTTTTGTTAAAAAAAAAAAAAAACTTGCCTGTTTTATAAATCAATTTTGGCAATACCCTGGAGGTTAAAAAGAAAATCATATACAGAACATACATCAATACAGATAGCTTTTATTTCACTCCCATGGCTAAAACTTTTTATTGATATTTGTGATCTTTTGGAGGCTACAGAGTAGATTTGGGGCAAGAGAACTTAAAAGCACTGTATTTTGAAAAATTCTCTTTCCGCTCGTTTTTTATCTTCAGTCTCTGTGTGCAATGTTTTGGATAACTCCTAGGTGTTTACATTTCAAAGACATGATAAGATTTACAATTTCAAGGCAACAGCAAAAGAATGTTAAGTTTTTGCCCTAGGCATTTTGGGGTAATTGCTACTTAAAAATTGCTTTTGTTTTTGGGGTGGACAGCATGGGGCATTTCATCCCTTTCCCCTTCAATCATCACAACACCATATTCATGCCCATCCTTTTTCTAGGGAATTCCACCACTTAGTATCCCAATCAGGCTTTGTCAGGAGCAAGTCAGACCTTATTACTCTGTGCCCTCCTAGCTTTTGAAAATGACACGCTAAGGTTTCCAGATTATTCTGCTTTCCCACCTTGTCAGCCAGCCCCAAAGCTAGCAGAATAGTGGAAACCTTCATGCCCTTCTCTTGCCTTAGCTCTTCTTCCAACTTTCTAACTCAAGATTCAGTGTCTCGTTGGACATTGATGGCCAGCTAAACTGCCCCCAGGAAGAGCCAGCCCATTACAGCAGTCATGTGTCCCCATCTTTCTGCAGTACACTGTGCAGTTCATCAGATAAGCACATCAAAGCAGCCAACGTTTTCAGGGTGTCCTCATTCTCATTTGGTGATCTACAAACATCTAACATAGAAGCCACCTCTCCCATTGACTTAGAAGTCAATGCCAATGTGGGATCTCCCCCTTAGACACCTCTTTCCCAAGTCCCATTTCTTTGGTCTCCTGGGTGGCTCAGCAATTGTTGGCTTGCAAATTGGTCCTGTATTTAGTGGGCAAGGAGAGACTGAAAGGCAGACCTTCCCAGATTGGTAAATTGCAGGTTTCAGAAGCAAAAGAACTTACAAGGGTTGTCTTGGGTGGCCTCAGGATGAGTAGATCTGTGCACGTAACTGCCAAATCGTAGAAGTTTATATTAGAGGCCCTACCTGGGTTTAGTCACATCTGTTGTTCAGATAGTCTCAACACCACATTTCTATCTGAAGGCTGGGTCCTTCGGGCAGCTTCTGGGAATAGGGAAGGCAAGCAAAATGCGCATACCAAAGACAGGGTGAGGGAGAGGGGCCCTCCAGTCGTCCAGGTACACCTTGCAGTCAGCTGGGGGGTCATGTTCTCTTGATGACCTCCGCCAACACTTGAGTTGGACCCACTTCAATTCTGGCTTATTCCTGAACCCAGTCTGGGAAAAGAAATGCTCAAATAAAGCTCATAACGCAAAAGCTGCAGAGCTAGGATTAGAGAGGTACTAACCTATAACCTCCAACACAGGGAAAAAGCAGTGAACTCATTGGGCTCACTGGGTATTTATCTGGCTCACTGGGTTGCTCAGTGCCCATGGGGGTTATCAGGGGTCTCCCCTGGTTCCCTCTGTTAACACCAAAACTATTAAAAAGATAAACTGAAGCATATTAAAATTTTTAAGAGTTTATATGAACAAAAATTGAATTGAATTGGGCAGTACCAAACTGGATGTGGCTGGGAGTGCTCTACCCACAGGAACTCTGAGACACTTTTATATTTTTTTTTACTTTTTATAATTTTTATTTTTTAAAGATTTTATTTATTTGAGAGAGAGAGAGCACAAGCACAAGCTGGGGGAAGAGCAGAGGGAGAGGGAGAAGCACACTCGCCGCTGAACCAGGAGCCCAACACGGTACTCGATCCCAGGACCCTGAGACTATGACCACAGCCAAAGTCAGATGCTTAACCAACTGAGCCACCCTGGTCCCCCAGGAGAGACTTACAGAGAAAAGGCAAAAGCGAGGAGATTAATAGCTTAATCACTTAGTTGATTTGGCTGTTTGTGCTTGGCTGTCCTTAGCTTTAAATTTTGTAATCTTGAGATAATTATAGGCTGATTTTGGTTTCTTACATAGAGCCTCAGTTTAATGGTCCCCTTGTTTAGTTACTTTAACACATTTCATGTAGATTTAGGAAGGGCTCCAGGGAAGAATTGAGAAAATCGGGGGTTATCCAACTTTAGTGTATCAAAATTATCCAATGCATGTCAAATTCTTAAGCTCCTTTTTTGGCGATCTCAATTTGGTATGTTTGTGTTGGGGTTCAAATCTACACTTTGCAACCACTTCCTGTGGTCTTACTAAATGCCTGCTTTCTTACTTTGTCCCAGTATTTCTCAGACTTGAGCATGTGTCAGAATCCCCTGAGGATATGATTGGTAGATAAGATACAGGATGGTCAAATAAATTTGAATTTCAGATAAACAGCAGATAAATTTTTTCTGTATCTCAAATACTGCAATATTTGTGACAAATACCTGTTTTAACTGAAATTTAAATGTACCTTCTCTCCAACCATCGCTAAATACTTTCAAATTGGTTGTTTGAATTTTCCTTTTGTCAGATATATGTGATGGATGTCTATTCTGTCTTTGTAGGAAATTTAAAAATATATAATCTCATCTATAGATTTTCTTTATCACTGATTCTTTTTTTCTTTTTTAAAGAGAGGGAGAGCAGGGGAGGGGCAAGGGGAGAGCGTGAGAATCTTAAACAGGCTCTGTGCCCAACGCAGAGTCTGACATAGGGTTCGATCTGAGGACCCTGAGATCGTGACCTGAGCCGAAATCGAGAGTCAGATGCTTAACTGACTGAGCCACCCAGGCGCCCCTCACTGATTCTCTTTTTAACTTTCTAATCTCTTCTACTTCTAGGGTTACCTCAGTAACTTACTGGGTAACAAAAAGCTTGAGAAACTGTTACAACTACTCTGTCATAATTCTATCTCAGTTTTTTGTTTCTCCTTTTACTTTAACACCCGCTCCATTTTCTCTCTCCTCCTCTGCTCTTCCCTCTTTCCTTCTTAAGTCCGTTTCTTGGCTTTTGTTCCAGTTGTCTTTCTTGAAATTTCTACCAGGGCTTTCTCTTTTCCACTTCCTTCCCTCTTTTCTGTTTTCCTTCTCTTTTTCTTTCCTCCCTGCCTTCTCCCCGAGCCTTCCATGTCAAAATGAGGCTCCACAGAAACAAGTGAGGTCACTAGGATCCAGCCTACAGGGTTGTGTTCCAGAAGGAGATTCTGTTCCGACAGCCCCTTCGGTGGAGCAAGTTCTCCGTCAGGAGAAAAGCGAGCTTCAAGAAACAGTTCCTTGGCCTGAGGATCTGTTGAGAGGGTGATGGATGGCACTGCAGTTACGACTTTGAGAACTGCAGGAAAAGGAGGGGAGCCACTGCCAGGCGGGGGTGGGGAGAGCCAGTCAGGAAGAGCTTATGAAAGGGGAGGAGAATGTACTGGCGGAGTATGCTGCCTGCAAAAGACGTTTCTGCAGATACTGTGTCTTTGTGAGCTGACTGCAGAGGCCATGTGCATGCAGAATGCATGTGAATGCATGTGTTGCTGATTTCAGATCATGGGTCTGTGTGAACTGCTGAGTGCAGGAAACGGGAATGTATTGTTGAAAGGATTTTGCAGTCAGAGTGCTTGTTTGTGGTTGTGTGGTATGTGTGACTGACTTTTTGCCAAATGCACTGTTCTGATTCCAGCTCTGAAAGTTTAGTGGAAGTCTGGCTGACTAAGCCAAGACACAACAAAGTCCAAAGGAAATGTGGGGGCAACATGAGCTGGAAATAATGAGAGCTGTTGCAACAAGAGAAAAAAAAAGAGATTTGAAGAA
Source organism: Leptonychotes weddellii (assembly GCF_054177405.1). Classification (NCBI taxonomy): domain Eukaryota; kingdom Metazoa; phylum Chordata; class Mammalia; order Carnivora; family Phocidae; genus Leptonychotes; species Leptonychotes weddellii. The sequence goes on from NC_138373.1 coordinate 73,561,856, forward strand.
AGAGGGAATGAGAAAACAGAAGATTAAACAATAGACATTCTCTCCATAGAAAGAAATTTGAGAAGAGGAGGGAGAGAAAAGTAACATTCTTCCTGATAACAGGCATTATATTTCCCTAGTTCTTCCTGCACCTTGGTGAGATCGTTCCTAGTTTTCCTCTTTTTCCTTTTAGACAGGTCTATGTAAACGTGAATGTTCCGGGTATGTTTCGGTTACGCCGGAGGATATTTTAAAACTTAACAGTTATCCAAACAGGAGCATTAATGGTCTCTAAAGAGAAAAAAGAGGGTTCATTTTGTTGTTGCTGTTAAATAGGAAAGCAAATGGACGTAATGGAAGGACATTCAGTTTTGATCAGAGATTAATTGAACAGGATTAGAGAATTACCTTTGTGGTGATTAAAATAATAATGTGAGGTGGTAGTTATTGTTATTATTACCACAATTATTAACAAAATTTAACAGGGACTACTTACACCTGGAATGAAATATTTAACTTAGGCATAAGAACTAGTAGATCTAGACAGATAAACACAGGGGCATCATAACTTTGAACTTGGATGCAGGCTGGGGAGGGAAGTTTCATTTGGGAGCATCCCAGTTTTCCTTTATTGCCAAAACACTAACTACATATTTTTTATTTCAAATCGTAACCATTACAGTGTCTTTCTCAGCTCTTTACTCAAGTCGTTTTTTAAGCCTAAGAGGTTACATTTTATTATAATTACATTTCCAATGCTACTTTTGCCCCATTCATTAATAGGTCTTTTGTTTCATTCAGCCATCTTTTCCTCCTTTCCTTCTTACTATTTTTTTAAATCTGCCTCTCTCCTTTGTTATTTCCTCCTCTCGATCATGGTTCCCTGGATTTGATTAAAATTCTTTCCCTTCTTTCCTCACCTGTCTCTCCTTTATCAAACTAATTACTTTTCAGGCTTGTCTTTCTCCTCATTCCTTTCTCGGCTGTCTTTGTCTCCAGCAGAGGGGGTCTGATGGTGATCGGAGGTAGGGATGAGGCCTGGGTGAAGGCAGGCTGGGAGGGGGAGGAGGAGTAGTGCTTCAGCTGTTTCTGCCATCAGCAGAAAGGCTGATTTCAGCTCGGCTCCAAATTCCTTGCCTCCCGCCTCCCGCTTCTCCCCTTCATAGAGTCTCTCTACTTTAAATTCTACCTCCCCTTCTCCCCACCACATTTCTCAGATGACATCCCTTTCTCCCAGCTGTGACTGCCAGGGACACTGACCTACTTTTGCCCTCTGTTAGGCACCAAACCCTGGTTTCTTTGTGAACCTCTGAATTTCTGGTAACTACTTTTTGCCCCAGTGTGTCAGTTGGTCCCTTTTAAACCTCAAAACATTTCCTGGTCTCCCATAAGGCAGTGGTTTTTTAGTCTTGGAGCGTTGAGAAAAAGCATAATGCTAAAAAGCTCTCATGACTTCAGCAAATTCATTTATGACTTAAATGGATTAGTACTTTGTTAATCAAAATGGAATCTCTGTAGTTAGACAATACAGGTATTAGTAATTTTTGTTCAGTCTTTATAGGTATGTTTGGCTGATGGACTTTAGATCCTTTGTGACAAATTCTAATATGTATTTGCAAATATTCTCTATATGATATTGGAGACATCAGCCGAAACCACAGGCATTGATACCTGAATAAAACTTTATATACAATTGTCCCCCCTTATCCACCGGGGATATGTTCTAAGACCCCCAGTGGATGCCTGAAACCACACATAGTAGAGTCTTAGTTTTTTCCTATACATACACACCTATGATAAATTTAACATATAAATTATGCATAGTATGAGATTACTGATAAAACTAATAATAAAAGAACAGTTATAATTTACTGTAATAAAAGTTATATGAATGTGGTCTCTCCAATATCTCGTGCCGTACTCCCCCTTCTTGTGATGATGCGAGAGGACACACAATGCCTGTGTGATGAGATGAAGTGAGGTGAATGACATTGTGACATTGCATTAAGCTGCTATTGACGAGGATCATCTGCTTCCTGACCTGGGTTGACTGTGGGTAACTGAAACCACAGAACGCAAAACCACGGATAAGGGGGGCTACTGTACTAAGAAGTGGGGGGAAAACTGCAGAGAAAACCAATTTTATAGCCTTTGGAGGGATTAGAAGAAATGGTTAAGAGTATGTAGTTTGATGCTTGAACTCTAGTTATGGTCATGCCACTTGCTAGCTGTGTAAGTTTGGAAAAGTTACTCAGCCTGTCTGCCTTAGTTTGCTCATTTGTAAAAGAAGATACTGAAATCAAGTAGGGTTATTACAAGGATTAAAATGATCTACCTAAAATCTCTGAGAATGTTCCATAATCTAAGACATTTTAGGTTTATGAGCCTGAGGACAGATAATTATACATGTTTCAAGTATTTTTCTGATAATTTTCTCATGCCTGTGTTTTCATTCATCATTTCTTTACTAGGCAAGCCACTATTAATAGATCCTCTTTCTTAGTCTAGGTTGTCTATTCTGGTTGTCCAGAAAATTTCTGGGAAACAAGCAAGAAGGATTGGAACCTGTATATTAGAGATTTGTCTAGTATTTCCACTGTGTCACCCAACATGGATTTCTTTTTTCCTTTTTCTGTCTCTTTATTGTCCCTTCTGACTTTATATTGTGCTGTTAGGATAAAACTCCAGTTGCAAAGCACTGAGAGAGAGAAGAAAAATCAAGGAGTTTGGCAATTCAGGTGGAGTTGATGAAAGAAAGGCTAAATAAAAGCAAGGAAGAGTTAAAAAAAAACAAAAAACAAAAAACGAACTCAGGGCGCCTGGGTGGCTCAGTTGGTTAAGCGGCTGCCTTCGGCTCTGGTCATGATCTCAGGGTTCTGGGATCGAGTTCCGCATCGGGCTCCCTGCTCAGTGGGGAGTCTGCTTCTCCCTCTTCTCCCTATGTTTGTGCACGCGCTCTCGCTCTCTTTCTCTCTGTCAAATAAATAAATAAATAAACTAATTCAACGATCAGTATAGGGTTTGAAAGCCAAGAAAACAAAAATGATTTAAAAACAAAATAAAAGGGGCGTCTGGGTGACTCAGTTGGTTAGGCGTCTGTTCTGCTCAGGTTCTGATCTTAGGGTTGTGGTATCAAACCCTGCATAGGGGCTCCATGCTCAGCAGAGGGCGGGCGGAGTGTCTGCTTGGGATTCTCTCTGTCCCTCTCTCTCTGCCCCTCCCCCTCTAAATGAATAGGGCAGACAAGAATTTGGACAGAATAGATGTAAATTGCTGTTTCTTTTTATTTAAATTCAATTAACATACTGTATTATTGGTTTCAGAGGTAGAGGTCAGGGATTCATCTGTCTTACATAATACCCAGTGCTCATTACATCACTTGTCCTCCTTAATGTCCATCACCCAGTTACCCCATCCCTCCACCCCCTAAATTGCTCTGTTTCTTTGCACTGAGGAGAACTACATGAATTTATACTCATCAACAGGGCTTCATAGTCTAACTTTTTCAATGTGCAAAAGAAGCAAAGCAGACCAGGACAGTCATGGTGGTGCTAGGTCATTAGAATGCTTCTAGAATTTTTATTCAATATGTAAATGTTTGTTAATAATTTGGGGCACTGATAGTGAGATAAATTGTGACAGGTCCATACAGCCCTTGTGTGGTTTAAATAACAGCATTTCTAGGGCACCTGCATGGCTCCGTTGGTTAGGCCTCTGACTCTTGATTTTGGCTCAGGTCCTGATCTCAGGGTTGTGAGATCGAGACCCACATCGGGCTCTGTGCTCAGCACTGAGTTGCCTTGAGACTCTCTTCCTCTGCCCCTCTCTCTGCTCATACTCCCTCTCTAAAATTAATAAATCAAATCTTTATGTTATTTATTTGAGAGAGCGTGCACAAGCAGGGGAGGGGAAGAGGAAGAAGTGGATTCCCTGCCGAGCAGAGAGCCGGACCTGGGGCTTAATCCCAGGACTCTGGGATGATGACCTGAGCTGAAGGCAGATGTTTAACTGAATGAGCCACCCAGGTGCCCCAAATAAAATATTAAAAAAAAACAGCTGCATTTCTGTGGTTGAAGGGTCTACTAATTCATTCATGTTTCTGTTATTCTTCCCAGATTGATACACTTAAAAAAATTTTTTTTAATTAAAAAATTTATTTAAATTCAATGTAGTTAACATATACTTTGTTAGTTTCAGAGGTAGAATTTAGTGATTCATAGTTGCATATAACACCAGTGCTCATTACATCAAGTGCCCTCCTTAATGCCCATCACCCAGTTACCACATCCCCCCACACGCTGAATTTAAAAAATTTTTTAAGTAATGTCTACTCCCAACATGTGGCTTAAACTCAATCCTGAGATCAAGAGTCGCATGCTCTACTGAATGAGCCAGCCAGGTGCTCCCAGATTGATACACTTTTTAAAATACTCCAGGGAAGAGGGAACAGGAGACTAGGAAATTACTACCAAGGATTTAATCTCCGTGCCTCAGTTTTCTCTTTCAGAGGGGACTCACAATATTTGCTTAATCATACCAAGTTGCCTGAGGCTAGATGAGTTTATAAATGTTGAAGGCTTTAAATAAAGAACATTTTACAAATGGTTATTTTTCTCTTAAAGACATTATTCTCAAACTTTCATGTGTCTAAGAATTACTTGGGATGCAAATTTAAAAAATGCAGAGTCATGGCTGGTTCTGTAAGCTTTGAGTTTGGCTCAAAATGCAGATACACAGCTGCATTTTATTTATTTATTAAGATTTTATTTATTTATTTGACAGAGACACAGCGAGACAGGGAATACAAGCAGGGGGAGTGGGAGAGGGAGAAGCAGGCTTCCCGCTGAGCAGGGAGCCAAATGCGGGGCTTGATCCCAGGACCCTGGGATCATGACCTGAGCTGAAGGCAGACGCTTAACGACTGAGCCACCCAGGCACCCTGGAATCTGCATTTTAAACAAGCATTCCAGGTTATTCCTATGTAGTGAGAAAAAGGAAATATTCCTAACAACCAGTACAATTAAAGGACAGCGAAACCTCCATTAATTCCTCTTTTTAAGTCTTATTTTTCTTTACACCCTTTACTTCTGATTCAGCAAATGTACAATCTTCACTGCCTCCCTTCCCCCCATCCTCCTTTGTGTCTGGCATCGACATTTTCTTAGCATAGTTAGAGAAACGCTCAGTTTAATGTGCAGAAATGGAGTGGCGGAAAAGGAGGAGGGATGTGGGTGGGGAAAGGCTAGATCAGTATTTAGCTATTCTAACTGTGAAGACTGTTGTTGTCGGGCTGGTTCTAGCCGGCTGGTTCAGGGAGAGGAAGCAGTGGGGAAAGCTAGATCTACTGCAGCTGCTGCCACCATTCCTTATTTTTGAGTGTAGGTTCTGATGCGACACCTACTACCTTTTCTCCACCAACAAGAATTTTACAGTAATCACATTAGATATGCCATCAAGAAGACTATTTTATGTCCTGATAACAATCCTGGATTCATTCAATTCTCCTCTTTACTACCTTGAGGACTTTAATTTTGATCAAATCCCAGCTTGTTTTCTTGTCTAAACCCGGGAGGAAAAAATTTGCACCAGATGGTGTCTATGGGGTACTTAAAGATTTTTGTTTGATGTGCATACTAGATAACAATATATGAATTATGTTTTTCTGCCTGATGTACAGATTCACCAATGCAACACAAGTCAGATAAGAGACATGGAGTGGGAAAAAAAAAAAAAGAGAGACATGGAGTGGGTTGGACCCAGACAACTTTGTTAGGGGAGATTTTATTTTCCATCAACTCACTGCATTTTCTGTGCCTTCCATCTAGCATCTCAAGAACTGTCTACCAAGAACTGTCTACCAAAAACTTTTAAAAGTGTTTCTTGGGGCACCTGGGTGGCTTAGTCAGTTAAGCATCTACCTTCTGTTGAGGTCATGATCTCAGGGTCCTGGGATCAAGCCCTGAGGAGGGCTTCCAGCTCAGCGGGGAGTCTGCCTCTCCTCCTGCTCCTCCCCCTACTTGCGCTCTCTCTCTCAAATAAATAGTCTTTATTTTATCTATTTATTTTTAAAGGTTTTATTTATTTGAGACAGAGCGTGCATGGACGCACGAGAGAGAGAGAGAGAGAGAGAGAGAGTCAGGGAGAGGGGCATGAGGGGCAGAGGGAGAGGGAGAACCAGATCCCCTGATGAGCAGGGAGCCTGATGCGGGACTTGATCCTAGGACCCTGAAATCATACCTGAGCCGAAGGCAGCCACTTAACCGACTGAGCCACCCAGGTGCCCCTGATAAAATCTTTAAAAATAAATAAATAAATAAAAGTGCTTTTTGCTGCAAATCTAGCCATCATATTCTGAATCAGCTAATCTGGTTGATTAAATGAAATGTATCTAGATAATGTGCACATTTCAATATAGTAATATATATAGCTAATTTGACATGTGTGTTGTCCAAACCTTGGTTCAGCTTGGCTGCATATTAAAATTCCCTGGAGAGCATTAAAAAATATTGGTGCCTGGATCAAAATCCCAGAAATTCTGATTAAATCAATTTCAAAAAGCTTTCCATTGATTCTGATGTGTCTAGGAAGGAGAGCACAGATATAGAAATGTTTTGGCTCAGGTAAAAGATGCCTTTCAATTCAGTCTTACATTACTCATGCTTCCGGCGTGCAGTAAATATGTAACTATTTGTACTATTACACATATTTAAACATTGTATAACTTCTCTTTGCTATTTGACTTTTGTTATTGGTCTTATATAATAGCCTATATTTATATCTATATATTTACATATCTATCTAGATATATATTCTTTTTTTTTTAATTTTATTATGTTAGTCACCATAGAATACATCATTAGTTTTTGATGTGGGGATCCACGATCCATTGTTTTCGTATAACACCCTATATTCATTTTTTTTTTTTTTAAAGATTTTATTTATTCGAGAGAGAGAGAGCAAGAGGTAGCATGAGGACTCTGGGATCAGGACATGAGCCAAAGGTAGGCGTTTAACCGACTAAGCCACCTAGGTGCCCCTAATCAGTTTTTTTAAGTAGGCTCCGGGCCCAGCATGGAGCCCAACACAGGGCTTGAACTCAGGACTCAACTGACCGCTCACCCAGGTGCCCCCAATATATATATATAGCCTGTTTCTCCCTCTCCTCCCCACGCTTGCTCTCTCAGTATCTCTCTCTGTCTTTTAAATAAATAAAATCTTAAAAAAAAGACTATCTATTTGAGAGAGAGCACCGATGGGGGAGGGGCAGAGGGAGAGGAAGAAGCAGACTCCCAGCTGAGTAAGGAGCCTGACGTGGGGCTGGACGACGACGTGGGGCTGGACTACGTGGGGCTTGATCCCAGGACCTTGAGATCATGACCTGAGCAGAATGCAGAGGCTTAACCAACTGAGCCACCCAGGTGCCCCTAAGATTTTATTTTTAAATCTCTGCACCCAGTGTGGGGCTCAAACTCACAACCCCAAGTCGAGTCATACGTTGTAGCTACTGAGCCAGCGAGCTGCTCCAATAGCTAATATTTTTTGGGCACTTACTATGTAGTACATTATGTTTGAGTTACCTCATCTTTATTTTGTTGATAACTGAGGCTTATAGAACTTAAGCAACAATCACATGCCACTAATAAAGCTGGGATTTCAAGTCAAATTTATCTGACTCCAAAGGTGCTAGGCTAGTTATGTCTTCTCAAGGGATTCAGCTGGCTGAAGAATATTAATTTAATGGTTAAAAATGAGTGGTGCACAATTCAACCAAGACAAGCTATTTAAAATACTTCTTTTGTTTTAAAAGGAAACTCTACCCCCAACATGGGGCTTGAACTCAGAACCCCAAGATCAAGAGTTTCATGCTCTACCCACTGAGCTAGCCAGGTGCCCCAGAATACTTTGGAGCATACATTGCTACCCAAAGGAGTTGTGAGTCCATACCTGTCTAAACATATCAGCCACGAAAGTACGAAGATTATGACTGAGTCTAGGAAACCAAGCCTTCTGGACCTTGCTTTCCATTATGGAAATGCCAAAAATAATTGCTTCTCCCTCATTACTTCATACAAAAATATAAAGTAGGAATTTGATCATCATTGATGTAAATAGTATATAATAGTTGGTTTAAAATGAGCCATATCCTTGGCTTTGTTTTTTTTTTTTTAAGATGTTATCTTATTTTAGAAAGAGAGAGCACGTACACATAAGTGGGGGAGGGGCAGAGGGAGAGGGGGAGAGAATCTCAAGCCGACTCCATGGTGAGCAGGAACCTGATGAAGTCAGATTCTTGACCTCAAGATCATGACCTGAGCCAAATGAAGTCAGATGCTGAACTGAGCCACCCAGGCGCTCCTACTTGTTTTTTTTTTTAAGAACATAGTTCTTTAAGGGGCACCTGGGTGGCTCAGTAGATTAGGTGTCAGACTCTTAATTTTGGCTGGGGTCATGATCTCAGCCGGGAGTCGGCTTGAGGATTCTCTCTCTCCTGTTCCCTCTGCCCCTCCCCCCACCCACATGCCTGTACATACACTCTCTAAAATAGATAACATCAAAAAACCCACAGCAACATAGTTCTGTTTTTTGTATCTTTCTGACTACTTTAAGTGGAAAGCAATTTTGTATACATTATGAATTTTTGGGTGTGTCTGGCGCATAATGACAGTACGTGAATAGATAGCATTTTTTTTAAAGGCAGGTGGCCAGTGAATTAATAGTCTAATACTCCCTATCCACAGTTTCACCCTTCTTTTTCTGGGTGATGCATCGTTACCCTGAATTGGGTTTCTTAACAGTGGGACTGAAGGATAGGCTAGGTATTATTGATAATCTGCTTGCCCAGTCATGCTTTTCCCTGTGTCAATTTCTCCCTTTATCTTTTGCCAGATTCTCACTGTGTTAATATCTCTGTGATGAAATGCTTCTCTTTTGTCTTTAGGTTGAATATACTTTGTTTCAGGAGACTGAATATCCGGGTGGAAATAAATAGCAACATTTTAGCTCTGTAAACTTTCCCCCCTTTCTTCTGAAGGTAGTGTGTCATATAGCACATTTGTTCCTCTAAATGTGTTCTTTGTGAAAACTGTTCACTATCCTAGGTTACTCTAAGTGGGCAAACGTAACAGCAGTAAACACAGTAACACTCAGTTTGCGCCAGGCCTTAAGTCTTATACACTTATTAGCTCATTTACTGTTTATACCAATTCAGTGAAGTAACTACTTTTATAGTTTCTATAAAATATTTTTATAGACAGCTTGTGTAATCAAGTAGATTAAGATACAGAGAAGTCAGGGTACTTTAGAAGATCACATAAGTTAAGTCTGATCCAGTCCAGAAGTTACCACCCTGGGTTATGCTATATCTCTTAAAGGACTAAGTACTGAGTGAAATCAGGGGAAAAAAAAAGGGCAGACCAAAAAGATTGGGAACTGAGTGCTGAAAAGAATTTGTTGGCTGAGGCCATTCAGAATGGAATGTGACTTGCAAGAAGGCAAACTGGTTAGGACATTATGGTAGCTCATATCTGGGATCTCTGGTGGTAATAAATGACTAAGGTTATTTAGAAATGAATTTGTCATGTAAAGTAGCACGGTCATCTGTTGCCTTTGTTTTCATTCTTCATGATCTAGAAAAATTAACAGTAGTATCGTAGCTGAACATACTCATATTCTTAGCTTCCTTTGGACTATAATTTTATTTTTATAGACAGCTTGAGGATTTTCAAAATGCTCCTAAATATATTTCATTCTCACAGCAACCTTGGAACATACTCTTAGCTTTTCATAACAAAAGCTCGGAGGAAGTTAAGGAACTGATTTGCGGGAGGTTTATACTGGTTTCCAAGTAGCGAGGCTGGCTGCACCACACTACCCTGTCTTTATCTTTAAAAACCTGCTTAAAGCCCTGAGAATATATGATGTACTGTAGTTTAAAAATTTGCCTCACAGTGTACAGAGGCAACGTCTTTATTCCGTACAGGGATAAGGACCTTATAGGTATTGATCTTTGTTCCCAATCTTTGCCTCTGGGGCTGGGAGGCGGACCACGGCTTGAGAGGACTGTAGGCGAGGTCGCCGGAAAGGCTGCGCGGGAGGTGGGGTGGGCTGGGCTGGGCAGGGCAGGAGACACAGAGGCGTGGACAGGCAGACAGCACACTGTCCCCAAGAGGCTTGGTGGGCTGGCGTCAGGGTTCACATTGTGTATGAATGGGGCCCGATGAGGGAATGTGAAGGCGGGGAGGGTGTACAACGGAAGGAATCAATCTCGCGGTTTCAAGTTGGGACCAAACCTCGCCCCCCCACCCGTTTCCCTTCCTTAGTGAGGACGGTTTGGGGGCGGGTGGGGAAAGCGCGTCCTCGAAGCGCTCTCGCGCTCCCATTTCCCTCCTAGCGCGCGCTCTCCATCGCCCCTTCACCACCCGAGAGGCGGGCGATGGCTGCGAGTGGGGACGCGGAGTCCGGAGGGCGGGTCCCGACGCAGGTGTTGGGTCCGCTAGGCCGAGCTCCGCGGGCTGGCCCGTCCCCTCGCCCCGGTAGCCACCCCCGCTGCCCGCCGCGTCGCCGCGCCTGGAGGGCGGGGCCGGCGCGCGCGAGGGTCCTCTGCACGCGGGCGGGCGGCGCGCGGCGCCTCGGTCTGGGGGAGCGCGGGGCGGTCTCCGCCGGCGTCGCGCGCGCTGTGTGTGAGCGGGGTCGCGCGCGCGCGCACTACAGACGAGTGAGGGAGTGAGGGAGTGAGGGAGCGAGGAGCGGCCGGGTGTGAGTGTGTGTGGGGGTGGGGGCGAGTGTGTGTGGGAGTGGGGGTGAGGGAGATCCAGACAGACCGCGAGGCTGTGAGAAAGTGGGCGAGTGTGCGAGGGCGCCCGGCCTGGCTGCGGGAGCCGCGGTGGTGGAGGAGAAAGGAGGCGGCTCCCGGCATCCCTCCCCCCTTCCCCCTCCTTCTCGGACTTCCAGCCCGCCCGGCAGCCCGCGGTTCCCTCGGAGGCCCCAGTCCGGTTCCGCTGGCCGAAAGCGAGGGAGGAGCCGCCCGAGCCAGGTGAGCGGTGCGATCACTTCTCTCCGAGCCCGGTGTAGGGGCGTGAGGCGGAGGCGCGCCCGCCCCCGCGCCCCTCCCCCCCAGTGGGCGACTGTGGCCGAAGGGACTCGGCGACGAGCCGGGGCTCGGCCGGGGCAGGGAGCGGGACCGGGCGCACCGGAGATTGTGAAGGCCGGGGTGGGGGTGGGGGGTCCACTCCTCAGCGAGAGGCGGTGGGGAGCCCGGGCGGGTCGTTGTGCTGGGAGGGGGCTGATGAAGCCGTGTGCGTACGACGGGAGAACTGTTGGAGAGGCAGCGACCTCGGGCGTGAAGTGTGCTTCCCCCTGTTTGTGAGGGGGTGTGGTAACCCTGGGAATGCTTGTTGGAGTAAAACACGCGTTGTGCCAACCTGTCCTCGAGAGTGTGGTAATCTCTCCTGCCCCTGCTTCCATCAGACGACATTCCTGTGGTGTGACTGAGGGAGGAGGATGTGTTCGTCCTGCACTTGAGTATGGTTTAAATTCCCTGTTTTCCTCCTGACGCGTAAGATTTTAGATAGTCTGACAGTCATTCCTCTTTCTCTTTTGACAGCCCTCTGGATAAGAATGGGGTGACAAATAATTGCTTAAAAATTTTTTTTGTCAGCATTTGACCATGATGCAAATCCTGCCTCCCCACCCCTTCCCTTTAAAAACCCCCAAATAGTTAGGGGATAGTAACTTCAGATTTGCCTTACTAATGTATCCTTATCTGTGATTGCAGATTTGTAATCCCAGTATTTTATCCCATTTGTGGGTATGAATAGAGTTGGGGTGTTAATTGTATTCAGTGAGTGAGGTTATTACGCTAACCGTGTTGAATGTAACTTCGATGTAAATTCTTTCAGCGTGCTGTTATTTTCCCATTAATTACATAAATCGTTCTCACATCTTTGGGGAGTTGGATTAAATTCTAAATCTGTATGGAAGGTACATGGGCAGCCTAATATGGAAGATACTCCTTTTCTGTGGGCTTGATGTTTATTATATTTAATGAAGTTCATAATTATTAACTGTAACCATTAGAATTTAAATGCCATGTAGATATCATTTCTTTCACAGCATTGGGCAGTTTAAAGGTCTTTTTTTCTGTTTCTTAAAAAATTCATTGTCAGAATACTTTAAGATACGCATTTGGAATAAAACCCTCTGAAATTCCAGTGACGGATCCGAACTGAGTATTTTCTAACTTTTAGAATGACAACCTCTAATTTTAGAAATTAACAGTCATAGTTAAATTTCTTTTCTAATGTTTACTGTGTGATGTTTGGTTAGTGTGTCAAAGGGGAGGAGGCCTATTTTGTTTAGAGGTAATCTTTTGTTTCTTACTTTCTATCTTGGTTAGTGCAGTTAATTTCCTTCTTTCCTGTAATAGATTCAGTTGTTTGGCAAGATGGCTGTTGATGTTTTTATCTTTCTCTGTCTCCTTTTTTTCTCTCTTGTTTTCTCTTACCCCCCCACCGCTGGAGTCCGCTTGTCAGGGAGGGGGTACTCTGTGATTCTGAGAACAGAGAGGTCAAGAAGGGGAACAGCAAATTCAGTCACATAGAATCCTCCACTCAGTGAAGATCCTTTTTTTGGTTCCTGCCTTTCCCCCTGCAGGGGGTAAGGAATTGTATATATCTGCCCTTTAGACTGGGGCTCCCAGCTAACATTCCTCTACCTTAGTTTCTGGTAGGTATCTTCAAAATTTTTTTTTCATTTTCTTAGATTCCCTGTTGAATACAATAGCATCTGAGTGTGGAGGGAGAGTGACAACAACAAATTTCCCTTTTTTTCTTTCCCCTCTCATCCTGTCCCCTTTTCCTCTCCAGAGGGAAATTACTAGCAATGTTTTATAAATCCTCTACCCCTTCTTAATCATATGAAGAAACACACTAAAGAGAACTTTTTTTTTTTTTTTTTAACCTCAGACCAATGAATGCCAACCAAGCTTCAGGCATTAGTGTTTTGGGGCACAGGATGAAACATGGCTTTAAAAAAAAAATCTCTCCCAGTTCTGCTTTGGGAGAGTTTGTACTTACCTGGGATTTGCTACTGGGGTAAGTCACTAGAGGGATCTCTCAACTTCTCCCTTCCCTATGAGCTGAAAGAACATCATGAACACTGGAACAGGTTGGGGCGGGGGAGAGAACAGAGCCGGTTGTTCCACAGTTTGAGAAGTAGCTTTTGTCCTCTTTCTCTGGGAAGCAGGCATAGAGTCCTAAATTGAGTGAAAGAGGGTGGAGGAAAAACTTCTGTACCCAGGAACAACATTTGAAGAGTGAGAGAAAACTAAACATAAAGTAAAAGAAGGAATTTTGTATGTTGCTTACTGACAACTGGGGGTGTATTTTAGTGATGTGGATTTGTAGAGAGCGTATGACAGGTTAGTTTTAGAGTATTCTCTGCAAGTGGGATTAAGTCACAAGCATATGGGAAAAGAGCCTTGAGAAATTACAATCTAATATTATTTTAAAATCTGGAAGTAGACTGTGATAGGAATGTTTAATGTTTTTTTTTTTTTT
>NC_138373.1:73575890-73598145 GCF_054177405.1 Leptonychotes weddellii
TTTTTTTTTTTTTAAAGATTTTATTTATTTATTTGAGAGAGAGAGAATGAGAGAGAGCACATGAGAGGGGGGAGGGTCAGAGGGAGAAGCAGACTCCCTGCTGAGCAGAGAGCCCGATGCGGGACTCGATCCAGGGACTCCAGGATCATGACCTGAGCCGAAGGCAGTCGCTTAACCAACTGAGCCACCCAGGCGCCCCAGGAATGTTTAATGTTAACTGTACTGGCATGTGCAGTTGTTTCAAGAGAGGTTGAATAGGAGAGATTAGGTACAGATGTTGAGGAAATTGTCTTTCATTACTTGGGAATTTTCCTGCTTGTCATATTAAGGATTGTTAAATAATAATATACTACCTCAAAATACCTGTACATAATGTATTTTAGATTCATGTACCATATGTATCTGTGTACATCATAGGTTTGCAGAAAGAACTGACTTTCTGGCGTCATGGTAACTCATGCCATGGTATTTTTTCAATGTTTTCTTTTCCAGTGATCTTTTCCTTTCAAAATTGGCTTATAGGACAAAAGCCACAGAGCTAGCCAGCTCTACTCCCTTAGAGCCTGGTCTGCATGGAACCCATCTGCTTATATCTTTTTTACTCCTTTTACTAAAATTATAGGGTTTTTTTCCCCTTTGACTTTAATTGTTAACAAAGCTAATTATTTAAGGATGAGTTGTATAATGGCAATGGAAAGTAGCATTAGGCTTGGGTTGTTTGTTTTTTATGAGAAACTGAAAAGATAGATTTTGAATTTTTTAAAAAAGACTTATTTATTTGAGAGAGAGAAAGGGGAGGAGTAGAAGGAGAGAATCTTCAAGTAGACTCCCTGCTGAGCACAGAGCCCAACTCAGGGCCCTGTCCCACGGCCCATGAAATCATGACCTGAGTGGAAACCAAGAGTCACCAACCAAGCCACCCAGGCATCCTGATAAATTATGAATTTTTGACAGCTGTGTTTAGATCTTATGGGTACATATTTGCCTGGTATTAAATACTGAAAATAGCTACGGTTTGTTTGTTTGTTTTTTGATACTGCCTTAAAATTCAGTATAACAAACTGCTTTAAAATGATTCCTAACCCCCTAACCCTTAACATTTGTCTGTCATACATGAGGTTCTATGTTACCTGCTGGGGATAATAGAGAATAAAACAGGGATTCTGTCTTCATGGAGATCACAGTGTAATTTCATTGATCCTTGTTCTTTTCATCTAGCAGTCTGTTCTCCCAGCGGTGTCTGGAGGAGTCTACTAGATTCTTGTAAAATGTGTACCAATTTGTCAATTGATAAAGTAACAAATTTGTATAAACATTGATATGCCCAAATAATTTTTACTACGTACATCACCAAGTTGTGACCAATAAAAAAATTCTACAGTTGTTGAATCACTGTATTGTACACCTGAAACTAATATAACACTGTATGTGAACTAACTGGAATTAAAATAAAAACTTAAAAAAATTCCAAATCTGCCCCTTAATGATTTTACTCTATTCAGCTCCTTATTTTCCCTTTCTTCCCCCACCCCTTGTTTTAACCCTTTTTGATACTAGTTCTTGGCTTCATATTCTTAGGAATATAGAAATAAGGTCTCCAGGGCGCCTGGGTGGCTCAGTTGGTTAAGCAACTGCCTTCGGCTCAGGTCATGATCCTGGAGTCCCGGGATCGAGTCCCGCATCGGGCTCCCTGCTCGGCAGGGAGTCTGCTTCTCCCTCTCCCACTCCCCGTTTGTATTCCCTCTCTCGCTGTGTCTTTCTCTGTCAAATAAATAAATAAAATCTTTAAAAAAAAAGAAATAAGGTCTCCAAAATAGAACAAGGATTTGTTATATTAGATCACACCAGTTCTCTCTTACTGCTCCACTGTCCCATATTTGGCAGGATTTCAAACTTTGATAATTTATCAGAAAACTACGACTTGGAAATCCATGCAGATTTGTCTAAATAGCAAACGTCAAATATTTCCTGAGTTCTTTGTTGTTAGCTTATTACTTTGACATGTGATTTAGTTAGCCATATCTGTATATCTTTCAGCTTGACTATATTAATAGTTTCCTAACTCATTTTTTTTTAAGATTTTATTTATTTAAGAGAGAGAAAGAGAGAGAGAGAGCGTGCACGAGAGTGGGGAGGGTCAGAGGGAGAAGCAGACTTTCTGCCAAGCAGGGAGCTGATGCGGGACTCATCCAGGGACTCCAGGATCATGACCCAAGCCGAAGGCAGTTGCTTAACAAACTGAGCCACCCAGGCGCCCCTCCTAACTTATTTTTCAATGTGATGTCCAGAAAGGAAATTTGGAAGGCCCAACATTTAACATATTAAGCATGATGAACGTTTTTAAAGATTTCATTTTTTTAAGTAGTCTCTACTCCCAATTTGGGGCTCTAACTCACAACCCTGAGATCAGGAGTTGCATGCTCCACTGACTGAGCCGGTCAGGTGCCCCTAAACATAATGAACTTTGAGGGAGCCACACTGTGCACTGCATCTCAGGAAGATTTTGCAAATTTTGTGCCATGTTGCAGAGAGAGATACTTTGATTCCTGTATTAAGTGAAATCATTAGAAATTTTATTTGGATTCCAGAGAAGACTTTTTTTTGAAGAAGATTTTAAGTAATCTTTACACCCAACGTGGGGCTCGAACCCACAATCCAGAGATGAAGAGTGGCATGCTCCACCAACTGAGCCGGCCAGGTGCCTCATGCAGAGAAAATTTTCTTAAAAAGTTTAATTAGGGGGTCCTGGGTGGCTCAGCTGGTTGAGTGTCTGCCTTCGGCTCAGGTCATGATCCCAGGGTCCTGGGATTGAGTCCTGCATTGGGCTCCCTGCTCCGCGGGGACCCTGCTTCTCCCTCTGCCTCTCTCTCTCTCAGGAATGAATAAAATCTTAAGAAAAAAAAATTAAAATGTTTAGTTTTATACACCCCAAACTACTTTGGGAAATTTAGTAACAAAGCTACAGGTAATTTAAAACATATTTTTCTGATCCTTTAGGTGAATATGTGTAAAAATTTGCATGTTAATTTGCTTATGACCGTTTTTTCCTTCTCCAGTTTTCTTTTTATTGTGGCAAAATAAACAGCACAAAATTTACCGTCTTAATCATGTTTTAAGAACGTAGGTTGGTTGGGCACCTGGGTGGCTCAGTCGTTGAGTGTCTGCCTTCGGCTCAGGTCATGGTCCCAGGGTCCTAGGATGGAGTCCCACATTGGGCTCCCTCCTTGGCAGGGAGTCTGCTTCTCCCTCTCCTACTGCCCCTGCTTGTGTTCCCTCTCTCGCTGTGTCTCTCTCTGTCAAATAAATAAAAAAAATCTTAAAAAACAAAACACAGGTTGGTGATATTAACTATATTCATATTTTTGTGCAACTATCCACCATATTCATCTCTAGAATTCTTCATACCAATAAAACTAAGTCTTGATTCCAACCAACACCCCAGCCCCTGGCAACCACCATTCTACTTCTGTGAATTTGGCAGTTGCATACTGGTACATAATGTCCTCCAGGTTCATCCATGTGGTAGCATGTATTGGAATTTAATTCTTTTTTTAAGGCATTGTATGTATATTCTGTGTTTTACTCATTTATTCATCTTTTGACGAACACTTGGGTTGCTTCCACCATTTAGTTACTGTAACGCTGCTGTGAACCTGTGTTCAGATACCTCTTTGAAAACTTTGCTTTCATTTCTTTGGGTTATATACCTAAAAGCAGAATCACTGGATCATATGGGAATTCTTTTTTAATTTTTTGAGTAACTGCCATACTGTTTTTCATAGCTGCTGCACCATTTTACATTCTGACTTAACAGTTTTCAAGGCTTCCAGTGTTTCCACATGCTCCCCAACATTTGTCTTCTGTTTTTTTTTTTAAAGATTTTATTTATTTATTTGAGACAGAGAGAATGAGAGAGAGAGACAGAGAGCACAGGAGAGGGGGGAGGGTCAGAGGGCGAAGCAGGCTCCCTGCCGAGCAGGGAGCCTGATGTGGGACTCGATCCAGGGACTTCAGGATCATGACCCGAGCCAAAGGCAGTCGCTTAACCAACTGAGCCACCCAGGCGCCCTGTTTTCTGTTTTTTGATAGTAGCCATCCAATGTGTGTGATTGACTTATGTCGTTTTGATTTGCATTTTCCTAATGATTATTGATGTTGAGCATCTTTTCTTGTGACATTTTAGTATCAGATATTTTTAACTCTGTGAGGGTTGGGATTATGTTTTGTTTACCAGAATATTTTTAGAGTGCATAGTAGGCAATCAAATATTAATTGAATATATTATTGAATCAAATAGTTTGTGTGTTTCGTACTTACGTTCTTACTTGATCTGAGATTTAAAACTAATTTTTGACTTTGAACAGTTTGCCTTTTCTGGAGGGAGGATATAGAAATACTTTTCCAGGGGTGTTGTGAAAATAAATGTAAAAGTGAAATGGATCAAATGTAAGAAGATCTTGTTACTGTAAAAAGAAAATCTCTCTTACAAACAATACCACTACTTGCTGACATATGCAGACTTAGCTGTTAAGGTAATAATTTCCTATAACTTTTGAGCAAGGTATGACAAACCATACTTAAGGTGAAGTTCTGTGGCTTGTAATAAAAAATTCCCAAATATCATTGACATAAGCAAAAGAGGTAGTAAGTAGTCCAAGGTCATGGCACCACACAGTTGTCAGGGATTCAATTCTAACAGGTAGCTGTTCTTTTCCTAGGGTTCAC
This sequence comes from Leptonychotes weddellii, assembly GCF_054177405.1. Classification (NCBI taxonomy): domain Eukaryota; kingdom Metazoa; phylum Chordata; class Mammalia; order Carnivora; family Phocidae; genus Leptonychotes; species Leptonychotes weddellii. Next base: position 73,580,616 of record NC_138373.1, read on the forward strand.
TCCTGTCCTTAGAGTCCAGGTGGTTGTTAGAGCTGTAGCTATAACATTTACATTGCAGGTAGCAAGATGGAAGAAGGGCCAAGGAATAGTATACCTCTCATCAAATATGCATTCTGAAAGTTGCAGTGCAGTGCTTTCAGGTCTCATTACTTACATGACCACATCAAGTTGCAAGAAAGCCTAGGGAATTCAGTCTTTTACTTACATGGCATTATGTTTAACTAGCAGCAGATACCTTATTACTAAGGAGTCAGTAGAAAATGAATATTGGGGAGCAAGTGATAATCTCTGCCATGGAGTGTGTGGAATTTCAATTCACCCTGGGCTTTATCACTTTCTAATTTTGCAAATTTAGACAAGGTTAACTAACTTCTTTCCTAGAACAGCTTCACCTCCCAAATGAAGACAATAATGTATCAAAGGGATGGTTGTGAGGATTAAATGAAAGGATACAAACAAGTCTCCTAACACAGGATTTGGTATATATAATCACTCTAAATGTGGACTTATATTTTTATCCAAATTCCTTTCACTAGGTATGATAGAAAAAAGTAGAAAGAAATCAGAAAACCTGAATCCTACCTACTCTTGGCTTTATTATTGTGATAACTTGGGCAGGCGATTTCTTAAAAATGGGAAAATAGGGGCACCTGGGTGGCTCAGGTGGTTAAGCGACTCACTTTTGGTTTCGGCTCAGGTCATGATATCAGGGTCTTGAGATTAGCCCCCCGTTGGGCTCTGTGCTGGTGAAAATGGGAAAAGTCTGTATTCCTTACATAATTATATGTAGTTGCAATGAGAAAATATATGTGGAATGTGTTTCATGAGCTGTAAATGGAGAATTTTTTAAAAAAATTTTATTTATATATTTGAGAGAGAGAGGAGCAGGGGGAGGGGCAGAGGGAGCTGGAGGAGCGGACTCCTGGCTGAGCAGGGAGCCCGCTGTGGAGCTACATCCCAGTATTCCAGGATTATGACCTGCACTGATGCTTACGGCGGACGCTTAACCGACTGAGCCACCCAGGCGCTGCAATGGAGAATTTTTAACCTTATCTGTATGCATTGTTTTGCCTTTTCCTACATATGTTTCTTTGTATGAAGAAAGGGAATCTATAGGTAATTATCTATATATTTCATAGTGTTGCCCTTTCTTAATTTTTCTGTTTTAACACTCATGTTTTACCATTATTTTTTTCAGTCTTTTGATAAAGGGATCGTGTTACTGTGTTTGGTTAGGAAATCATTGTCCTCTTTGACCCATAATTGTGCATGTAGCTTTTTAAAAAAGGTGTCATAGGTAAAAGAGCTATAAAAAGGGGGGAGTAATGAGCGAGTGTGTGAAGTACCCTGTGGGACCTTACTTGTTTGCTCTGTTTTTGAGGTATGTTCTTTTGAATATAAAGAGGGAACTGTGAGAACTGTCATAAAGTTTTTTTCTGTCACAGCTCTAAAGACAACTTTGATTAATATCTAGCCTTCTGCTGCTATTTTCACAGCATTCCAGTCTACCTTAAAGTTAATGTGACAAACACCTGAACAGTGATATTTTAAGTGGCATCTTAGGTAAAGGATGAGATTGTATAAGAACTACCAAGGTTTCAGAGGGACATTTTTTTGGTGGTCATTTATTGGTGAACATTATTAGTGTGTAAAGGGGTAATTGGACTAAGACAGTTATTCGGTTGTTTCTGAGACTCTTCGGAGGTTTTCAATTTATCATTCATTCATTTTCTATACCTTTGATAAGAGCTACAGGGGCACTAGCGTGGTTCAATCAGTTAAGTGTCTGCCTTCAGCTCAGATCATGATCCTAGGGTCCTTGGAACAAGCCCCATGTTGGGCTCCCTTCTCGGCGGGGAGCCTGCTTCTCCCTCTCCTTCTGCAGGTCCCCCTGCTTGTGCTTGCACTCTCTCTCTGTCAAATCTTAAAAAAAATATATATATATATATGTATATACACGCACACACACACATATGTTTTACTTTATTTTTACAAGATTTATTTAATTTTTAAAATAGCAATTTTATTTTTTGGACTTAATTTTTTTATTTTTAAGAAATAGACTTTTTAAAAGATTTTATTTATTGAGAGAGAGAGTAAGCACAGAGGGAGAGGAAGAAGCAGACTCCTTGCTGAGCAGAGAGCCTGTTGCAGAGCTCAATCCCATCTGAGCTGGAGGCAGATGCTTAACTGACTGAGCCACCCAGACTCCCCCTAAATTTTTTATTTATGTAATCTCTACACTCAACATAAGAGTTTGAACCCACAACCCTGAGATCTTACCAACTGAACCAGCCAGGTGCCCCCTCACCCATCCTTCTTAATACTTTTATTCCTTTATCCCTTATTCACATTCTTTCTCATTTTAACAGTAATGCGGATCCACTTGTAATAGACTTTTGGATAGTGCAAGGGAAAGGAAAGAGGAAAAATTTATATATATCCCAAAATGTGAGGTCTTTTTTGTGGAGTGGGATTGAAAAGAATTGGAGGCATTAGAAGTCACTGAGAGAAAAAGCGTTGATAAAGAGATCCTCGGTTAATATCTGGAACATCACAAAGTTAGTGTTAAAAGGTACATTTTTCTATTAAGTCAAGTAATAGGCACATAGTGTGATTTGAAGGGAAACTGTTAGGACTTAGAATCAGAAATTCTCTTGAAATTCAATCTGTGCTGTTTATTTTTTGGTGAAAAAAATTTTATGTATGTCTCTCAACCTCAGTTTTGTTTTTTTTTTTAAGATTTTATTTATTGGGCGCCTGGGTGGCTCAGTTGGTTAAGCGACTGCCTTCGGCTCAGGTCATGATCCCGGAGTCCCGGGATCGAGTCCCGCATCGGGCTCCCTGTTCGGCGGGGAGTCTGTTTCTCCCTCTAACCCTACCCCCTCTTGCGCTCTCTCTCTCACTCTCTCTCTCTAATAAATAAATAAAATCTTTAAAAAAAAAAGATTTTATTTATTTATTTGGCAGAGACACAGCGAGAGAGGGAACACAAGCAGGGGAGTGGGAGAGGGAGAAGCAGGATCCCCACTGAGCAGGGAGCCCGGTGCGGGACTTGATCCCAGGACCCTGGGATCATGACCTGAGCCGAAGGCAGAACCGATTGAGCCAGCCAGGCGCCCCACCTCAGGTGTTTTTTTTTTATTTTAATTTTAATTTGGATTCCTTTATTTGTGAGGCCAAGCATAGTTTTATACGTGTTTTGATAATTTGTTTCTTTAACTGTAAAATGGTTACTGTAATACCTGAGGTTTAGTTGAAATAGCATGTATGAAAATGTTCAGTATTTGAACTTTGATAAGGCATGTAATCATTCAGCATCTTCACACATGTTTCTGTTATGGCATACAGTGTTTTAGAAATGCTAGGTTCTGAGGATAGACAAGAAGACTTAACTCCTGGGCACCTTAGGTGGCTTAGTCGGTTACGCGTCTAACATCGGCTCAGGTTGTGATTCCAGGGTTCTGGGATCGAGTCCCAGTAGGGCTCCCTGCTCAATGGGGAGTCTACGTCTCCCTCTGCCCCTCCTCACTGCTTGTGTTCTCTCTCTCTCTCTCAGATAAATAAAATCTTTAAAAAAAAAAAAAAAGACTTCTATGTTCAGTGAGATAAGGTTAAATTTTTTTTTTAAAGATTTTATTTATTTATTTGACAGAGACACAGTGAGAGAGAGAACACAAGCAGGGGGATGGGAGAGGGAGAAGCAGGCTTCCCTCGGAGCAGGGAGCCCAATGCAGGGCTCGATCCCAGGACCCTGGGATCATGACCCGAGCGGAAGGCAGATGCCTAACGACTCAGCCACCCAGGGACCCCAAAGTTAAATTTTTGTGTGGAAATAGGCCCATGAACTTTTTCAAGTTTGTCATATAGGGAAAAAATGTTCACCGCCCCCAAATAATGTTTCAGGGCCCTAGTTTGAGAAACACCAACTTAAAGTAGGCTTATTCTTTGAAAATACCTTTGAATTATGATTTAGCCCTGTAAAAGAGAAATTGTCTTTTTAATCAATAGAATCATTTAAAATACGCATCTACATGAAGACATACTTTTAAGAATTTATCTTACAGCGCTGGCAGAGTTATTAAAAATAAAACTAAACATACTGTATAATTGCTAGAATATACATATAACAAGATAATGTAGATTCACAGAGTTAGGATGATTTTTAGGAGTTGGAAGAACTTAACAGGTGCATTAAGGATTTACTTGTTTTTATTTTATAGAGAGAGTGCAAGTGGAGGGAGGGGTGGAGGGAGAGAGAATCCTCAATCAAGCAGGCTCCCCGCTGAGCACAGAGCCTGACTTGGGGCTCAATCCCAGGACCCTGAGATCATGATGTGAGCTGAAATCAAGAGTCAGATGCTTAACTGACTGATGCACCCAGGCACCTCAAACTTAACAGATGGATTAACTCCTGAGCTCAAAAGTTCAGTAAGGTAGGTCTAGGATATATATTCTAAGCGGAAGGAAGCATGAGAGAATGCAGTGTGTTCAGAAAATTGGTAAATGGGAGAGAGTAGATTGCAGAAGATTAGTTTGGGGGGGGGTGTTTTTAGGTGTTCAGTGATGATTGTACTGGGGATGAACAGTAAAATTCAAGTGATATTTAGGAGATGGAATTACTGTGGTGTGTGTATATTGAAGTAGTGCATGAAAGATAGAAGTAAATGATGCCCAAGTTTCTGAATTAAGTCCTTAAATTAGTATGGGTATATCAGTCAGTATTCTTCTGAGAAACAGAACCAATAGGAAATTGTATATACGTGAAGACAGACTTAAGGTAGGGAAAGAGAGAAAGAAAGAAATAGAAATTAATTTTAAGGAATTGGTTAGTGTGATTGTGGCTAGTCTGAAATTCATAGGGCAGGCCAGTAGGTTGGAAATTCAGGGAGGGACTTAATACAGTCTTGATGCGTAGTTAACTTTGTGAAACCTGTTTTTGCTCTGTAGACCTTCAACTGATTGGGTGAGGCCCACCCACATCATAGTAATCTTCACTGTGTCAACTTATTACAGATTTTAATCATATTTACAAAATACCTTCATAGCAACTGAACCATTGTCTAGCCACGTTGACACATAATTGAACTGTCACAATGAGAAATCCAGGTGTTGAAGCAGGTATGTGAATAAAATCAACTTTTTACTTGCTCAACTGAGGCAATAGTCAGTGGCATTTAGCTAGAGATGCCCACTAGGCAGATTGAAATAGGATCTCAAATTCAGTTGAGAACTGTTTGGAAAGAGATTTAGTAGGTCAGTATTCAAATTTTAACGATAATAGCTGAAACATGGCTGAGGATGGTAGTTCTAAGAGAAAGGAGAGAAGGGTTCAAGAAGGAAGCCCTGGGGGTTATGTATAGAGAAAGAACTGTCAGGAGAAAAGAGTCACAGAAAAGAAGACTGAAGGAGTGCCCAACTCAAGTTACAGAAATTTGTTATTTTTCTCTACAAGCCTGATATAACTCCCATATTCCCCATCCAAGACAGAAATGATGTCATCAAAAGCACATCTGGAGCCAAATGGAGTCAATTCTTATTTATACATTAGTATGTATATTTTCCTTATCTAACCTTTATTCTTTTTCAGTGTTTTGATTCTAAGTTCACATGCTGTGTCTTATCTGGAATAAGTAATGTTCCTAGAAGTAAGAGGTGCCTTAATATCTTCATGGTAGATTTTAATTGTGCTTTTTTCCTAGCAGAATAAGTACCATTGGGAAGGGGTCTCATGAGAAAAATGAATGAAGCACTTTATGATTAATTAGTCCTGCCTAGACTATTGACAGATGACAGGGACTTTTTTTTTTATTGGTGTGTATCCAGAAGTTTGCATGGGAAAACTGTACCTAATATAAATGTAAATTTTCTTTGTCAAATGTCTCTTAAAAAAAAAAACAACTGCTTTAGCAGTTTATCAATAGCATTTATTTGGTATCTGATATTTGTACATTGTTTTCCTTGATACCTTGGTGGGGGGAAGGAACCATTTTACTTTTACAAAGGACTCTTTACTGTCTTTTAAAATAGTGAATATAATCTGATGTTTTATTTTTAAGACTCAGGACTATCATTTTATTGGTGTACTTTTGGTCTCTTGGTATATGCGCTGCCGAAGCGAGCACAGAGAGAGAGAGAGCACATGAGGGGGAAGGGTCAGAGGGAGAAGCAGACTCCCTGGACTCCAGGATCATGACTTGAGCTGAAGGCAGTCGCTTAACCGACTGAGCCACCCAGGCACCCCCTTGGTCTCTTGGACTGTAGATTTACCGTTACGCTTTTTACTTATCAGCAGTTGTTTTTTTTTTCCCCCTGGATGTTCATGAATGGGATAGATAGAAAAGTAGATATGTTGGAGGAGGCGCTGGCCTGCTGTTCTCCACCTGGCCCACAGGAAGGTGGCCTCCCAGGTCCAGGAGGGCCATGGGGATGGGGTAGGGTGGGGAGGGGGAGAGAATGCAGAGCCTCTGCCTTTGTGGTTGGAGAGTCTTTACCTCGTTTCCTGGGTATTCTTAGATGTGAATCCCAGTGGAGCAGCCTGATAGACAAGCCACCCTGGGTACCTGAGGACGGTCAGCTGCTCCTCTACCTGTCGAAATAGGAGTGGACCATTGGTTGAAGGAGAGAGTTGTGCTCTTTCTCTGGCAATAAAATGGTCTTTGGAGATCACTTTAAAATTATAATGGATAAAAAATTGGACAGGTGTCACTTGAAGATACCAGGACAAATGGAACAGTAATTAACAAGCTGGAGGTTGTTAAGCTTACTTGCCCTTTTCCTGGAGATGTCATCTACTTTGGTGTACATTGGAATACAGTGTGGTATACCTCTGTGATTCTTTACATGAAAAGCAAGACAAAGCATAAGAATCTTTTGAAGCTGATAAAGAAAATGTATCCCATAAGAACAAAGATAATCTCGGGGCTGGGCAAGGTCATGATCCCCAGATCCTGCCATATTGACTGCCACTAGGTGGATTTGAGGAACCACAATCATTGACATTGATGTTGGACCTCTTCAAGACAGTGTCTACCTCTTTCATAGAGTCTTCTGCAGAGCATTTCTTCAGTTTCAGATCTGGGGTGCGAGTATCCCCTATGAAAGCCTTGCAAAGATTGGGCTGCTCCACTGGGAGAAAATGAAAGGAGGGGCACCTGGGTGGCTCAGTCGGTTAAGCATCTGCCTTTTGCTTAGTTCGTGATCCCCGGGTCCTGGGATTGAACCCTATATCAGGCTCCCTGCTCAGTGGGGAGTCTTATTTCTCCATCTCCTTCTGTCCCCACCCCCCCCCCAGCTCATGCTCTGTCTCTCACTCTCTCTGATAAGTAAATAGTGTTTTTTTTTTTAAAAATGAAAGGAGATGGGGAGGCTAATCTGAACTTGCAGTTGATGGTTTCATACCAGTGTGGAAACACCCAAAGATTAAGCATGGGTATCAGAGCTGCAGCCATGATGCTCATGTGCATCATTTGTCAGAAGTTGCTGCACAACTACATGAGATTGCAGCCCAGGAGTGTTTTTATTGTCTGGTTATAGAATCATTGAAAACACCATGTGTCAATGTTGTGGCCTGGGCATTTTCTTTTTTTCTTTTTTTTTTAAAGATTTTATTTATTTATTCATGAGAGAGAGAGAGAGAGAGAGGCAGAGGGAGAAGCAGGCTCCCAAGGAGCAGGGAGCCCGATGCGGGACTCGATCCCAGGACCCTGGGATCATGACCTGAGCCGAAGGCAGACGCTTAACCATCTGAGCCACCCAGGCGCCCTGGCCTGGGCATTTTCCACAAGTTGACATACCAGTATTGGCGAACATTCCTACTTCCCAGTTGCCAGTGGCTTTAACATCCTATCCTGATTTGTGTTGGGGCCACAGCTGCTATACTCACTCAGTGAAATTCAGTCATACCATTGAACAGATGTTCAAGACCTAAGTGTCAGGGAAGGCACCAAGATGGCTTCAGAGTATTGGAGGTCATTGACAGGGTGTTTCAAGAACTACTCCGTCTAAACATCTTAAGGTCATTTTTATATGCCCCTCTCAAGGGAAACTGGGGAGACATTAGGTACTCTGGTGTGACTTTTCTTACGTGGAGCTTTTCCTTTGAGTGAGACTTTTTAGTGACCACATCTTCGATTCGTATCTAGCCTAAGGCTTAAGAGGGTATGTTCTTTTTTTAAGAGTTCATGTTCTTGACCACAGCTCTGGAACAAGAACACAAGGGGTCAGGAGGCTCTGGGCACCAAGCAATCCCTTTGCTGGTTACTTTGGGTCTTGGCCTGATGCATCACATCTGAGAGCTCTTCCCTTGCTTTTCCACAGCTACAGGTCACACTCGTGTGTATCTCCCATGTTATTTTATTCCTTTCCTGCTTTCCTGTGATTGATGCCTTGAGACCCTGGGTTGTGGGGCAGGTGGGTGAGTGTGGCAGGCATGGCAGGCTAAGGTTTGGGGTGAGGGCTGTGTGTATGTGTGTGGTGGTGCGTCTGGCTCATGATGTTCTAGTCACCCTGTGTGTCTATGGAGCAGACCCTTCTGACTGAGACCCTGGAGAGTGTGTGAATGGTGCATGAGGGACCATTTCCAGCTCTGATGCTGGAAGCCGCCCATCTGTATGGCCATTGCTTCCTCTAGTTCTTACCCTCGTCCTTTTTTCTATGTTAGGTTTGCTAGGTCATCTGGGGGGGTATTAGGAATTTTTTTTAAAGTAGGCTCCATGCCCAACGTGAGGCTAGAACTCAGGATCCTGAGATAAAGAGTTACATGCTCTACTGACTGAGTCAGCCAGGGGCCTCAGGAATTTTAATTTTGTAAAGTTTTTTTTTTTTTTGCTTGAAATCACCTGTTAACGTTTGTTAGTAAAACTTGTAACTTTTTGCTTCTTAGGAAAATTTTCAACTGTTGTCTTGCTCATGATGCAAACTCTGAGAAGCAGCACTCTATTTGTGGAAGGAAGTGCTTTTTTGTGTTCTAGTAAACAATCTGCTTGTTTAAAAAAATTCTATTTAAAGTAAGCATAAAAACCTTGAGTAAGAGCATGCTATCCCCTGACTCAAATAAATTTTAGTGAATGGACCCCAGCACTTACTGTTTTATTAAGGTTGTTTTTCCCATATTCTTGAACTATTTATTTTGATTGATGTTGGTATATAAATGATTTCAGTGTTGATACTCCTAGTAATACAGGTGTTACTGTGTCATTATTTAAAACATTTCTATAAATGTATTTGTAATAAAGTACACATAAATTAACAATAAGGGAAGAAAATTGAATAAAAAACTAACTGCAGATATACTGATGATTACAGTCTCATCTATTTTATATCAAGGGATTTGCGTTTTGGGGGAAGGAGTAAATCAGCCAAAAGTAGATGATGAGATTAAAGTACATTCCTAGATAGTATGTAAGAATACAGGAAATGACATTGAATATGATACAGAAAATGGGACTTTTACTAAGTGATCTGCTGTAATTATAAAACTGCAGTGGGGGGCGCCTGGGTGGCTCAGTCGTTAAGTGTCTGCCTTCGGCTCAGGTCATGATCCCAGGGTCCTGGGATCGAGCCCCGCATCGGGCTCCCTGCTCGGCGGGAAGCCTGCTTCTCCCTCTCCCACTCCCCCTGCTTGTGTTCCCTCTCTCGCTGTGCCTCTCTCTGTCAAATAAATAAATAAAATCTTTAAAAAAAAAAAAAAAAACTGCAGTGGTAGCTTCCCCAGTGGAAGATGGAGAAATTTTGTTTCATGGGAAGTTGTGAGTTTCTATATTTCTAGTGGTATAAAAATTTTTGATTTGAATAAAATGGAAAAGGCATCATTAGTACCTTATTCATTTGTTTGTATAGTTAATATATAATCACAGCATTTATTTGTGTGAAAGCCAAGAATTAGATTTTTTTTTTAACATTTATATATATAAATACTGTAACATTTATATACGTATATATATATAAATTTTTTTAAAAAGATTTTATTTATTTATTTGGCAGAGAGAAAGAGAGCGAGCACAAGCAGGGGCAGAGGGAGAGGGAGAAGCAGGCTTCCTGCTAAGCAGGGAGCCCAATGCGGGGCTCAATCCCAGGACCCTGGGATCGTGACCTGAGCCGAAGGCCGACGCTTAACCGACTGAGCCACCTAGGCTCCCCATTAATATATATTTTTAAGTAATCTCTACGCCTAATGTGGGGCTCTAACTCAGCGACCCCCAAAATCAAGAGTTGCACACACTACCAACTGAGCCAGCCAGTAGCCCCAAATAGATGTATTTTTTAACAAGAGGAAATGAAATTTAATTTCATATGTATGGGGAGCCCCAAAGACATAAAATTCCTTAAGTAGAGTTCTTTATTTACCCTGTTTGTGAATTTTGTCTTTCTGTGTAGAAAGAATCTGCATTCAGGAGGAAATAATCCAGAAGGAAGACCAAGCAGATCAAGATGTGTAGCTCTGTGGCAGCCAAGTTGTGGTTTTTGACAGATCGTCGAATCAGGGAAGACTATCCCCAAAAAGAGATTTTACGAGCATTAAAGGCCAAATGTTGTGAGGAGGAATTGGACTTCAGGGCCGTGGTGATGGATGAGGTGGTACTGACAATCGAGCAAGGAAACCTGGGTAAGTCTATACTAAGTAATTTAATGGATTTTTTTCTTAGAATATCTTGAATCCACATTTTTTAGGAATAGTTTGGAGGAAGGAATTGTTAGCCTTATCGTTACGAAGTATCATCTAATCTTAAAATCTAGCATTTTTTTTTTTTTTTTTTTTTTAAGATTTTGAGTGAGAGCACAAGCCACTTAACCAACAATATTTTGGCCCTCCAAAATCTATATGTTATGGAAGAAATGGAAACATCTGTATTTATTGAACTTCTTATTATGTAGAAAATAGTTGGGAGAGAAATTAAAGATGATCTGTTTTTCCCCCCCATTATTGCTGTCTAATTTTAAAAGACCTTGTTTATAAAGTGCTCATAAGAGAATTTGTACCGCATGGGGGTCCTTTTAGTAAATGCATCAAATTCCACATGTGATTCTTATTTTCTTTATAAAATATTTTATACATATAGTATAAAATGGCAATACAATTTTATTCTTTTTACTGGATAGAAGTGTCCTAATGATTTGACTCAATTGGTGATAAGTCTGGTATTTTTAATATTTCATGTTTGTTTTAAGGTTATAAGGGGAAGATATTTTAGAAATATAGAAATTCTTGGGGCACCTGGGTGGCTCAGTCGCAAAGCGTCTGCCTTCGGCTCAGGTCATGGTCCCAGGGTCCTGGGATTGAGCCTGGCGTCGGGCTCCCTGCTCCCTCTCCCACTCCCCCTGCTTGTGTTCTTTTTCTCTCTGTCAAATAAATAAAATCTTTAAAAAATAGGAATTCTTTTGAACTGACTTAGGAGTCTTTACGTCTTTGGAAAGTTATGACTTGTTATAGCTAAATCGGTCATTTCTGTTAAGGAGCATCATATGGTGGCATATACATGAAATTTTTAATTAACTTTCAGAAAATACTTCATAGTTTACTGATAGTATTGTATTAAGGTATAAGACAAACACTTAAACTAGATTCTACATAACTTGTTTTGTGTCTAGAATCATAATGAGACCATGTGTTTTAATTTTCTCATCAATAAAATGGAGAGATATGGTTATTGTGAGAATTAATATTATTCAGTATATGAATCTGCTGTTAGGGTAATTTCATTCATACACTAGTTAATGGATCTAGACTCTTACCTGATAACATGATCCTGTAGTTTAAGTGGGTAGAATCTCTTAGCAGTTACTCTTTACTCTGTCCTCTTGACATTTAATTCATTCTCATTACCTTTCAACAGTTATGTTTTGTCAGCAGATCTTTAATATGTGAATTAATGTATATCAAAGACTTAATAGAAAAACAGAATGATCCCCATTTTAGTATAAATGATCCTCATTGCTAATTTAGGATCAAAAGTTATTGCTGTAGAAATAACTTCTTTAGAACTGAACTGTTTCTAGATTGTTTCACTTGAGTGTATAAGTAGTAACTACCTTTACAGGAAAGATGCACAGTATTTTATTTTAGTCAAGCTTTCTTTTTTTAATATATACACCTAGATCTAGCACTTAGTTATTCAGATTCTGAAGACTTGGTATAGAGCCTGTTCCATTCTTTCATAAGTATAATTTAAGTATTTACTATGTGCTAGTTAATTGGTATGGTGTGCAAAATGAGATAGGCTAAGATTAACATTAATCAAGTGATCACACAAATAAGTGTATAATTGTTATAACTTTGGTAAATTATAAAAGGTATGAATGTCACTTTGTACCCCCCCCGCCCTGCACCTATGACAGATACTCTGATCGAACCAATTAAAATCCCGAATCTAGGGCATCTGGGTGGCTCAGTTGATTAAGCTGTCTGAATATTAATTTCAGCTCAGGTCCGGATCTCAGGGTCCTGGGATCCAGCCCCTTTGGACTCTGTGCGTAGGGGGGAGTCTGCTTGAGATTCTCTCCCTCGGCCCCTCCCCCTGCTCGTGCGCATGTGCCCTCTCTCTCTCTCTAATATAAATACACATTTTCTCTCTAAAATAAATAAAATCCAGAATCTCTCACATTCTTTTACAGTTCACAGCTTTTCAACATAAGTGCATGTACAAACTGTTGAGATTGGAGTCAGAAATTTGGACACTGTATTGTGTTAGGAGCCATGCTCTTGAAGTATGTGTGAGAAGAGGCTTAAAGGCCAGTGTGGTACATAGCTCACTAAGCACCACTTTCACAGGCTTAATGGTGTATGCTTCTGCATTTTATTTATTTTTTGAAAAGATTTTATTTATTCATTTGACAGCACAAGCAAGGGGAGCAGCAGTCAGAGGGAGAGGTGTTAAACTATCTTTTAAAAGTTGGAAAACCAAAGGCTGCATAAACATGTATTGGAAAGGATATAGAAAAATTGGAACCCTCCTACGTTGATAAAGGGAATGTACAATGTGGCAGTCCCTTTGGGAAAAAGTTTGGCAGTTCCTCTGAAGGTTGGACGTAGAATTACCACAGGATCCATCCCACTCCTGCATACATACCTAAGAAGAGTGACAGCATATGTTTGGGAGTCTGTAAGATGGGTTGGTGTTAATTGTTCTTTAAATGTTTGGTAGAATTCACCAGTGAAAACACCTGGTGCTGTGCTTTTCCTTGGAGATTTTGGATTACTGGTTCAGTATGTCTGTTCTGATTTTTTTACTTCTTATTCAGTCTTACTAGGTTGTATGTTGCTAGGAATTTATCCATTTTTTTCTTGGTTATCCAATTTCTTGTCATATAATTTTTCATAGTCATCTCTTACAATCTCTGTTTTTGTGATGTCCATTGTAATATCTCCTTTCATTTTGAATTTTTGTTATTTAAGACCTCTCTTTTTTCCTTACTCTCTTTTTTTCTTAGTCTAACTAAAGGTTTGTCAATTTGTTGATATTTCCAAAAGATAGTGTTGGTTTTTTTCTGTTTTTCTCTTTTCTATTTAGGTTATTTGTGTTCTCATTTTTATTTTTATTTTTCTGTTAACTGTGGGTTTAGTTTGTTCTTTTTCCGCTTGTTTATGGTGTAAGGTTAGGTTGTTGATTTGAGATTTTTCTTTTTAATGAGCTTTTTTTTTTTTTTAATGTGCATGCTTATAGCTGTACACTTCCCTCTTAACACTGCTTTCACCACATCCCATTAAGTTTTGGTATGCTATATTTCGCTTTTGTCTTAAGATATGTCTCATTTCCCTTGTGACATCTTTTGTCTTATTTGTTTTAAGTGTGTGTTATTTAGGGGTGTCTGGGTGGCTTAGTCCGTTAAGCATCCGACTCTTGGTTTCACCTCGGGTCCTGATACTGGGGTTGTGAGATGGAGTCCCGTATCGGGCTCAGCGCTGGGCATGGCGCCTGCTTTAAGATTCTCTCTCCCTCTTCCTCTCCCCACCCCCCTCCAAAAAAAAGTGTTATTTAATTTCCAGATATTTGTGAATTCTGTTTCCTTTTGTTACTAACTTCTAGTTTCGTCTCTAGAAAAGATACTTGGTATGATATCAGTATTCTTAAATTTGTTGAGATTTGCTTTGTGGCTTAAGATGTGATGGATCTTGGAGAAAATCCCATTTGCCCTTGAAGAATGAGGATTGTGTTGTTAGTAGTGTTTTTTATATTTTAGGTCCATTGATCTGTAGTGTTTTCCAGTTATTTTGTTTCCTCATTAGATTTTCTGTTTGCTCGATCCATTATTAAAAGTAGGGTATTTGAAGTTTTCATTTATTGTTAGTGTCCATTTCTCTCTTTGGTCTCTCACTGTTCCATACATGTGGGTGCTGTATTGGGTGCCTGCATATTTATAATTGTTATAATTTCCTGGTGAATTGACTCTTTTATCATAATAATGATGATTATCTCTTGTGACAGTTTTTCTCTTATAGCCTATTTTGTCTTATAAGTAGGGCCACTTCAGCTCTCTTTCCGTAACCATTTGCATGAAGTACCTTTTCTCAGCCTTTCACTTTCACCCTTTGAGTGTCCTTACATCTAGAGTGAGTCTCTTGTTGATAGCATATAGTTGGGCATTGGTTTTTGGTCCATTTTGTCCCTATGTATCTTTTCTTTTTTTTTTTTTTTTTTTAATTTTTTTGGTAAAGATTTTATTTATTTGACAGAGAGAGAGAGACAGCCAGAGAGGGAACCACAAGCAGGGGGAGCAGAGAGGGAGAGGCGGGCTTCCCACTGAGCAGGTAGCCCGATGTGGGGCTCGATCCCAGGACTCTGGGATCATGACCTGAGCCGAAGGCAGACGCTTAACGACTGAGCCACCCAGGCGCCCTAAAATTTTTTTTAGAGACAGATGTGGGGAGGGGCAGAGGGAGAGAATCTCCAGCAGACTCCCCACTGAGTGCAGAGAGGGACACAGGGCTCAGTCTCAAGGACCTATGAGACTACAACCTGAGCAAGACATTTTATTGTTTTCTGTATGTCTTATACCTATTTTGTCTCTTTTCCTCTCTTGTTACCTTCCTTTGTGTTGTGTTGATTTGTTGTTGTGGCATGCTTTAGTTCCTTATTATAGGTATCATCTGTAGGTATTTTATTCATCATTACTGTGAAGATTACATAATACATTGTATACTTTTAATCTCTTTTAGGTGATAAATTTATTCATATATCAACTCTACCCTTATAAATTTCCCCTTATTTTATGTTAATAATATCACAATTTACATCTTACGATTTTGTATCCATTGACAGTTTTATAGGCATAGTTATTTTGTATGCTTTTAGCTTTTTTATTAAAGTAAGCTCTAGGCCCAATATGGGGCTTGAACTCAGGACCCTAAGATCAAGAGTTGCATGCTATTCCGACTGAGCCAGCCAGGTGACCCTGTATGCTTTTAACTTTTAAATGCTATACCAGCAATAACACTGATTTATGCACTACCATTAAGAGTATTTTAGGATTCTGTATGTATTTATATATTACCTTTACCCAAGAGCTTTTATTTTTTTTATGCTTTTGTGTTGCCTTCTAGCATTTTATTTTTTTTAAAGATTTTATTTATTTATTTGACAGAGAGAGACACAGTGAGAGAGGGAACACAAGCAGGGGGAGTGGGAGAGGGAGAAGCAGGCTTCCCGCAGAGCAGGGTGCCCTATGTGGGGCTAGATCCCAGGACCCAGGGATCGTGACCTGAGCCGAAGGCAGACGCTTAACAACTGAGCCACCCAGGCGCCCCGCATTCTTTTTAAGATTTTATTTTTAAGTAATCTCTACACCCAGTGTCGCCTCAAACTTAAAACCCTGAGATAAAGAGTCACTCGCTCTACTGATGGAGCCAGCCAGGAGCCCCTGCCTTGTAGCGCTTTTATTTCAACTTGGACTCTCTTTAGCATTTCTTGTAAGGCCAGACTATTGGTGATTTACTCCTCAGCTTTTCTTTATGTGGGATAAACCTTTATTTCTCCTTAATTTTTGAAGGACAGTTTTGCTGGATATATTGTCTTGTTACTTTTTTTATTTCAGCACTTTGAATATGTCATCCCACTATTGTGTGATTTCTGCTGAGAAATATTTTGATAACGTTATGAGAGCTCCTTTGTTTATGATAATTTGCTTTCCTCTTTCTAGATTTTTTTTTTCTGTTTGCCTTTTTTTTTTTAAAGATTTGTTTGTTAGAGAGCATGTGCACACGCGCACGGGAGGGAGGGAGAGAGAATCTTAAGCAGACTCTGTACTGAGTGTGGAGCCCAATGTGAGGCTCGATTTGACGACTCTGAAAACGGGACCTGAGGCAAAACCAAGAGTTGGACACTTAACTGACTGCACCAGGCAGGTGCCCCCCTGTCTTTGACTTTTTAGTTTGATTTGGTGTCTCAGTGTGAGTCTCTTTAGGTTCATCCTACTTAGAATTTTTTGAGCTGTTTGAATATGGATATCCATTTCTTTCCTCAGATTGGGAAAATTGTCAGTCATTTTGTCAGACTCCCTGCTTCTTTGTCTCTCTTCCTTCTGGGACTTCCATAATATCAATATTGGTCTGCTTGAGGGGTGCCTGGGTGGCTCAGTCAGTTAAGTGTCGTACTCTTGATTTTGGCTAAGGTCATGATCTCAGGGTTGTGAGATCAAGTCCCGTATCTGGGTCCACGTGCTGGGCATGGAGCCTGATTAAGATTCTCTCTGCCATCTCCCCCTCCCCCCCCACCATAAGAGATTGGTGGAAGTTGTCTATAAAGATTGAGAATGGTGGCTTTTTTTTTTTCAAATGCCCAAATACCAACAAAAAATAACAAGGCATAGAGAGAAACAAGGAAGCGTGGTCCAATCAGAGAACCAAAATAAATATCCAGAAATCACCTTAAGGAAACAAAGATCTAGTATACTTGAAACTAATGGAACATTGTGTGTTAACTATACTTAACTAAAAAAATTTTTTTAAGGACGCCTAGGTGGCTCAGTTGGTTCAGCATCAGACTCTTGAATTCGAGCCTTGTATCAAGCTCCATGCACAGCAGGGAGTCTGCTTAAGATTCACTCTATCTCTCCCTCTCCCCTCTCTCTGTTGATTGCTTTCTGTCTCTAAAATAAATCTAAAAAAAAAACACCCTCTCTTCCTTTAGCTTTGTTCTTCTTTTATATGTTGATGTCACAAAATTACATCTTTATACGTTTTGTGTCAAAAAACAATCTTTTAAAATGCATTAGTCTCCTAGGTTATATAGAAAACAAGAATTGGAGTTACAAACCAGTTACAGTAATACTTGCTCTTAAACTAATGACTTTAATTTTTTCTTTAAATGTATTAGTCTCCATTGTTATGTAGAAAACAAAAACTATGGTTACAGACCATTGTGAAAATAATACTACCTTTTCTAATTGCTCATGTGTTTACCTTTGTTGAGATCTTTATTTCTCTGTATGATTTTGAGTTACTGTCCAATGTCCTTTCATTTCACCTTGGCAGCACTCCTTTGAACGTCTTTTGCATGACAGGTCTAGTGGTCATTTATTCCTTCAACTTCTGTTT
>NC_138373.1:73598245-73622908 GCF_054177405.1 Leptonychotes weddellii
TTTTTTTAAAGATTTATTTATTTATTTGAGAGAGCGAGAATGAGAGAGAGAGAGAGAGTACATGAGAGGGGGGAGGGTTAGAGGGAGAAGCAGGCTCCTCGCCGAGCAGGGAGCCCGATGCGGGACTCGATCCAGGGACTCCAGGATCATGACCTGAGCCGAAGGCAGTCGCTTAACCAACTGAGCCACCCAGGCGCCCTCAACTTCTGTTTTTCTGGCAATGTCTTAGTTTCTACCTCATATTTGAAGGACAGTTTGTTGGATATAAGATTTTTGGTTGATAGTTTATTTTTAGCATTTTGAATATATTGGCCCCCGATCTTCTGGCCTCCAATGTTTCTGATGACAAGTCTGCCGATAATTTTATTGAAGATCCCTAGTATGTGATGATTTGCCTCTCTCTTGCTTTGTTCAATATTCTTTGTCTTGGGTTTTAAAAGTTTGATTAGCCTGAGCCTGAGTTCATCTTACTTGGAGATCATTGAGCTACTTGTTTGTTTATATTCATGTCTTTCATTGAATTCTTGAAATTTTCAGCCATTATTTCCTCTTTCCCCTTTCTCTCCCACCCACCTCCATCCCATGCACCCTTGGTTCTCTCCCTCACTTCCAGACTCCAACAGTACAAATGTCTCTTCAACTTTAGTCATTTTTTTCTGTCTGCTCAGATCTGCCTTTGAATCCATCTAGTGAATTTTTCATTTCTCTTATTGGACTTTTTTTTTTTTTATGATTTTATTTATTTGACAGAGAGAGCACAAGCTGGGGAGCTGCAGGCAGAAGGAGAGAGAAGCAGGCTCCCTGAGGAACAGGGAGCCCGATGCAGGGCTCAATCCCAGGATCCTGGGATCATGAGCTGAGCCAAGGCAGTCGCTTACCAACTGAGCCATGCAGGCGCCCTGTTATTGGACTTTTCATTTTCAGTCCACAGTTACTCCTTGGTGTCTATGGTTTTTTTTTTTTCCAATTGATTTTTCCATTTTTTTTTTTCGCCCATGGTTTTCTTGATTTTCTTCTCATGTTTCTTTAGTTCTGTTACCATCTTTGAGACAGTTGTTTTAACTTCCTTGTCTTCTGTTCATTTATTTTATTCCTTTGAACGGCTATACTTTCCTGTTTGTGAGTTTTTGTTTTGTTTTGTTGAATATTGCACATTTGAATCTAATAATGTGGTAACTCTGGAAATCAGACTCTCCTTCTTCCCCAGGATTTGTGTTTTTTGTTTACTGTTTTTGTTTTTTTGATTGTTGTAGGCTGTCCATGTCCTGAAGATTAGCCTGGGCTGTAAATTGTCTTCTCAGGACTTCCCTAAACCTTTCCTTAGTTATGCACAGTCACTTGGTAATTTTTCCCATATATGCAATAATTTTTTAATGTCCTGGTCTTTCATGTCTGGGTCCTGAATGGGGAAAATGACAAGACATAGGGGAGCAGAGAGGATATTTGAAGAAAGAAATCCCCTGGAAGTCACTTTACCTGGAAGGGGAGGGGCTTATAATAATGGGTAGGGTAGTTGAACAATGATGGCTACTGGCCTCTTTGCAACTTTGTGATTAGAAGCTGCAACCAGGCATCAGAGGAGAGGTCTGTGTATTTGAAGGACAGGGTCCTTTTAGTGAACCTTGTTCCTGCAAGTATGTCAGTTGCCCCAGGAACAGGTGCATAGTGTGCCTTAGGGGTGGGGGATGGATAGTGCTACTGTGCTTGAGAGTTGAAATTGACCAAAATTCACTGCATTTTACCCTTCTAGTCATTTCCTGAAAGTTGCAATCCCTCAACAGACTTGGGAGCTCTAAAACAGTTATATCTGACAGATTTTGCCAATGCAGTAAGAATGTAGGGGCAGCAGACCGATTCCTGGTGCACCCTACTCCACCCTTCCCAGAATCGTCTGTGTTGTTCTTTTTTTTTTTTTATTAAGATTTTATTTATTTGACAGATAGCGAGAGAGCTAACACAAGCAGGGGGAGTGGGAGAGGGAGAAGTAGGTTCCCTGCTGAGCAGAGAGCTTGACATGGGGCTCCATTCCAGGACCCTGGGATAATGACCTGAGCTGAAGGCAGCCGCTTAACCGACTGAGCCACCCAGGTGCCCCCTCTGTTGTCATTTTTAAAAAAAGAATTTGAGAGAGAGAGAGAGAGCATGCACGCGTGTGTGCGTGCATGAGTTGGGGGAAGAGGGAGAAGCTGACTCCCTGCTGAAGTGAGCCCAATGTGGGGCTCCATCTGGGGCTCAATTTCAGGAGCCTTGGATAATAACCTGAGGCAAAGGCAGGCGCTTAAGTGACTGAGCCACCCAGGCACCCCCTCTGTTGTCATTTTTTACTGTGGTTCTCTGTCTTTTTGTTTTGTATTTTATTTTGGGAGTAAATCTCTTATTGGATATATGTATTGTGAATATTTTTTTTCACTCCATGGCTTGCCTTTTCACTCTGTTAATGAAATCTTTTGGTGGGTGGAAGTTCCTAATTTTAATTAGGTACAGTTTATATTTTTTTATTTTTAAAGATTTTATTTATTAGAGAGAGAACATGAGTGGGGAGGGGCAGAGGGAAAAAAGCAGACTCCCTGCAGAGCAGGGAGCCTGACAGGGGACTTGATTCCAGGACCCTGGATCACCATGACCTGAGCCGAAGACAGGTGCTTAACCGACTGAGCCACCCAGGTGCCCAGTATTTATTTTTGTTTTGGTTAGTGCTTTTTGTGTCCTAGTTACGAAATACTTATGCACCCAAGAATTCCTTTGAGATACATACTGAAATACCTACTCGATAAAATATGACATAAAGGACATATGGTGTGGTACCATTTTCTAAAGGGAGAGCTATATGTAATTATAACCTTTGCTGTGACCCTGTGATTTTATACTTTACCCATGAAGACCTTTGTTGTCTTCTTTAGGAAGAGATGGCAACAACTCGATTTATATTCTCTAGAACTCATTTCATACCTGAAACAATCTGTAATCTCCTTTTCACATGTTGTCTCTGGAAAGATGTTGAGCCTGGAAATTTGAGTCTAGTTTTTTCTTTTTTTTTTTTTTAAGATTTTATTTATTTGACAGAGAGAGACACAGCGAGAGAGGGAACACAAGCAGGGGGAGCAGGAGAGGGAGAAGCAGGCCTCCCACCGAGCAGGGAGCCCAATGCGGGGCTCGATCCCAGGACCCCAGGATCATGACCTGAGCCGAAGGCAGACGCTTAACGACTGAGCCACCCAGGCACTCCTCAATTTTTTTTTTTTTTAAGATTTTATTTATTTATTTGATACAGAGAGCACAAGCAGGGGGAGTGGCAGGCAGAGGGAGAGGGAGAAGCAGGCTCCCGCTGAGCAAGGAGCCCGATGCGGGGCTCGATCCCAGTATCCTGGGATCATGACCCGAGCTGAAGGCAGACGCTTAATCGACTGAGCCACCCAGGCGCTCCTCAATTTTTTTTTAAGATTTTATTTATTTGAAAGAGACACAGCGAGAGAGGGAACACAAGCAGAGGGAGTGGGAGAGGGGGAAGCAGGCTTCCCACGGAGCAGGGAGCCTGATGCGGGGCTCCATCCCAGGACCCTGGGACCATGACCTGAGCCGAAGGCAGCCGCTTAACGACTGAACCACCCAGGCGCCCCTAGTTTTTTTTCATTTTTAAAAATGGTTTTGTAAGAAGAAATCAGTTTGCTTTTACATATATTGTGTTACTTTGTTTGGTTTTAATTTCTAGATTTATAAATTACCTCATTTTAATATAGACATATACCCATCGCCCACGTCCCCCATCCTCCCCCCCCCCCATGTTATAGTGCTCTCATGAGGTTGATTCGGTTATTTGAAGCAGGTACTGTCAATGACACCTCAGCTGGTCCCAATTTATTGGGCTAATACCAACTCTTTGGCATTTCCCCCCATTGTTGCATTAGTAAATAAACATATCCCCAAATAACACTTAGTTATTTCATATAATTGAAACATTTTAATTTATTCTCAGGATTTTTCCCTGGAAGTTTCCTCTTAGTTAATTGCTAAAGAAAGAGAAAGGAATAGTTTGAGAGTAATACTATATATGAAGCATAGCATTAGGCACATATATCTTGTTTTTTCTCTTTTTAAAAATACTAATAGCGGGCGCCTGGGGGGCTCAGTTGGTTAAGCGACTGCCTTCGGCTCAGGTCATGATCCTGGAGTCCCGGGATCGAGTCCCGCATCGGGCTCCCTGCTCGGCAGGGAGTCTGCTTCTCCCTCTGACCCTCCTCCCTCTCATGCTGTCTCTCATTCTCTCTGTCTCAAATAAATAAATAAAATCTTTAAAAAAAAAAAATGCTAATAGCTTTATATTTTTACTAATTATAAAGTGACATAAACAGTACTGAAATATAAAATTAAAGCAAATATTATTTGATATTTTTACCATCCACAGATCACTGTTAACCCCATACACATAAATGAATTATAACATACCTACTGTTCTCTAAATTTTTTTTTACTTATCAGTGAGTGTCACCTGTGTGCCAAGATATTAGGTATTGGAGATAGAGAGTTTAGCAAAGTAGCCCTGTTCTAAGTGCTTCATGGACTCTTTAAGGTAAGTGGGAGACATGGACATTATACAAAGCCAAAGAAATAATTACTTAAGTGGTAGAAAAGTGAAGTGTGATATGAGAATCCAACGGAATCAGTAGAATCAAATGGAACCAATGGAATCTACTTTTATTTATTTTTAATATTTAAAAAAATTTTTTTAAAGATTTTATTTATTTATTCGAGAGAGAGAGAACACAAGCAGGCGGAGTGGGAGGGGGAGAAGCAGGCTTCCCGCTGAGCTGAGCAGGGAGCCCGATGCGGGGCTCAGTCCCAGGACCCTGAGATCATGACCTGAGCCGAAGGCAGTCACTTAACCAACTGAGCCACCCAGGCGCTCCTAAAAAAATTTTTAAATAATCTCTACACCCATCATGGGGCTTGAACCCACACCCCTGAGATCAAGAGTTGCATGCTGTACCAACTAAGCCAACCAGGTTCCCCCAGTGGAATCTAATTTAGATTGAAAGGTTAGAAAAGGCCTCTTTAAGGAAGTGACACTAAAACCTGAAGGATGAGTAGGTATTATCCCGGGGTACAGTGAGAGGAAGAATATATGCTTTGCTCTTACATAGTTCTAGGAGAGGAATCACTGTTTGTTGCCAGACTGTCCTCCAGAAAGTTTGTACTACTGTGTCCTTTTCCAATATCCTCTCCAGTGTGATTGTTTGCATTTTAATATTAGACCACAAATGGCCCTGGTTGAGTCACTTTTCTGCTTAATCTTTTAGGAACTTGGACTGTGATTCCAAACCCAGCCGGACAGTGAGATTTACAGTTGAGTATTTCCTTAAGTCAGAAAATAAGTTGAGTATTCAAAGGAAAAACTTTTAATGTTTTTAGTCATCAGGAAGAAAATCTTTTCTTGTTTGAGCTCAGGCCCCCTGTTCCTGTTACCAAAATAGTTGGGAGCGTTGATTATGTTTAGTCTCCATGCTGAATTGATCTGGATGTTTATTAATTCTCCAGTGAGATACTTGAATCAAATTTTATCTTCTCTGTCTTCTTAGCACCAAGTACCTATAGTAGTCAGAAATCAGAGCAGTTGCCTATCCCTTTCTAAAGTAGTTCAGGAAAGTGAAGCAATTGGATTAGTTGTACCTTTAATGCTTTAAACTCTTTCAGGTTTAGGGATCAATTTTCTTATGCAAATGTCTCTAGTTTTTTATGTGATGTTGAATATTATAAATTAAGGTATGAATGTATAATGTATGTTCATATGAATAAAAGTTAACTGATAATTTACAGAGAAGTGAGGTAAATTAAGAGATGTCATATTCTTGCAAGTAAAAAAGCAGGTTCTTAATTATAGATGCCATGTCAAAATAATTCCCTTGGTTATGATGTAGGATGAGATAGTGATGAAGACGCTGAATATCCCTGGTCAGTGCCCCTAACTATATTTATTAAAGATAACCAAAACTGTCTTACCAAATATTATTAAATTGTGTGGACTACATAAAATGTAGATAAAGTTGCTAGTTCAGTTCTTGGCCTTCAGTATCTATCCTCCCCTCCCCCCCTTTTGTACAAAGAGCACATGGATTTCCTTTTGAGAAATTCCCTCACTGTCTTGGTGAGACTGTAAGTCAGTGGGCATTGCCCATTGTTAGTCAAACTAGTCTTCTCCCCTGCTCTGTTTTTTGTTTTGTTTTGTTTTGTTTTAAGATTTTATTTATTTGTCAGAGAGCGAGCGAGAGAGAGAGAGAGAGTACAAGCAGGGAGAGTAGCAGGCAGAGGGAGAAGCAGGCTCCCCGCTGAGCAAGGAGCCCGATACGGGACTTGATCCCAGGATCCTGGGATCATAACTTGAGCCAAAGGCAGGCGCTTAACTTACTGAGCCACCTAGGTGTCCCTCCCCCACCCCATTTAAAGGTTTTTTTATTTTAGAGAAAGAGAGCTCAAGTGGGGGTGGGGCAGTGGGAGAGGGAGAGAATCTCAAGCAGACTCCACAACGAGCTCAGAACCCCATGTGGGGCTTGATCTCCCAACCCAGAGATCATGACCTGAGCCAAAATCAAGAGTTGGGTGCTCAACCGACTGAGCCACCCAGGCATCCTCTCTTCCCTTTGAATTTGAGCAGTTTGACTCAAGGATAGAAGGAGAATGTTTGAAATTTAATAATGTTGGTATGGCACTTACAGATTCTAGGTCCTGTCTTGGTCCTAGATTCCCAGAATGGCCCTTGTCTTTTTTCTGCACCTGTTTTGTCATCATTCTTTTTAGTTCTAAGCACAATCCTATATCCATCCATTTTTTTTTCTTGCTCAACTTAACTAGAGATAGTTTCTTAAAATCAAATAACCTTAACCAATGCAGAAATTAATTCCCGAGAAAGTATTGCAGATGGTAGACCTTCAGAGAATTGATTACTTGGCATAGATAGGATAGAAATCAAATTAGTATGATTCCAGAATGGTAATCTAATAACCCATGATACACAGTGCTCAAAATGGTGATTAAGTAGTTACCTTTATTTACTTAGAACCATGGTCTTATTGAGGATAAAGCTCAGTGGAATGATAGGTGTTGCCACAGAAAACCTTTTTAAAAAAGTATGACGAATTTAGAATGGAAGACTAGAATGGCCTTTTGAAGGAATTGGAGGAACTTAAAGGAATAAATGAGTTCAAATGTCCCAATTCTTTTTTCAAGGCAAATAATAAAATTCAGGGGCTTTCTAGTATCTGGGACTATAGGTCTAACCTAACCATATATTCCTGCTGAAAAGCCTTCCAGCTATCATGCTGCTTAGTAAATTAGCACAGCTAGAGATTTGGAGGGAATTCATGTGACATAAAAAAAGGGGTTGTGCTTTAGAACGAGCTAGATTTAATTTTCCTGGCTGATCTAGTTATTAAACCTTTTGTGGTTGGTCAGATTGGTTGTCTGGTTTCATTTACTTGCTGGGAAATTAAATCTGTTGGTAAGTTCTCTTTCTAACAAGTAGGAATAAAAAATTAAAAGGCCTACTCTATAATGTGCTCAGGATTACTTTAGATGTGTATAAAATTCCCTGGTATGGTATCTCACACATAGTAAGTATTCAGTAAATGATACTGTTATTAATTGGCAACAGGAAAACATGATAATCTTCTGTTTATGCAAAGTACTTTTTAAAAATTATTTTTGTATTTATTTTTTAAGTATCTACACCCCTTGTGCGACTTTAACTCACAACCCTGAGATCAAGAATCACATGCTCGGGCGCCTGGGTGGCTCAGTTGGTTAGGCGACTGCCTTCGGCTCAGGTCATGATCCTGGAGTCCCTGGATCGAGTCCCGCATCAGGCTCCCTGCTCGGCAGGGAGTCTGCTTCTCCCTCTGACCCTCCCCCCTCTCATGTGCTCTCTCTCATTCTCTCTCTTTCAAATAAATAAATAAAATCTTAAAAAAAAAAAAAAAAAAAGAATCACATGCTCTACTGACTGAGCCAGCCAGGTGCCCCTTACACAGAGTACACACAGTACTTTTGGTATTTGTGAAATTGGATGTTCTGATTTTTTTTTCCCCCCAAGATTTTTTAATTTATTTAGTTGACAGAGATTGAGAAAGAGCATACAAGCAGGGTGAGCAGCAGAGGGAGAGGGAGAAACAGGCTCTCTGCTGAGCAGGGAGCCTGATACGGGGCTCGATCCCAGGACCCTGGGATCATGATCTGAGCAGACGCTTAACTGACTGAGCCACCCAGGTGCCCTGGATATTCTGATTCTTGAAGACTATTCTGTGAGAGGTACCCAAGTGACAAGTCACCATAGAACTTAGAGTAGTAGTCAGTGTAGTTACTAAACTTCGGTAAAGAATACTAGCCCGAGGTCTTAGAGTTGAAATTATAAAATTATATATTTTTTTATGAACACTTACATAGCGATATACAAAGCTTATTATAAATATCAACTCATTTGATCCTGGCAGTAATCCCATGAGGTTGGTACTGATTGTTTCTGTTTTACAAATAAGAAAATGGAATCCTAGATCGGTTAAATGTTTTTTTACCCTAGATCATAAAGCTGTAAGTGGTGGAGCCAAGATTTAGAATCAGGCAATCTGTCTTCTGATCTTGAATATATTCATATTCTCTTTTCCTACATATAAAGTGGTATACTATAAATACTCTCTCCTGGTTTTTTCCTCCATTTGATTCTCTAGATTATTTTTTTTCCAAGATTTTATGTATTTATTTGACAGAGAGAGAGAGGGAGGAAAAGCAGAGGGAGCAGCAGACTCTCCGCTGAGCGGAGGGCCCCGCATGGGACTCGATCTGAGGTCCCTGGGATCATGACCTGAACTGAAGGCAGATGATTGACCCACTGAGCCACCCAGGTGCCCCTGATTCTCGAGAGTATCTTATGCAAATAATGTCTGCAAATGATGACAGTTTTCTTCTGCTTGATCTTAAAGGGAGTACTGTGAATTTATTCCAGTAAATAAACCTGACATTTACTATAGATTTTTTTGGCAAGTAACCTTTACCAAGTTAAGGAAATTCCCTTTTCTTCCTAGTGACCAAAGAAGTGGTTAAAGCTTTTTATTTTTTAAATTATTAAAGATTTTATTTATTTGAGAGAGAGAGATCATGAGCAGGGGGGAGGGGTAGAGGGAGAAGCAAGTACCCCACTGAGCAGTGACCCCGATGCTGGGATCATGACTTGAGCCAGCTGCCCGAAGTGTTTCTCTTTAAATCACATACTCATCAAAAATTGTTAGGGTCAGTTTGGTTCTAGCTATTCTAGTGGGTATGAAATAGTGTCTAGTTGTGGTTTTATATCCCAGTTTACTAATAAGGTTGAGTATCTTTTTTTTTAAGATTTATTTACTTATTTGAGAGAGAGAGAGAGGGAAGGGGGTGCACAGAGGGAGAGAGAATCTTAAGGACACTGTGCTGAGTCTGAGCCCAATGCAGGACTCAATCTCATGACCCTGAGATCATGGCCTGAGCTGAAACTAAGAGACCCTTTAACAGACTGTGCTACCCAGGCACTCCAAGGTTGAGTATCTTTTTATATATTCATTTGGGTATCCTCACTTGTAAAGTGACTGTTCAAGTGTCTTCTCCATTTTGCTGTAGGGTTGGTTGTCTGATTATTTTACTTTTAAATGCATCATTTGTAGCTTGCTTTTTAACTTCTTAATGACATTTTGATATAAAAGAATTTACCTTTAGTGTACTCTTAACTTGTCTTGTTTATGGTTGATTTCTGTCTGTACCCTGCATAAAAAATCTTCTGTGTTGAGGTCATGAAGATAACCTCTTATGTTAGCTTTTAAAAAGAGAGTTAACTTTAAGGAGTTTTTTCATTCACATGTAGATTTATAATCCACCTAGAATTGAGATTTGTGTGTGGTGATAGGTAATGGTAAAGTTCCATTTTCTTTCCATTTGCACTCTTTATACTAAGGGAGACTGACTTTTCCCTACTGCTCTCCAGTGTTACCTTTACAATCAAGTTTTCTGTACATGGGTGGATTTATTCTGCTCCTTTGCTTAATTTTAATTCTTTTCACCAGCATGACAGTGGCTTAATCACTACAGTGTTAAGATACCCAGTAAGGCAGTTCTCTTTTTTTCGATTGTCTAGTTATTCATGTTCTTTTGCATTTATTCATAAATTTTATTTTATTTTAGAGAGAGAGCAAGCATGAGCAGGAGCGGCAGAGAGAGAGGGAGAGAGAATCTCAGGCAGGACTCCACACTGGGTGTGGACTCTTGAGATCATGACCTGAGCAGAAACCAAGAGGCGGACACTTAACCGACTGCACCACCCAGGCACCCCTATATAAATTTTATAGTCAGCTTGTCAAGTTCCACAGAAATACTGCTTGGAATTTTGATTAGGTTTTTATTGAATTTATAGATCAATTTGGGAAGAAATGACACATTCATACTATTGAAAATATTTGCATGTGCTCTTGGGCTTGTTCTCTCTCAATTGTCTTTAATGTTTCTAATGATAGTTTGTAATTTTATCCCCAGAGGTCTTGCACATCTTTATTAGATATACTTTATTCCTATGAATTTGTTGCTATTATAAATTATAACAATAAAAATTTTTTCGTTTCTACTTCATTGCTGGTTAAGTTTAATAATATGTTGACAGTCAGATAACTCACTTATTTCAGTAATTTATGATAGATTATTTTGGATTACCTGCTTTTAAAATTGTATCATTTACAAGGAATATTAGTTTTATATTTCATTTTTTTTCTTTTTTAAGATTTTTTATTTATTTGACAGACAGTGAGAGAAGGAACACAAGCAGAGGGAGTGGGAGAGGGAAGAAGCAGGCTTCCTGCTGAGCAGGGAGCCTGATGCAGGGCTCGGTCCCAGGACCCGGGGATCACGACCTGAGCCGAAGGCAGAGGCCCAACGACTGAGCCACCACCCAGGCGCTCCTTATATTTCATTTCTAATCCTTATATCTCACTTCCTTAACAGCGTAGGGCAGGACCTTTGGGACAATATTGGATTGAATAGTTATAGTGAACATTCTAGCGTTCCTTATGATCTCGGGAAAGCTTACAACATTAAACCATTAAAAATGTTGTTGGCTGTAGGATTTTTAAGATACCCATTATCAGAATAAGGAAGTTTTCTTCTATAAGTATGCTAAAAGATTTTTTAAAATCCTGAATGCTTGTTGAATTTTATCAGTGTTCATACATCTATTGAATGGTTATACATATTTTTACACTTGGAAATTATATGATTGGTTTTTGTAAGTTAAACCAACCTAAAAATTTTAATAAACCCAACTTGCTTATGATTGTTATTATTATGGTAGGTTTAATTTGTTAATATTTGTTGGAATATTTTTACATTTATGTTCATTAATGAGATTGCCTTATAACTTTGCTTCTGTGAACTTGTCATTGTCAATTTCTGCTAAGTTGTGTTTGGCCTTACTAAAAGGGCTGGGGAGTGTTTTTTGTTCCAGAAGACAAAAGTATAGTAACACTGTTTTATTTTTTCCTTAAATGATGTAATTCACCTTTGAAAGCCATTTGTTCTGGGGTGCCTGGGTGGCTCAGTCGGTTAAGTGGCTGCCTTTGGCTCGGGTCATGATTCCAGGGTCCTGGGATCGAGCCCCATGTCTGGCTCCCTGCTTAGCGGGGAGTCTGCTTCTGCCTCTGCCTCTGCCTCTCCCCCTGCTTGTGCTCTCTCTCTGTCAAATAAAGAAGTAAAATCTTAAAAAAAAAAAAAAAAGAAAGAAAGCTATTTGTTCCGGAGATTTCTTTTTGAAAAGTTTTAGTTAATGGTTAATTTATTTTAGTGATTTATTTCTTCTTGCAGTTTTGGTAAATTTTGGTAAATTTTCTAGGAATTTATGTATATTTTATCTTAAGTTTTCATGTGTTATTCAGAAAATCATTTCATTATCTTTTTAATATCTATAGGATATACGGCGAAGCTCCCTTTTCATTCTCAACTTTATTTGTGCCTTTTTATTTTAAACTCTGTATCAGTCTCAGCAGGGACTTAAACAAATTTATTAGTTTTGGGGGACAAACTTTTAGTTTGGTGGTCTTTTCTGTTGATGTTGGCTTTCCATTCCATTAATTTCTGCTCTTAAATTTTTTTTCCTTCTACTTACTTTGGATTTTTTAGATGTTAATATGGTTTGATTTCTCTTTGAGTTTGCTCGTTTTTCTAAAGCAATTTATAGAGACAATTTTGTTTTAGGCAGAAGAGCTTCAGACTCAGACCTGGGTTTCAGTCCCTTTTCTGCTTCTTGAAACAACCGTGAGATAAATTCAAATTTCAATAAATAATAATTGAGCATTTACTATGTGCCAAATAGTGCTGGGGCACATAGCTGTTAAGAAGATAGATTCCTACTCTCACAGAATTTACTTCTACTTTCTCTAGCTATCATTTTCCCGGCTGTAAGAGGGAATGGTGGATGACAGTGATGATTAAGTGCCTGTTATGTCCCAGGTACTTTTTCACTAATGTTAACCACCTTAATCCTCACAGCAACTCTATAAAGGAACTATTTTTACTGTTCCCATTTTACAGATGAGGAACTTGAGACAGAAGTTAAGTAACTTGTCTGAGGTTACACAGTGGGTAAGTGGTGGAACTAGGTTTGAATCAGATGTGGGGTTATTGTTACAGGCATGCCAGAGAAGACCTTGCAATAGATCACTTTCTTTTTTTGCCTTTGCTATCCCCTCACCATTATCCCTTGCTATTTTGGGTCTAAATGAAACATTTGATGGGAAAAACCCTAATCTCCTACATTCCCAGTAGTTTTCTTTGGAACATTGAGTATTCAGAGAGTATGATATAGTTCCCTTCCTTTGTTATTAATTCCATAACCTTTAATTTATATTTATTTAAAATTATATAAATATATTTATATTTATTATAGCTGCATTCAGAAAGTTCTATTTATAATTAGTTGTGTAAGCTGGTATTGATTGCCAAAAGTTGGTAGAACAGATTGATACAAATATTTGTCTTCAACCAGGAGCCACTGTTAGAAAGAAGTTTGCCCTTTTTAAAGTGGACAGAAGGGGTTTTGCCTACACCACAAGGAAGCTTTGCTTCCCCTCTCCTTTCTTCTACAGCAGTCTGTTGCTGGAAGACTGCACTAAATTTTTATGGCTGGCTTCATTAACAGTGACTTGAATTATACATTTACCCACTTATCTTCTTCTTCTTTTTTTTTTTTTTTAAAGATTTTATTTATTTGAGAGAGAGAATGAGAGAGAGCACATGAGAGGGGGGAGGGTCAGAGGGAGAAGCAGACTCCCTGCCGAGCAGGGAGCCCGATGCGGGACTCGATTCCGGGACTCCAGGATCATGACCTGAGCCGAAGGCAGTCGCTTAACCAACTGAGCCACCCAGGCGCCCGACCCACTTATCTTCTATATAGGGCTTTCTTTACCATTTCAGGAAAGATTGCTATTTTATGGGGGAGCAAAATATATTAATTAGGTTTACTACAGTATTTCAACTTTTAATTTTTAAATCATATTAGAATAATAGTTAGCATATAGAATTAAGTTAGCAAAATAGAAGTATATCTTGTTTCTAATAGTGAGTTCTTGTGTGTCAAATAATTAAAAAATTAGATCAGTTTGATTGGGATTGGGGACAAGAGGGGATAAAGAAACAAGTTCCCAGGTTTTATTGCTATTAACTGTACCATCTGTGCCATCAACCTACCCTCCCCAGCAATGTAAACTCAGTTCTATTTATAGCCACTAACAATTATTAAGCACTTACTATATGCCAATCATTTATTAAGAACTTTACATGCATTTTTCCTCCCTGTCATCCTCTTTAAAAACTCTCAACTGGGGCTAGGATTTTTTTTTTTTTTTAAGATTTTATTTATTTATTCATGAGAGAGAGAGAGAGGCAGAGGGAGAAGCAGGCTCCCAAGGAGCAGGGAGCCCGATGCGGGACTCGATCCCAGGACCCTGAGATCATGACCTGAGCCGAAGGCAGACGCTTAACCATCTGAGCCACCCAGGCACCCTGGGGCTAGGATTTTATCCCAAGGCTCAGAGCATGTTAAATTGGGTCTTCAGCAAATGTTTTTGAACAGATAAAAGAAGGAATGTATAAATGGAATAGGCCCTTAAAGGTATTTTGTCTTTTTGTTTATCAATTTCAGGAAGTATTTCTCCTAAGATAATTTTCTTTTTCTTTTTTTTTAAATTTTTTTATTGTTACGTTAATCACCATACATTACATCATTCGTTTTAGATGTAGTGTTCCATGATTCATTGTTTGTGCATAACACCCAGTGCTCCATGCAGAACGTGCCCTCTTTAATAACCCATCACCAGGCTAACCCATTCTCCCACCCCCCCTCCCCTCTAGAACCCTCAGTTTGTTTTTCAGAGTCCATCGTCTCTCATGGTTGGCTCCCCCTCCGATTTCCCCCCCTTCATTCTTCCCCTCCTGCTATCTTCTTTTTCTTTTTTTTTTTTTCTTAACATATATTGCATTATCCTAAGATAATTTTCTTAAAACCATCTGTGGAAATGCTGAAGAGAATGTACTCAAACCTACAGAGCTTGAGGGGCGCCTGGGTGGCTCAGTTGGTTAAGCGACTGCCTTCGGCTCAGGTCATGATCCTGGAGTCCCTGGATCAAGTCCCGCATCGGGCTCCCTGCTCAGCAGGGAGTCTCCTGCTCTCTCTGACCCTCCCCCCTCTCATGTGCTGTCTCTGTCACTCTCTCTCTCTCTCTCAAATAAATAAATAAAATCTTTTAAAAAAATTTAAAAAATAAAAAAATAATTAAAAAAAACCCTGCAGAGCTTGAATGTCAGCATTTATAAAATTTAAGGAGATGAATACTTTTATTTTTTTAAGAGATTAATTATTTTAGCTAGTAACATCACATTTCTGTATAATTGGTGTCTTAGCTTTTTCTGCCAATTTTTGGTATAGAGTTGGTTATCTTAACCTCACATTCTCTATTTGTTAAAGATACTTGGAAAAGAAGCTAACTAGTCACTACTTCAGTAAAGATGCTTTTATAATATGGACAGTGATAATCTGCTTGTTTACCTCCTTTTGGTTTCCCTCTTCTTTAAAACTTTTTTCAGTTTATCTAAGCCAAAAAAACAAAAAAAAAAACCAAAAACCCCACAAAAACCAAACCCACCAAACAAACAGTTCACCCATTTTCTCTTTCTCTTTTTTAAAACACATGACTGTCAGCTGCAATGTGCAGTGCACAGTGATAATGAGGTAGACTGTTACAGTAGTCTTCCTTTTGTTTCTGTGCCACTGACAAGGGATCTGGAAAGGAATTTTATTGGTTCCTCATTTCCAAAAGGGCTTACCTTTGAAAAAAATAATTTTGTCTCTACCTGGATTACCAGCTAAGACTTAGAAACAAATTGTAGGGCAAAAGGATTGCTGTGGAGGATTAAAGAAGGATATTTTGATAGGAAACACAAAATACGTCTTGTTAGGAAGCAACTAAGCAAATAGGAAAGGCATCATATATATTCTTAGTAGAATGGAGTCTTAATATTATTTTTGTTTTTGGTGTTTGATAATTAGTAGCTGTTTGAATTCTTACCCAGAATTATTTTATCTTTATTAAAATAAAGACTTTTTTAGTGTTTTGTGTAAATCTTGAGAATTATCTGTCCTTTGGTACTATAAATACCCATTATCCAGTGTCGTCTTCAAAATTTACGTACTTTTACTACTTCATTTTGATTAGTTTGGACCTGATGGTCAGGGAAACAAACCCGTGATTTAAAAAAAAAAGTTCAAGAGGACATTTCTGATGTGTTAGAGATACGGGAAGACAGATTTGCAATTTGTATTTAATGGTAGGCATTAATTCTTTGTGACCAATTGGAAAATAAGTTTTAATGACTTGAGTATCATAAAATGTTCATAATTATTTGGTCTTTTTTTTGTGATATGACTTGGAGATTTTAAAATGTGGGAAATACAACTTTTTGGTGGTACATTTTCATTTTGTCAGTTAAGTAATGGATCAGTTTCCTGGACTATTGACCCAAACAACTAAATTTTGTTAGGAGAATTTAGCTGGGAATATGGAGCACAAAGTTGTTCATCTCTTATACTGCCAACTTGCTTTTTCTAACTAGAACTCACAGACAGAAACATTTCAGGTCCTAGGATTGGTTCTGATTACCTTTAGCAAGCTATTCTAGCTCTTAGTTACTTTTCCGTTCTCACCCCTTCCAAGATGAACTAATAAGTAATTTTACTGCACTAATAACACTTTGAACACAAATGGCAAGGGAAGTAGGACAGTGGTGGAACAGTAAATGGACTTTCAGTATTGGTGAAAGGATGAGAAACTATTAAAAAATAAGAGCAGAAAGCTGAGCAACAACAAACCCTGGAGATTTTGAAATAGGAATGACCAGCATCAGTTTTCCTTAGATGAATTTGATATGATGTCTTGGTTTCTGCCCCCACCCCACCCCCACCCCCACTTTGTATTTAAAGTTTTAAGTGAATAGCGAAGTTGAAAGAATAGAATTATGGACAGCTATATTCTTGATGCCTAGATGGAGTGTTCAGTAGCAACATTTTGTTCTTTCATGTCTCTTTTTCCTAATATATATAAATATTATGTACATTACACACGGCTTTTTGAGAGAGTTGTTAGCCTTTTACAAGTAGCTGTCTTCATGTTACCCCTAAATGCTTCAATATCTGTAGCCAAAAAAAAAAAGGACACTGTCCCATATACTTTAATACCATTAGCACACCTTAAGACATGAATAACTCTTTAATGGCATCTAATACTTCAGAGTCAGATATTTATAGTTGAATCTAAAATACCTTTCAGTTATTCTTTTCAGATCAGGCTCTGTAAGGGTTCATGCAAGGATATTTGGATGTAATGTCTTAGTCTTTCTAACTCTAGAACAGTCTTCCCATCTTTTTCTTCAGTGACATAACTTTTTGAAGTAATCAGAAAAATTATCTTTAATGTCTCATATTCTGGGTTTGTCTGATAGTTTCCTTGTGGTGTCTGCCTTCTGAAGTTTCCTGTGAATTGGCATGATTACATACAGGTTATGCATTTTGAGCAAAAAATTACTGACTATGTGATGTAGATACTTCATAGTGCATTCAGCCAGGAGGCACAAAATGACAGTCTGTGCCACTGGTAGTGATGCTAAGTTTGGTCTCTGGGTAAGTAATGTGTGTATGGTCTGTCTATTACAAAAACCTATTTTTACTTTTTGCCTAGCAAACTGCTGATATTTTGGCACTATACAAATATCCCATCAACCTTTTCTTAATGCTTTTAACATCTTTGATGATCTTTGCCTGATTCACTTACTGCATTGGGTTTTACAAAATGGTTATTTTTCAGATTTTGTTATTCTTTGTTAATTGGCATTCATGTCCAAAGAAGAGCTTTTCCTACCTTTTCCTAGTAAACTGTAGTTCCTGCAGAAATGGTGGGATAAATGTAATTTTTCCTTATCTACTGGTTTTTAGAATAAGGAATTATGTAGTAGTCCCTTCAGTGATAGAAAATGAGGCTTTTTTTTTTTTTTTGGTTGTCCTTTCTCTATAATTATTATGAATCCATAAACTTTTTTTGCAGTCAAAATATTATCAGTTAATTGACCTTTTTGATGGTCAGATCACCTGAAATTTGGCTAATTTTGAGTCCCTCCGGACTGTCACGTTTGTTTTAGGGACACATCTCCCTTAGTCTTTGAGTGCTTCCTTGATCTCTGACACCGAGATTGTGTGGGTTTTTAATTGTGTACAAATAGTACCTTCACTTAAATGAAACTTTCATTTAATATTCTGACAGTTCTTTTTCTTTTCTTTTTGAAGATAAAATGTTCAGAGCCACTTGGGGTGCCTGGGTGGCTCAGTCGGTTAAGCGACTGCCTTCAGCTCGGGTCATGATCTCAGGGTCCTGGGATCGAGCCCCACATCGGGCTCCCTGCTCGGTGGGAGGCCTGCTTCTCCCTCTCCCACTCCCCCTGCTTGTGTTCCCTCTCTTGCTGTCTCTCTGTCAAATAAATAAATAAAATCTTAAAAAAAAAATGTTTAGAGCCTAAATAAATAAATAAATAAATAAATAAAAAAAATTCTTACAATTCTGTAAGCTCTAAATATCTCAGAAATCCTGAAGAATCCTCTGGAACACCAGAAGATGGAAAAAAAAAAAATAAATGTCAGTTAGCAAGGAACCTGTTTCTTGTTTCCTGAGGACAAAAACACTTAACCCCCCCTAATAAAAAAAAACACTAGTACTTAATTCTTAATGGTGTAGCCAAATTCTACACTCAAAAAGCACAGGTTTAAATTAGGGCTACGTAAGAGATTCTCCACTTAGTTATTGGCAAGGAGATTGTTAATCTCCCAAAGGAATCTTTGAACTTGGAGAATAATCAGCCCATAGCACCTTCTCACTCTGCCTTAACAGCAGTAGGCTTTTAATACATAGTAGATTTCTTAATCATTTTATTTTTCATCATAAGTGTACTTTTTAATGTCCATCACCTTTTTTCCACATCCCCCACCCCTCCCACTCCTCTGGTAACCATCAGTTTGTTCTCCATAGTTGAGAGTCTCTTTGTCTCTCTTTTTTTCCTTTGCTCATTTGTTTTGTTTCTTAAATTCCACATATGAGTGAGATCATATGGTATTTCTTTCTCTGACTGATTTATTTCACATAGCATAATACTCTCTAGCTCCATCCATGTCGTTGTGAATGGCAAGATTTCATTCTTTTTTATGGCTGAATAATATCCCATTGTATATATATGCCACACCTTCTTTAGCCATTCATCTATTAGTGGACACTTGGGCTGCTTTCATAGTGCAGCTATTGTAAATAGTGCTGCAATAAACAGGGGTGCATGTATCCCTTTGAATTAGTGTTTTTGTATTTTTTTGGTAAATACCCTATACAATTCTGGATCGTAGGGTGCTTCCATTTTTACTTTTTGAGGAACCTCCATATTGTTTTCCACGATGGTTGCACCAGTTTGCATTCCTAGCAACAGTGCAAGAGGGTTCTTTTTTCTCAACATCTTTGCCAACACTTGTTTCTGCCTAATACTTTTTTTTTAAAGTAGGCTCCAGGGGCGCCTGGGTGGCTCAGTCGTTAAGCATCTGCCTTTGGCTCAGGTCATGATCCCAGGGTCCTGGGATTGAGCCCCGCATCAGGATCCCTGCTCCACGGGAAGCCTGCTTCTCCCTCTGCCACTCCCCCTGCTTGTGTTCCCTCTCTTCGCTGTGTCTCTCTCTGTCAAATAAATAAATAAAATCTTTAAAAAAAAAAAAAAAAGTAGGCTCCATACCCAGCATGGAGCCCAGTGCAGGGCTTGACCTCATGACCCTGAGATCAAGACCTGAGCTGAGATCAGGAGTTGGATGCTTAACTGACTGAGCCATCCAGGTACCTCTACATGATAAATTTCTTATCTCGAAAATATAGGAATAACCCCCTCCCCATTGCTTTTCTAAGATTCACTTATTATTGGTTGTTAATGCTTGATCATGCACTTAATCTAAAATGTAAAATCTAAAATATTTGTATTGAAATCTTCATCCCAGTACAAAATAAAATTAGATGAACGGTTTCACAAGTTGAGGTTTAAGATAAGTAAAAAATACATTTCTGAGAAAATGGAGTCTAGCAAAGTGAGTGGTAGCACATTCAACTGTTTTACGATGAGTGTAATGGAATTGTGGGGAAAATTCTATACACATCTTTGTGCACGTGTATACTGAGTAACAGGGATCTTATATTTCAGTTTTATAAACTCTACATCAAAGGTAATGGTACAGCATTTGCTAACAGTGCCCAAAAGATGAGTAACATTTAAGGCAGAGTTCTGAGAGATGTTGTTTTGCCTTTTTGGGCTCACATTGATCTGTACCTGCCCTTCTTTCTAGTCTTGGTTCACCTTCTGCTTATCTAAAAAAAAAGAAGTGTTTGTTTCTGATACAAGAGGTATTGAATTTCTTTTCATCAATAATACCCATATAGTGTAGTATGCAGATATGCACTTTGGGTAAAGTACTCCCATACTCCCGATTTCTGGTGGCAACAGATGGGTGGACTAAGCGTGGAACATTTCCATTCCTTTCTTTCTTAAGAGTTATGTGTATTTTGAGAGAGAGAACGCACAAGGGGAAGGGAGAGCGAGTACTAAGCAGACTCTGTGCTAAGTGTGGAGCCTGACGTGGGGCTCGGTCTTATGACCCTGAGATCACGACCTGAGCCCAAACCCAAGAGTTGGCTGATTAACTAACTGTGCCACCCAGGTGCCCCAATTTTACCACATTTCTTAAAAGTGCAGTTTAGGGAAATGAGATGAAACTATAATGATGGTTGAATTTTTCTCTTGGCAATTGACAGTATCCTTTTCTGATCACTCAGACTTCTTAACACTCATCCTTCCTATTTCTTCTGTTTTATTTAGTGAATTTGATCATTTTCTCCTGATTATGCTGACCTTTCTCATTTTTCACAATACTGCTTAAAAGTAGATTTTCCTAGTGTTTTGGCTGATTTTTTTCCCCCTCAGGTTTTTAGTTCCTTTCGCTGTCTCTGATTGATATCCATCAAATCTTGGTCTTAGGTTTCTTCATTTTTTCAGGTTTTTTTTTTCAGCCTATATATCGCTCTTTCCTTAGCTATTATGTCTTGGGCAAATTCCAGTAAACAGACAAGTAAATATGCACACATGTACACACACTCCACAATACCAATATGAATTATGTACACATATATTTATAGTTTCAACCCATACTTCTACTATTACAGAATAGTTACACTTTGATGTCCTCATGTTATCACTGAAATCTTTTATATCCAAATTCAGCATCTTCTGCCCTAAAATGGCTTTGCTTTTTTAACTTCCCATTCTTCATGTCCTAGTTTAAAAACTTGTAACTCCCAATCTGGTCAATAAATTTCTTCTGTCTTAAAAAAAATGCTTTTTACATTTGCCGATTGAGGCAAGTCACTAAAAAGCCTAAGAATTGAGAAAGGGCAGGGGCGCCTGGGTGGCTCAGTCACTTAAGCCTCTGACTCTTGATTTCGGCTCAGGTCATAATCTCGGGGTCATGAGATCAAGCCCCACGTCAGGCTCCATGCTTATCATGGTGTCTGCTTTGCTTGTCCCTCTCTGTATGCTCCTCCCCCCCCTTCTCTCTCAAATAAATAAAAGACATTTTTTTTAAAATGACAAAGTGCGGGATTGCAGAAAACTGTATGGTGCTGATCTCAAGATACCTGTAGCCGCACCATGAACGATTATGGGAATCCCTGAAGCCACTGGCAAAACCTCACATCTCCCAATGACTACATACCTATGTGCAGCTGCCCCTGGAGAATAGTGACTTCTCCTTCTCTTTGACCTTTAAATTTTTGTGTAATTCTGTCTTGGTGGTAGATTTTCAAAATCGAATCCTGCTGGTAAGGGAGTGTGGGAAATGCTTCTAGATCCTGCCATATAGAGAAGGATTAAAAGATGGGGATAGTGTGAAGTATCACAGGCAGTATGCAGCACACAGTATGAGTTCCCTTACTCAGAACAAATATAAACTCTTTAGCTTAGAATTTGTGGATCCAGCAATTCCAGGTCTAAGTATTTACCTGAATGAAACAAAACCACTATCTCAAAGATGTATCTGCATGCCCCATGTTCAGTGCTTTATTATTTATGATAGCTAAGACATAGGAATAACCTGAGTGTCCATTGACAGATGAATAAATAAAGAAAATGTGATACATATGTACATATATTTAAATATTATTCATCCATTGAAAAGAAGGAAATTCTGCCATTTGTGACAATATGGAGGGACCTTGCAGGTATTATGCTAAGAGAAGTAAGTCAGACAGGAAAGGCAGATGCTGTATGATCTTATATGTGGAATCAAAAAAAGCCGAACTCATAGGTACAGAAAACAGTTTGGTGGTTGTCAGAGGTGGGTAGTGGGGTGGAGGAGATGGGAAATGGTGGTCAAACGGTACAGACTTCCAAGTTATAAGATAAATAAATCGTAGGGATGTAATGTTCAGCGTGGTGACTATGACTGACAATACTGTAGTGTATATTTCTCTTTTAAAGAGAGAAGGGGTGGGGAGGGGGCCCGAGGGGGAGAGAGAATATTAAGCAGGCTCTACACCCAGTGCAGACCCTGACACGGCTCAGTCTCACAACCCTGGGATTATGACCTGAGCTGAAATTAAGAGTTGGTTGCTCAACCGACTAAGTCATGCAGGTACTCCTATATTGTATATATAAATGTTGCTAAGAGAGTGATAGATGTTCAGTAAATTTATTGCAGTGATCATCTCCCAATGTATTTCATATATTAAAGCATTATGTTGTACACCTAAAACTAATACAGTGTTATATGGCAGTTATATCTTAATAAAAACTTGTGGCTTTTCATGTTTGACAGCTTAAATGACCAACCTTATCTTTTACATTCTGTTAGTAAATATTGTAGTTGAACCACTTACTTACTGCTTTTTTGTTCTGTGACTTCAACTCCCTTAAATGTGAAGTTTCCTTCCTCTTTAAACATACACATAACTAAGTCTTATACCCTAACTCAGGTGATAACCCACTTCTCTCTCCTATATCAGAACTTCCACGTTTAAAAGTGTCTCTCCCACTAGAATGGATTCTTCTAAGAATAAGGACCTTATCTGCCTTACTTGCCAATCTATTTCTAATCTTTACAAAATAATCTGACACATAGTAATAGCTTAATATTAAGTAAATGAATGTCTATGAGTAAGGTATTGGTCATATGGTATATCTCATATAAGATATAAGTCCAGTTAAATTCCACTAAAAAGAGAAGGAAATGAAACGTTATATGTACTGACAGAGAAAGATGTCTCTGGTGTAATTTTAAGTGATGAGAGAAAGTAACGTAAAATATCTATAATTTTTCTAAAAATAATCTAAATATTTTTGTATACTTAGCAGTGGGGAAAATACACTATAAACACTGAGTACCTAGGATATTGGATGGGAGCTGAATACATCATATATTTTTGTATTTGAATGTTTTAAAACAAGCATACTATTTTTTAATGCAAACAGGTTTTTTTTAAAAGACTTTTAAAATTTTTAAGTAATCTCTACACCCAAGTTGGGGCTCAAACTTATAACCTTGAGATCAAGCGTTGCATGTGGTCCCCAATAAGCCTCCTGGGTGCCCCTGTTTTTGGATTTTTTTTTTTAAAGAATAAATTTTAGCAGGTGTTGAAAAAATGCAACACCTGGGCGTAAAATCATACGAGAAAAACCATAAAAGATGGCAACTTCCTTATTTCTTGCTTTATCTAAAATGAATACATAAAAATATAATTAATACAGAATTTAATTCCATTAAATTAAATTTAATTAATATAGTTAGCATACAGTGTTATGTTAATTTCAGGTGCACAGTGTAGTGCTTCAACAATTCCATACATCTGCTTTGCTTTTGGTTGTTTTTTTAAAATTTATTTATTTTATTTATTTATTTGACAGAGAGCGAGACAGGGAGAGCAGGAACACAAGCAGGGGGAGTGGGAGACAGAGAAGCAGGCTTTCTGCTGAGCAGGGAGCCCAATGTGGGACTCGATCCCAGGACCCTGGGATCATGACCTGAGCCGAAGGCAGATGCATAACGACTGAGCCACCCAGGCGCCCTTAAGATTTTATTTTTAAGGAATTTCTAGACCCAGCATGTGGCTGGGACCTACAACCCTGAGATCAAGAGTCACAGGCTCTAATGACTGAACCAGCCAGGTGCCCCGTGACATTTTTTTTTTTTTTAAGGCTTTGTGGTATTTCATTTTATTGACACATACCATAATTTAACCACTGCAGAAATTTTTCTCATTAAATTTTCTTTTTTCTTGTAAAGGAATATAAGGAATGTCTCCTTCCAGTGAAACCTTAACAAAATTGTATTGTACTTTTAGTTTCGTGACCCAATATAAAGTGTGTGTATATATATATATGTATATGTATATATATATATATATATAGGTATATTCCCTTTTAATGGTTTTGGCTTCATTCCTATATATTTCAGGTCTACGGATCAATGGAGAACTAATTACTGCCTATCCCCAAGTGGTGGTAGTGAGAGTACCAACCCCTTGGGTGCAAAGTGATAGTGACATCACTGTTTTGCGCCATTTAGAGAAG
The DNA here is from genome assembly GCF_054177405.1 of Leptonychotes weddellii. Lineage (NCBI taxonomy): Eukaryota > Metazoa > Chordata > Mammalia > Carnivora > Phocidae > Leptonychotes > Leptonychotes weddellii. The sequence continues at coordinate 73,622,474 of NC_138373.1, forward strand.
ATGGGATGCCGGTTGATGAACCGACCTCAAGCCATCCTGAACTGTGTTAATAAGTTTTGGACTTTTCAAGAGTTGGCTGGCCATGGTGTTCCTCTGCCAGATACTTTCTCTTATGGTAAGTTCATTAATAAGAATTTATAGCCTAAGTTTTACAGCACTTATAGTTTTGAAAGCCATACTGAATTAATAGGGTTATGTGATACATGAAGGAACTTTTTATAGAAATAACTTTCAGTTTTGGGGCACCTGGGTGGCTTAGTCATTAAGCGTCTGCCTTTGACTCAGGTCATGATCCCAGGGTCCTGAGATTGAGCCCGACGTTGGGCTCCCTGCTCGGCGGGAAGCCTGCTTCTCCCTCTCCCACTCCCCCTGCTTGTGTTCCCTCTCTCGCTGTGTCTCTCTCTGTCAAATAAATAAAATCTTAAACAAAAAAAA
>NC_138373.1:73623408-73668172 GCF_054177405.1 Leptonychotes weddellii
TTTTTTTTTTTTTTTTAAGATTTTATTTATTTATTAGACAGAGACACAGCGAGAGAGGGAACACAAGCAGGGGGAGTGGGAGAGGGAGAAGCGAAGCAGGCTTCCTGCTGAGCAGGGAGCCCAATGCAGGGCTCGATCCCAGGACCCTGGAATCATGACCTGAGCTGAAGGCAGATGCTTAACGACTGAGTCACCCAGGCGCCCCCCAACTTAAAAGGAGCTCCCCAAGTCTGTATGGCATGTGTGGATACAGTTGCTGTTTTTAGCAATTGCATAAGAAGAGACCGTATGTTTGAGAATTCTGTCAGATGCTTTTGGGATATTCTAGCTTATATTATGGGTCTACACTTTGGATTTCAAGAGAGTGGAAAGGAGAAAAGAGTTAAACAAATTAACAAATGTTACCTATACTCTCATGTTGAAGGTTTAAAATTAGGGGACTGAATCATCTTAATTTCTCTAAGCTGTAAATGTATGATACTGCATTTGATTAACGAACTTTTTCCTGGTTTAATTTTTTTTTATCACCATGCTGATTTTTTACATTTTTGTAAATGTAAGTTCATTTTTGCTCTAATCTTATTACTATATCATTTGTTCTTAGGCAGTAAAAACAGGAAAGAATAAAACTTAACTCATGGGTACTAGGTGGCTCAGTGTAGAAAGAACTCTGATTGATAATGAAGATAAGAAAAATTAATTTGTATGTTTCGTGAGAGGGAGAGAACACACGTGGCATCAACCTTGGATGAGTCTTCTAAACAGACTCATTCTTCCTTTTCTTATTCTAAACCGGGCAATAAGTACACTGAAGTAGATCTTGATGCTTCTGTTATTTTGTGTAGCAGAGGAATAAGGGATAAAAATATAAAATATCGTATAGAATTAGGAAAGTGAGCTGAAAGATACTTAATTTCTTTAAGTTAGATACTAGAATATTTGTAGTTTAAGATAGCTTTCATCCATTTTAACAGGGGTTGTTTCAAACTGGTATTTAACTGTACTTAACAGCTTTTTAAAGTAGGCTCCATGCTGCGCATGGGGCTTGAACTCATGACCGTGAGATCATGAGATCAAGACCTGACCTGAGATTAAGGGTTGGATGCTTAACCGCCTGAGCCACCCAGGCACCCTTCAACCTTTTTTTTTTTTTTTTTTTAAAGATACTGTTCATTTATTAGTGTGTGAGAGAGGACATGAGCAGCGGGGAGAGAGAGAGAAGCAGACTCCCAACTGAGCAGGGAGCCCCATGTGGGGCTTGATCCCAGGGCCCCGGGATCATGTCCTAAGCTGAAGGTAGATGCTCAGCTGACTGAGCCACCCGGGCGCTACAGGCACCCCTCGACTTTTAATTACTTTCTTTAAGAAAAACAAAATTTAGCCACCAGGTTCTTAACCTTCTACCTCCTCTGTGTTGCTGACTTTAGTATAGATAAAACTTAGCACATAACACCTGTGTTACTGTTTTTAATTTCTTTTTTGCTCAAACCAGGCGGTCATGAAAATTTTGCTAAAATGATTGATGAAGCAGAAGTACTGGAGTTTCCAATGGTAGTGAAGAATACTCGAGGTCATAGAGGTGTGTACGAATTGTTACTATGGTACATCATTTTGAGATTACTCTTGAGAATTAATAAGGGTGATTATACAAAATAAATTTTTCTTAATCTGATCATTGCTCTTATTTTCTTTATATTTCCTTATGGTTATTGACTAGACAGTAGTCTTAACAATTGAAATGAATAGCTTTTGAAAGGACTTTGGGAGAATAGAAGGAAATTGTTGGTACGTGGTACTTCAAACTTATGGAAGTCTACTGTGAGTTGTTCACTTTGGCTAGAAGCTATTTCTTTTTTTTAAGATTTTTTATTTATTCATTTGCGACACAGAGATAGAGAGGGGCAGAGGGAGAGGGAGAAACAGGCTCCCTGCTGAGCCAGGAGCCCGATGTGGGGCTCGATCCGAGGACCCTGGGATCATGTCCCGAGCCGAAGGCAGACGCTTAACCATCTGAACCACCCAGGTGCCCCTAGAAGCTATTTCTGTTCATTTAGTGGTTGTCCTGGAGATTTTAAGATGCATATTTAATTTAGACCAACCTTCAAATTATATCTTTATCTTTCTCTTTAACAATGCAAGGACCTTGGATCACTAACTCCAGTGATCCCTGTCCCAACTTATATAGTTTGAAGACTTAAATATATAAAGCAAAGCTATGAAGCTATAGAATAGTAAGGATTTCATTTTCAAAATTTTCATGGATCCAAGTACTTCATAAAGCTTGATGCCTTGACAGAGATAGTTGGATCGGGGTTCAGCTGGGGCTGTCGAATGTATTGTTTATCATTAGGTCTCCAGTATGGCAGCCAAGAAGTCTTAGGGCTCCACAGAGAGGCTCCAGTGAACACAGAAGCGACATGATCTTTTATGAATTAGCCTCAGAAGTCATACAGAAAAGCTTCTGCTGTGTTCCATTGTTCGAAGCAATCACAGCCCCTCCTTGATTCAAAGGGAAGGGACAAAGATTCCCCCTCTTCTCAGTGGGAAGAATGTCAAAGGATTTGTACCCATTTTATTTTACTGTCTTTAAAGGATTCTATTTATTTATTTATTTGAGAGAGAGATCGATCACAGGCGGGCATTGGGGCAGAGGGAGAGGGAGAAAGTCTCCCTTTGAGCAGGGAGCCTGATGCAGGCTGGATCCTAGGACTCCAGGATCATGACCTGTGCTGAAGGTAGATGCTTAACCGACTTAGCCACCCAGGCGCCCCATACCCATGCTTTAAAAACAACCACTTGTTTTATCATAGAAATTGACAAATACAGTAATGGAATTGTCTAGTGAACTCAGAAATAAAACTAGGTATGTAGTAATAATCTATTTTATTCTATGCAAGTGTTATATATATTGTATATTAATATGTAGGACTTGTTTTTACTCAGAGGGAAATGTTTTGCTAATAAATGAGGCTGGCATTATTGGCTCACCTGGAGGAGTACAAATCTTAGACCCCTACTTCATGACATATACCGAAATAAATTCTAGATTAATGTAGGAATTAAGGGAGTGGTAGGAGAGTATTAACTTTATACACATTTTTGCATTGTTTTGCATTCATTACCATAACTGTTACTTTGGTTAAAAAGTAATAGATCCTGAAAGAGCAGGTTGAGACCCAAGAAGATGCAGGTTGATACATATCAACTGCTCAGAGTTTGACTTACATATATTTTGTATTCTTTTTCAACCACAGGCAAAGCGGTTTTCTTGGCTCGAGATAAGCACCATTTGGCTGATCTAAGCCATCTTATTCGCCATGAAGCTCCATACCTGTTCCAGAAGTATATTAAGGAATCTCATGGACGGGATGTGCGTGTCATTGTTGTGGGAGGCCGTGTGGTTGGCACCATGTTACGTTGTTCAACAGATGGAAGGATGCAGAGCAACTGCTCACTAGGTAAAAACAATGCAGGTGTCTTTCTAGTATATATAATATTATAGCTTGTCCAGTGAGTACTCATATATAACTACAGGTCTTTTTACTTAGTAAGTTGAAAAACATTATCTTTCACTTGTAACTATGATCAATAGACTTATAATGAATATAATATACTTTTGAGTTGTTTTTCTAGTAATAAAATTGGATTTCTCTGAAACATAAATTTGCTTTTACCCATGCTCAATTTGTAACCCAATTCACACTTGTATGAAATGTCTGACCAGAGTTAAAAATTCCATCTTTGGTGATAATACTTATTTTGTGTGTAATTGGAGTTCACTCAAGCTGGGTCCTAACCTGTTTTACCCATTGGTCCAAACAAGATTACTGCTTTTGATTTACTTTAATGTGTATTTTTTGATCTCTTATTGTTGAAGTGCCTTAGAGTTTTTTCTTTTCTGTGTATTTCATCTTAGTCATCTGATCTGGTTGTGGCTCTAAATACTATCTGTGTTGTTATTTTCAAATTTATATCTCTACCTTAGGCTTTCTTCCTGAACTCCAAGTACATATAAATAACTGTCTACTCAGTATCTACCAGTAGTTGTCTAACAGACATTTTAATCCTGTCCAAAAGTGAACTCCTGATAAAACTCCCCCTCCCAGTGTATTTTACCCCCCGTTCTCCTTATCATTTAATGGCAACTCTGTCTCTCCAATTTAGACCAAAATACTTAGTCATTGAGTCTTACACCACATATAAAAACTGTCAGATTCTGATTTCTTTATTTCTACTCTCAAAATGTATCCAAATCTGACAATTTCTCATTATCTCTGCCATTAATATTGTCTTACCTTATTTGGATTACTTGTAGTCGCCCCTAATTGGTCCTCTTGCTTCCATCCTTATTGTCCTACAGTCTGTTTCTAACACAGCAGTGATGTGATAGATCTTTTTAAAATACAAGTCAAATCAAGTCAGGCTTTGTTTAAAATCCTCCAGTAGTTCCTTGCTTCATTCAAAGTACAGTAGTCTATATTGGTCTTACAGTAGACTAACAGGCCCTGCATGATTTGACCCCTACTTACCTCTAAGATTATAGCCTCAGGGGCAAATCTCAGAAACATAATGTTGAGAGAAGAAATGAAAGTCACAGAAGAGAATACATATAGTATGATTCCATTTATATAAAATTTAAATATACGCAAAAATCAATAATAGTTTGCTGGGAATATAAATTTATGTAGTAAACTATAAAAAACTATTGATAAATGTGAAATTCAGCATAGTGCATAGAATAGGAGCACAGGGAATTTAAAAGCTAATAGTGATATAAAGCCTCTTTTGTACTCTTGAAAAATAATTTCTGCCTCCTGGCATTAGTTCTTCATATCTCATTTTACATTTTCCATCCCGTCATATTATGCTTATTAGCTGCTGCAGAGTTGAATAGCATTTTTTCATTTCTGGAACACCTTTACCTTCTTACTTTTCTACCGTGAGATTTAATTAACAATTACTTTTTATACTTTAAGCAAAGAAACTAAAAAGGTAAGTTAATTTTATATTAAGTGATACTTTTTAAATTTTGAAGTAACTGAGGCTTACAGGAAAGTATGAAGGATAATATAATCGTTTGTAACCATTACCTGGCTTGAGAAATAAGTTAATTACATTCTCTGTTTACTCCCCTCCCTGGTCATTTCTCCCTCTTCTCCCCAAGTTCTGAACTTGATGTTTCTTTTTACCTTAAAAGTACTTTCAGTTCTTCTGTCTTCCTAAACAAGGTATTGTTTTGTGTGTCATAAAACTTTATATAAATGATTTATAACTTTCTTTTTTTTTCACTTGGCATCATTTTTGAGACTCATCGATGTCAACATTGTAGCAGTAGTTGATTAATTTTCCCTGCTGCATAAATTTACCTGTTGACTGCTTCCAATTTGGGCCTTTTACAAGCAGTGTTGCTATGAGAATTTTTTTGTGTCCTTAGATAAAGGGCCAATTGTGTTTGTAGGTTAGCCCATTCACTCAGAAGTGGATTTCTGTATCCTAGTGAATTATACAACTTCACCTTTACTAGATATTACCAAATGAGTGTCCAAAGTTATTATATAATGTTTCTTTCTTGTAGTACCACCTTCTTACCTACTTGTGATATTGATAGACTTTAAACATTTTGTCAGACTGGTGTGACATTATATCATGTTACTTTAATTTGTACCTCAGACCCTCTTCATCTATCTTCGGTGAATTGCCTGTTGAGGTCCTTTGCCTCCTTTTTTATTGGAATTTTTTTTTTCTTTTTTTTAACATGACTTGAAAAAGAGTCCTGTATATAATCTGATTTCAAATCCTTCATTTACATGAATTGTAAATGCAGTTTTCATCCCAGCTTATGATACCTCATCTTTTTTTTTCTCCAAAGATTTTATTTATTTATTTGAGAGAGAGAGAGAGAAGAGGCAGAGGGAAAGGGAGACACATACTCTCCCTGCTGAGCAGGGAGCCCGAAGTGGGGCTCCATCCCAGGACCCTGAGATCATGACCTGAGCCGAAAGCAGCTGCTTAACCGACTGAGCCACCCAGGCTCCCTCATTTTTTTGGTTTATATATTTTAATGAACAGAAGTTTTCAGTTTTAGTGTCAAGCATATTCATGGTTTTCTTTACATTCTTTATTTTTTATTGAAGAAATTCTTTTTCACCCTGTGGTTGTGTTCTACTCTTGTATATAGTCCTCTAAAAGTTTTTGAAGTTTCACTTACCGTGTTTAGGTTGTTAAGCTACCTGAAATTGATTTTGTTGTTCAGTGTAAGATAGGGATTCCATTTTCTTTTTTCCAAATGAGTAACAACTGGTTTTCCCAGCACTATTTATTGAATAGCCTGTTCATTACTGATTTGTAATGCTATTTTCCTTCTGTTTCAGGGTCCTCTGGTCTGTTTTATATACTCTTCATTCCCTATATGATTATCAATCTTAAGTCCTCTAGTATTATGCCTAAATATCTGGTAGAGCAAGAGCACCTCTACCTTATTCTTCAAAATTGAATGCCCTCATTATTCTATCCCCAGGGAGGCCCCCCCTTTTTTGGTAATCCAGATATTTATTTTTCTATCTTTATTGAGATATAATTGGCATATAACATTGTGTAGTTTGAAATGTACAACATAGTGATTTTATATATCTATATATTGCAAAATGATTACCCCAATAAGATTAATTAACGCATCCATTGCTTCATTTATTACTGGAGTGTGTGTGTGGTGAGAACTTTAAAAAAATCTAGTCTTGGGACGTGTGGATGGCTCAGTCGGTTAAGTGTCTGATTCTTGATTTTGGCTCAGGTCAGGATCTCAGGGTTGTGAGATCAAGCCCGGTGTTGTGGGGCTCTGTGCTCAGCAGGGAGTCTGCTTCTCTCACTCTCTTTGAAATAAAAATAAATCTTAAAAAAAAAAAAACCTCTCAGCAACTTTCAAATATGTAATATAGTATTGTTAACAATAGTCATCAGTCTATCCATTATATCCCCAGAAGTTAGTCATCTTATAACTGGCAGCTCATACCCATTGACCACCTTCACCCATTTCCCCTGCCTCCTCCCCTCTACCCCCCTCTGGCAACCACCAATCTGTTCTCTGTGAGCTTTTTTTTTTAATTCCACATATAATCATACAGTATTTGCCTTTCTGTGACTTATTTCACTTAGTATAATGCCCTCAATATATATCCATGCTACAAATGGTAGGATTTCTTTTTTTTTTTTTATGGCTAAAAAATATTCCTTTGTGTGTGTAATCTCACATTTTAAAAATACTTATCATTGCAGTGTGGTGGACATACTAGTTTCAGGTGTACAACACAGTGATTTGATAATTCTGTGAATTACTCGATGTTCACTACAACAAGCATAGTAGTCACCGTATAACATTATTGCAGTGTTACTGACTATATTCCCTTCATCTATACCTTTCATCTCTATGACCTATTTATTCATTTAGTTTTTAAAAAGATTTACACATGCTTGCAGGGGAGGGTGGGTGGGGAAGAGGAAGGGAGGAAGGGAGAGCCCCAAGGCAGCGCTCAATCTCATGAACCCGAGATCACCACCTGAGCGGAAACCAGTCAGGTGCTTAAGGACTGCACCACCCAGGCACCCCCATGACTTCTTTATTTTATAACTGGAAGTTTGTACCTCTTAATCCCTTTCACCTATTTTACCCATCTCCCCTACCCCCTCCCCTCTGGCAGCAAGTTGTTCAGAGGCCTTTTTTATATGAATATTCTCTTACATTCAGTATTTACAGTAAAGGTAACTATATCTCTTCAGTTCTGGTACTGTAGTAAGTGCTTAATGACTATTAACTTCTTTAGATATTGCTAGGTATTGTTAGTATTCCCATTTTAGAGATGAGGAAGGCCCAGAACAGTTAAGTAACTTGCTCAAGATACAGATCTAATAATCGTGGAGCCAGAATGCAAATGTATTATTTGGCTGCAGAGTTGTCCTCTTAACCACTCTTTGAATATGTTGATTTCCAAAATTGGAAAAATTACATGGAAGCTATGCAGATACCATTTAGATTTTCAAGGAAATGACATGAAAATAGCCTTTTTAAAAAACTGTTAAGCTATGTGCCTCTGTACTCTTCTTAATGTTTATTAACTATATTATGATCTCAGTTATGTGAAATTACCTAGACACATCTGATGGATAGTTAACTAAAGGTTAGATAATTATGGTTAGTACTGGAAATCAGCTTTCAAGCTATTTTTGCAGAGACTTTTGGTTTTTCCATAATGAATAGGTTTTGGTCGACTTTAAAATATTTTAAATAATTTTATAAAATCATTTAAATGTCATTCTTTTCATCCCCCCCATTTTCCTTACCTCTTCTACTCTCCTTTCCCCTACTATATATACATCTGTCCCTTTATTGATTTGCACTTATTTTCAGTTTTTCGCCACTGTGAGCATGTTACTTTAAATACATATCTTTGTGAATAATGCTTTTACATACTGGTACTTTTGTGTTGAGGAGTCTCAGGATTGGTATTGCTGGGTCAAAATATTTTTAATTTTTATAGATGTGGCCAGAGTAATTTACCAGAAGGCTATCAGTGTATTTTTACGTCTGACATATTAAAATACCCTTTTTTCATCTCCGCCTCACAAGCACTGTTACTTTTTTTATCTTAAATTTTTGCCCATCTAATGGGAGTCAAAATGCTATCTCACTGTTAACTTTAATTTTATTTCCCTGTTAATGATGGGAGTATCTTTTCATAGCTTATTGGTAATTTACATGTACTTGTATATGAATTGCTTTTTATTATATTTGTCATCTTTTTTGTTTAACATTTCTGACCAATAACCACTAAATGTCGGCTATAGAGCCCTCCTCCTCTAATCTCAATTGAACAGCCCAAAATGCCACCATTCAGTTTCTAAATTCTCCCCTGTTGAGAACCACCGCTTTAGAACCTCTGGTACAGTGTTAAGTAATGATTGTAAGTATCTAAGTTTCTGATTTTCTTTTTTTTAAGATTTTATTTATTTATTTGACAGACACAGCAAGAGAGGGAACACAAGCAGGGGGAGTGGGAGAGGGGGAAGCAGGCTTCCCACGGAGCAGGGAGCCCAGTGCGGGGCTCGATCCCAGAACCCTGGGATCGTGACCTGAGCCGAAGGCAGACGCTTAATGACTGAGCCACCCAGGTGCTCCTAAGTTTCTGATTTTCATTGAAATAGATTTAATTTGCTATTTAGAATACTTAAGTAACTGTTCTACTAGAGTTTTTAAGTAGGAATGATTGTCTAATTTTATCCAGTGTCTTTTGGAATCCTTGTATTGATAAGATCATTAGTGTGTTTTCCACCTTTAATTTCTTTATGTGTAATGGATTATGTTGATAAATTTTAGATTTAAAACAGTTTTTGAACTACCCTTGCATTTCTAGAATAAACCTTCTTTAAATAGGTATTAGCATACTTGTAAATTGGGATTCCTTTAGTATTTCATGTAAAATAGTTACATCTATTTTAATAATTAAAGATTGGTCTATAATGTTACTTTTTAAAATGACTTGATCAAGGTTATGTAACATTGGTTTTTATTCAGTGTATTGGGAAATTTTCAGTCTTTTCCTAGGGCATTCTACAGGTAAAGTTAACATCGGAATAAAGGATAGCTAAAGAAAACTCCACTTTGAAACCATCCTGTCCTGATTCTTTCTGTAGAAGTAGCTCTTTTATCACCTTTCCAGTCTCTTCTGTAATAATAGTTGGCCTGTTTAATACAGTTTCCTTCTTCTTGGATGAATGATGATTTCTCGTTTGTTTAGAAATCAGCCATTTGTGGGGCGCCTGGGTGGCTCAGTTGTTACGTATCTGCCTTCAGCTCAGGTCATGATCCTGGGGTCCTAGGATCGAGTCCCACATCGGTCTCCCTGCTCGGCCGGGAGCCTGCTTCTCCCTCTCCCACTCCCCCTGCTTTTGTTCCTGCTCTCGCGGTCTCTCTCTCTGTCAAATAAGTAAAATCTTCAAAAAAAATAAATCAGCCATTTGTTTTAGGTTTCAGGCAGGCCTCAGTCTTCAGTTTCATGAGATGATTGCTTATGTTTATTTGAATCTCTTCTTTTGTCTGCAGTTCTTTCTTTGATATCATTCATAATTTTGTCAAAGTAGCACTTGGATTTTTTTTCTCCTCTATTTTTTCTTTTCTAGTCATTCAACTTTTTTTCTTTATTAAGTCTCTCTTCTTAATTTCTTCTAGTTTCTTCTTAGTTTCTTTTTTTTAGAGTACTTAATTTCTTTCTAATTTCAAAATAAGTTTTAGTATGAAGTGTTTTTACAGATGGTATTTATTTTCCTTTAATTTAGGGGATCAGTTTCTAAGTCCTTAATAACCTTTTGGTTACTTAAATCATTAATTCCTAATTTCTAATCTTCTTGGGTTATTGTCAGGGAATGTTGCCTGTAAAAAGTGTTTTATAAGTGTTTATAATTTGTTGGGACACCTCCGCTCTGTCGGCTGAGCGTCTGACTCTTTTTTTTTTTTTTTTTTTAGATTTTATTTATTTGCGAGACAGAGAATGAGAGATAGAGAGCATGAGAGGGAGGAGGGTCAGAGGGAGAAGCAGACTCCCTGCCGAGCAGAGAGCCCGATGCGGGACTTGATCCCGGGACTCCAGGACCATGACCTGAGCCGAAGGCAGTCGCTTAACCAACTGAGCCACCCAGGCGCCCTGAGCGTCTGACTCTTGATTTTGGCTCAGGTCATGATCTCAGGGTTTTGAGATCCCACGCTGAGCTGAGCTTGGAGCCTACTTGGGATTCATTCTCTCCCTCCATCTGTCCCAACCCCCCACTTACATGCTCTCTCTTTCTCTCTCTTTTTTTTTTTTTTTTAAGATTTTATTTATTTATTCATGAGAGAGAGAGAGAGAAGCAGGCTCCCAAGGAGCAGGGAGCCCGATGCGGGACTCGATCCCAGGACCTTGGGATCATGACCTGAGCCGAAGGCAGACGCTTAACCATCTGAGCCACCCAGGCGCCCTTTGTTTGGTTTGGGCAAACACATGATTGTTTATTGTCAGTAAAGGAAAAATGGGTATGTGGGTATATACTATATTCAAGAGGTATAAAGCTATGCAGTGAAGTTTGTTTTTGCCTTTGTCCCTTATTTCTTTGCCCATCCCTTTAGTTTTCAGAAATTTTTTTGTTTGGTACAGTATATAGATAAACTTCGTCTTTCATACCAATCTGACCAGTTTCCACCTTTTCCATGGGAAATTTCAGTTTGTCTTTAGTGTAATTGCCAATACAATTCATGTTATTCCTTTATTCCAGTTTTGTGTTTGCTGTTTTGTAAGGTACCATTAATTCCATTTCCACCCCGGTTCCCAAACTCAGTCAATCTGGATGCTCATCCGCAGTTTTACATTCCATTAGTGGTTAATTTTTTCTTTCCATATGCTTAAATCAGACACTATTTCCTCCTATTATTTGAGAAGGTAACAGTTTTCCCTGATACTCTCAGTTTTCTACTCTCCTCTGCCTTCATAGAAATACGAGGTCTTAAGAATATCACCTTGATCCATATTATTGCAAGTAAAATAAGTTTCTGTGAAAGTTTATGCCATCTTCAGAAAAAGCATATTGAAAAAATACAAAGTTATTTCTTTGAATTGGACAGGGATTCTCTAATGAAGGAAACAGATTTCGGAAGTCACAGTTTTACACTAGAATGGCACATTTGTTATCACTGCTACTTTAAAAGACAATCAGCATTAGAGGCAAGCTTTAGTTTTACTCTAAAAATGTATCATTTTGGTAACTTACGTTGTTTCTTTTTTGCCAGGTGGTGTGGGGATGATGTGCTCCTTGAGTGAACAAGGGAAGCAGCTAGCTATCCAGGTGTCTAATATCCTGGGGATGGATGTGTGTGGCATTGACCTGTTGATGAAAGATGACGGCTCCTTCTGTGTCTGCGAGGCCAATGCAAATGTAGGTTTCATCGCCTTTGATAAGGCTTGTAATCTAGATGTAGCTGGTATCATAGCGGACTATGCCGCCTCCCTCCTGCCCTCTGGCCGGCTCACCCGGCGTATGTCCCTGCTCTCCGTGGTGTCCACGGCCAGTGAGACTAGTGAGCCGGAGCTGGGTCCCCCAGCCAGCACTGCTGTTGACAACATGAGCGCAAGTTCCAGCTCTGTTGACAGCGACCCTGAAAGCACGGAGCGAGAGCTACTCACCAAGCTCCCAGGGGGCCTATTCAACATGAACCAGCTGATAGCCAATGAAATCAAACTCCTGGTGGAGTGACTCCACCGGTAAATAATTAACCAACAAAACCCTTGTAAAACTCACTTTCTTTTTCTTCTTTTTTTTCTTTCTTTCTTTCTTTTTTTTTAAACCAACTTGCAATGCTGTTCATGGAAGGGTACTCAGGAAGATGAGAGAAAATTGAGTAGAATTAGGAGAGAAGAAAGGGGAGATAGACTCGACCTCTGCTATTAAGATGTTACTGACTTTCATTTACAGATACTGCAGATAGAATGGCAGAAGAGGTGAGATACAGAAAAATGTCAGGCTCTTCTGTAACCCTTTAAAATTACTCAATGTGTATGCTCTCAGGTCATGAAGAACACACAACTTTTTCTTCATGGCCCCTTGCTTTTGCTTTTGTACAGTTGCTACAAATTTTGTCGTAGCATTACTTCACATTGCATTGCAAAGATTTGTAATGAGAGGAAAACATCTACCTAAATTATAGGAATTTTTACATACAAATCTGAAAATTCTGCCTTTACCATATTAACTAGCAACTTTATGTTCATAGTTTATGAAGTCTTGAGGAACTCTTTTACTGGGATTTATTATTTCTGTTTTTTGGTTTTCCTTTAATTTGGGTGGGAGGGCAACATTAATATGACCCAATAAAGGTTTCTTAATGACAGAATTGGCATTTTCGTATGATGAAAGGGAAGTGAACAGTATTGCAATGTCTGGTACACAAAATGACATTTACTCCAATGTAGATAAAATTACACTAGTTTAAAATATGTGCATTGACTTGTATATGTTAGTGTTTTAATCTTTTTTGAAAGATACATGCTCTGTTAATGTTGCAATTTTTTTTTAATACATGCTAGTCTAACATTCCCTGATCTATGCCTGCATCTTTAACAATGGCCAAAGTGAAGAAAGTGCTACCTTTTTGTTAACAAGACACTGACTTGAAACATGTGCATTTAAAGCCTTTTCCTTTTTCCTTTTTTCTTTTGGTGGTTGGGCATTTAAAGTATAAGGACAAGGGAAAATATTTTTGGGGGGCAAATCAAGGGCCTATAAGTTCTTAAGTATAAAGCTGAAGTGATTTTATAATATCAGCATTATATATTTGCATTTTTCACATTTTAGGAGGGAGTATATATATGTGTGTGTGTGCACGCATGCATGTGTATGTGTTTTGCTTTTTGTTTACACCAACCAATCAAAAAGGATAGATTCTAGAAAATGGAGCATGATGGGGAAACACAGTTTTTACTTTAAATAACAGAAATAACTACACTGGGGTAGAGGTACTCACTAAAGACTTAAAGAGAATAGATGCTTCTAAGGCCTTTTAATGTATATGTATGTTGTTTGGTTTTTTTCTTTGGTTCTAGACTGTTCAGTGTATGATTTATTTAAGGCTACATGCTTTTCTATGCTTCTGGCTGTGCATTTTCTCCTATTACACATAGGTTTTAGGGTGGGGTGGACTGGACATTTTTGTCTGGAGACTTATTTTGCAGTATTAAGTCTCTTATAGCCCAACTCTGAAGCCTTCAATATTGTCCACTCTTTATATTCCTTTATTTTCTGAATTTATAAAAGCCCCAAAATGGCATATAACACGAGCCTTTAAAACATGGGTAAATCTATTTGAATAATGGGTTTGGAAGGTGTGTTAAGAAATGGAGATGCTCCAGAACTCAACGTAATTTTTTTAAACAGCAAGTTCCATCTCACTACAATCCTCTGAAGCTTTTACCTGAGTCCTTTCTTGCCTCTCCAGTGCTTTTTTTCCTTCAGATGGACCTTAAACATAATTTCTCGGACACTACTAGAGAGACTTCAAGGCAATAATAAAAGATCAGTATTAACCAGCTCTAACAGAGGTTTGATCATGCTTGTACAGTTTTTTCCCCCATTTTAAAAAGGAATGTAATAAAATTTGTTCTTTTCCATAGAATTAAATAATATTGAAATTGAGTGAAAGGTTGATTGTTGGCAAATAGAATAGTACTTCTGATCTGTGCAGTGTCTCATTTCAACTCAGAAAAAAGCTGATAATAGGATTTTCTAATTTATTTTAAGATATTCTAATCTCATATAAAAGAATTTGCATAGGGTTATTGTGGGCCTTACATATGTCTATAAGTACCTCTGACTCATTAACAGAAAGAAATACTTGGTGGTACTTTCACTGAATGACCATAGGAGGATGCATATTTGGGATAGAGAAATAAATGAGGGAGAAAGAAGTGCTTAATTAAGTTATTCATATGATTGTGTAGAGAGCATCTGGTTGTCACATAAATTATGATACATTAAATACTTACATATCACATGTATATAGATTTATGAATTTTAAAACATAAATAGAACACCCTCTCTACTTGATGAAAAACTCAGGGTTTGTTGTTGGGTGGGATAAGGTGTCAGGAAAAATGTAGATAGCCTTTAAAACTATTTTACCAAACTAACCAAATATAAGAATTATGTGAGATTATTTCACCTTTAGTTTTATTCATTACTGATCAATCTTTTGTGCATTCACACTATATTAAAACATAGCTTTACCAACCTATTTCTGGATTTATACACTCACATGTTAGAATAAAGAGGTTAGGAATGATCATCTTAGCGTTTAAAAACATGAATATCTTCTTGAACTCCCTCAAAAATTAAGGTAAAGAATATGATCAAATCATTCTGGAAGAACCCAGATGAAACACCCCAGATATATAAGTGAAACTTAAATATATTTTCATATTGTTTAATAACTTTTGTATAATCTTCATTGCTATTATGAGAGCTAAAAATGTATTTATCAAATATGTGTAATTCTTATCATGCCCAAATCTGAACTATTGTAAAATTGTGTATTGTTAAAATTGTAATTCTTAATTGTATTTTAAAAGTAATTCTTTCTGATATTGTTTTTATGTTACCTCTGATGAAAACTGGACTACACATACACACACACACCGCTACACACACCCCCATGAACTATTCCATTTAAATTTTTTAATAGTTTTTTCTTTTTTTTGGTGCCTAATAATTGATTGGTCATTTCTGCTGGCTTTTCCTTCACTGAACTTTGAAATCTTTCTGTATATGCTATCAATAAGAAAATATGCTGGAACGTTAGAAAAATCCACCAAGAGACTTGGCTTTCATCAAGCACTTTATCAGACTTTTGAGAAGGTATCGAAGGCATTGAAAGAATTGACTTTAAAAATCATCTCTTTTTCTCAAGAAGAAAACAGTGGAAAAACAAATTCTCTTCATTCAGTGAATCCCCAGTTTGGGGTCTGGGGAGCATAGAGACATTGTGAAATCAAATCTTGTGTTACATTTTTCTCCTGGCTCACTCTTTTTGAGAAGGTTTATGGGCTATATGGCTGGTGAGACACGATCCCCTCCTAAGAAAATGTAGGTGCTCAGACAGGTAACCTCTGCTGCTACTGTTTTTATTTGTTTGTTTGTTTGTTTAATTTCATTTAAAATTTGTTTTTGTTGTACTAGGATATTTTTAAATGTAATATATTGCAGGATTTATAACCAGGTTCACTGCTTTCTTTCTTTCTTTTTTTTTTTCTTAAAAAAAAAAAACAAAGTTTCATTTAAGATACATTTAGGCGCCTTTGAAGCTTGGATTTTGGAATGTTTCAGTAGTGGACAGAAATCTGCTGTTGGAATCTTCTAGTCTTCCAGGTTTAATTTGAAATGTTTTTAGTTTTGTTTTGGATTTTTGTGTGGTATTTTATTTCCTTTATATCAGTGCCCTTTTGCCATGCTGTTTTGGGGTGGCTGCCTAACTCTAGTGAAAATTCTTTCTATATTAACGGAAGTTTGGTGTTTTAAATTCCTTAATGTTTTGCATTTTTTAAAACTGTTTTTAAAGAAATATTCTAACTGCTTGCACTGTTACTGTTCTTTGCCAGCCTTTTCAGGAGCCAAAAAAACAAAAACAAACAAACAAAAAAATACCCAGAGAAAAAACTTTCCTTCTTCCCCCTTCCTGATGATGAGTGAGAAGTATTGAGAACTTTCGGGGTCAGTGCCCTTCTAAACTCCCCTTCCCCCAATAATGCAGCTGTATAATGAATGGTAAATGCAGCGGTTTGGATTCAGGCACAGCCCCAGCCTGCGTGCAGGTAATTTGACTCTCCTTTCTTTCCATCGCAAGGCTAACTTTACTTTCTTTTTAAAAATTTTTCTTTCTTTATGTACTTTAAAGGCAACCATGGGTTTGTAAAAACTCTTGATTAGAAAATAACGCTTAAGTATATCTAACAAATAATTTGATTAAAGAAGAACTTTTGGGGGTAAAGTTTGAATTGGTTGGGATGAACTCAGGACTTTCTTTGGGGATTTACTTTAGCCATTTAGATAACTCCATTCCTTGCATATATGTCTATAATTAAGTATTTCAGAGTGTGACTTTTTTGGCTTTGTTTTTGTTTTGGGTTTGTTTGTTTCTTCCATTGTGCTACTCTGGCTTAAGCTTTTTCAGGGTTTGGTGTTCCGAATACACAGTGAGCTCACAGTATAAAGACATCAATTAGGAGTTGACAGGTATGGAAAACTAGAGTTTTGAAAAGGTAAAATTAGGTTCTAGGTTATATATATGGTAAAAACTCACCATAGTGTTGAGTTGATCTTAGTGCTTCTCTTTCTGTGACGTCATTATAAAGGTGAAAAGGAATGATGAGACAAAGAAAATAGAAAGCATTTCAGTTATTTTAGGAACAGTGTGATTTCAGAACTAATCATTTTAGCATTTCTAAGACACTAGTTCTAACAAAGAGATAGATGTGAACAGTTTCAGGTTATCATAATGGTTCAAATATTTAAAAAATTACAGGTTTGAGCAGTTTGGAGGGCATTTCTGAAGCACAAATCATTAAGCCCATTAACCAAGGGCTTAGTGGCAGGAATAGGAATGCAACTTGTCCATTTTAATATAGCCTTTCCGTTAATGTAGTATACCTTTCTCTGTATACCCCAGTCCCTTGCCCTTTCCTCCTTTCTCCTGTCATTCCTAGAGTTTTAGTTCTGATATGAGTTGTTATCTTTGGGAAGATAATCCTCTTTCTCTTAGGTAGAATTTTAGTGACAGTGGTCAGGACCTTTTCAATATAGATTTCTGCACAATTTTATTCTGTGACTTTAGATGTCCTATCTGAAGAGGTTTTAAGTTCACTAGTTAGCTAATAGGATATTGTGGCTTATAATGCATTCTACAGCTGAAGGCATAAAATAAATCATTAACCTGTTTTGTGCTTCAATTCACTTATGTAAGATAGGGCCATTTGTCCCCTAAACGTCTTAAGACAAAATTATGTATGTGTTGAAGTAAAATTTACTAACAGAGGAATCCCAGCTGCCTCCTGAAGGAATTGATGAATAGATACTAAAAAAGGCTTGTACCAGAGAACCTTGTTCTCTTGCTAAGAATGGCCAGCATTAGAATGTGTGGACTATGTGATTGCATGGGACATGGAGAATTTAACAGTCCCCATTCTGCTATCCCCATGAAGATCGTGGACTTGTTAAGAATGATCTTGCTTTCAGATTGCACCATATTCAAACTTATTAGCTGGGCCTTATATAGCATATATACCTGGCTGCTATTGTGGGGTTTGGGAACATGAGGGGTGGGGTGAATTGTTGTTGTTTTAGGTTTCAGTCAGACAGACATCACTGTGCCCCAGTTCCCAGAAGCACAGCAGGCCTCTAGGAGCATCCGTGGGAACGGCGCAGTCCTGACATCACCAACTCTCCTGCTCAGGCTCATCCCACATACAGAGGTCAAAGGGGGTGGGGTTTGAGATCGGGGGAAGGAATGAGAAAGTAGAAACAATGTCACTGCAGTGCCACTGTTGACTAGCCTTTGGTGCTTAATGTCAATGTTTGTTTTATGTTGGCAAAACTACCTGTTTTGGGGTACAGGTAGTGGGAGGGTGGAACAAAAACAAGCCATTACTATTATTACTAGTTCATTAGTGGATACTGTTCTTTAGTAGCTAATACAGAATAAACTTGAAACCTAGACCTTCAGTGACAAAGAGAATGGGAATAGAAATGAATCTCAGGACACAAAACATTTATGTTGTGTTAGTTTCCATTTTTACAACTGCTATTACATTTGTCCCTCTGTCTCCCTTTTCAACCCTAGTTTTTTTGTGTATGTATACAGTTCGAGGAAGTGTGCATTTGTGATCAGTCCTTTTAAAAAGGACTCGGTGACTTTATTACTCTTGCACAAAGATATACCCAATGCTTATATGGGCATACAAATGCTACCCTATTTTAAATATAGGTGGCGTATGTGTTCGTGTTTTAATGTATTCAGAGCCATTGGGCAATAAGCAGTCCAGAACATTGAAAACTCATGCAGGTAAAGCACCTAACACCTTTAGTTTCTAGAATTACTATTAAAAATTCCTTTATTGCTGCATCTTCCACAATTCTTTAATAGTCTCTGAACTTAAAATTTGCAGGAGTTGTGGACTACCTCATTAAAATTTTAAATTGCACACTTATTCATAAATTGTAGGGATAGGTGAAAAAGGATAATATAACAAAAGAAATGGTTCCTTGAGATGGCAACTGCTGAGTGTGTAAATGTTTCCAGTTATTCCAGTTACAAAAAAAAATTTCCAGCTTAGCATGAATATTGATCATACATTACATTATTTGATTTTCTGTGATTGGGATTTTTGTTGTTTTGACTTTGGTGGGGAGGTCTTGGGCAATCAGTGAGGAAGCTCATACATATGTGAAAGTATGAAATGTTAAAGGAATTTTTCCATTTAATCTGAATAGTAAGCAAGAACTTTTTCTATATACCCTTCTGCTGCAGCAGAGAGATAAACTGGTAGGTGGCAGCAGAAGAAGGAATTCTTCAGATTGATGGCTACTGAAAGAATCTACATAGAAGAGATAGAGCATAACATATCAAGTGAAGCAAAGGGGGCAGAAAATGGAAACAGGACTAAAATGTTTGGATTTTGACTCTAAATGGTAAGTTATTTTCAACTAAGAATGTGTTATCAGTCTAGTGGTATTATATGCCATTGTGGTATGAATTCATAAATGGCTCTGTAGGTCCTTGCCTTGGGATGAATTTGGCCTAACTAGGGTACTATCATTTTTTACTTTGGGGGAAAAAAAAAATTAGCATTATGTAAAATTCGGGATCTTTCCCCAGTATATTGTTACATACGAACCTTTTTCCAGCTTTATAGAAGTATAATTGACAATTTTAAGATATTTAAAGTGTACAACATGATGATTTGATAGGTGTATACATTATAAAAGAATCCTCCCCCATCAAGTTGTTATTTCACATCCAATATGTGAACCTCAGTGATGGCAAAAATTATGCCTCTTAAAATAAATAAGATTTTAAAAAATCTGCAAGATAAATGAAATATACATTGTTTAACCATTTTGTAAAAAATAAAGTGTCTTTTTCAGTGGCAGCACTGGGGAGATAGCAACAAAAGTAGGTAATTTGGAAAACTTACTGGGTGAAAATGATTTTTTCTTCAACTAGTTATGTCTTACCTATCTGGTCCCATTTCCTTGTCATTGTGTCTGCTCATCAGTTCCACTCTGTTCACCTTTCTTTGTTGCTTTTCTGTCTCTGCTCTTACTTTCTTCCATTTTCTTTAGTTGTGTTTTTTCCTCCCTGTCTTTGTATCTCTTCCTCCTCTTGGTCTCTCTCTGTGCCTGTCTCATTCATTCCCTCAGAATTTTACTTTTCCAGTATTGCCATTTTTCATCTCTGCTCCCTTTTTTTCTATATGTGTGTATCCTCCCCCTTTTTTGCATTATCTATGTCTATATCTTTCAGAGTAAACAGCTTTATTTTCTTTGCATCAGCAACTGCCTTAAGATGTTTTAATCAGAGTATCAACATTGTGATTACTTTTTTAGAATTTAGAGAGGCTATATAGAAGAAATTGGGATTTTTAAGTCCCTGGTAAGATTAAATTTCAGCATTGAAATTTATAGTAAGATGCAGATCCTTTTATTCATTCATCCACAAGTTTATTTTAACTATAGTGTCTTTATTGTTAAAACAAGCTGTTTTAAGATCACTTGGACAGAAAGAAAAGTCCTGTCATTCTTAATTTCATCTAGACTTCAAATTGATTCGGATTTTTTCAAGTTTTGAAATCAGAAAAAGTACTTATTATTTTATAGACATTTACTAGAGAATAAATTTTTTATTGAGATATAATTGACATACACTCTAAGCTTTAGATGTACAACACAATGATTTAATATTTATATACATTGGGAAATGATCACCATTGTAAGTCTAGGTAACATGCATCCCTATACATAATTACAGATTTTTTTTTTTTTTTAAAGATTTTATTCATTCGAGACACATACAGAGAGAGAGAGCATGAGCAGGGAGAGAGGGAGAGGGAGAAGCAGGCTCCCTGCTGAGCCAGGAGCCCGATGTGGGACTCGATCCCAGGACGCTGGGATCATGACAGGAGCCAAAGGTAGACGCTTACCCATCTGAGCCACCCAGGCGCCCCAGAATTTTTTTTCTTGTGATGAGGACTTTAAAGATCTACTCTCAACAACTTTTAAATATGCAGTACAGCATTACGATTTAGGTATTTATAACTGGAGAGAAAATAAATCTTTAGTCTTTCAGATAAAAGTTAAAAGTGACATAATATGTCTTTTTTTCTAGGATATACATGTAAACATTTTAGAAGTGTTAATTAGCTTCATTAAAGTAGCACACAAATAATTGTTTTCAAATTTTATAGATGGTGAAAACAGGATATCCAGAGGAGAAATTATTTAAAGAAAAGGAGTCCTGTTTCCTATTAATAGATGTAGTAACAGATTGAACTACCTCATACAAGTGCCTGCCATAGAAGTTTAGAATTTTTAAGCTGGAAAGCTTAAAGGCTATATTATTATAATCTTGAATATGCTAGTAAGGAAACTAAGGTTCACAGAAGTTAGTAACTTTCCCAAGATAACAGAGCCAGAGCAAGGGCCCAAGTCTCCTATCTGCTAATAAAGTGCTCATTGCATTATATCTCATGTATCTTTCTAAATCTGTTGTAGTAACTGAAGAAATGAAATGCTCTGTAATGAGAGCTGTGGTATACCAATAAAAAGTAACCACTATTTGTGCTTGTGGTTATCTCATATGGTGGGAAGTCTGTTCAAATAAAGGATATTAAGGCAAACTGTGGGTGACTATTTTAGATGGCTTATATGTAAAATTAATGAGTACATCATTTACAGGGTTTGGTAATGAAAAGGTGTCCCCTGTTAAGACACAAAGAAGCCTTTTGGTTCTTTGTAATTTCTGGTTAATGGAGAAGAGGAATGGATTCCTTAGATCTAGTATAGCATGGATGAATAGTAACATGAAGCTAGAATAACTGATACCATTGACTAAATATGCAGTATTCTTTTCTTTTTTAAAAAAAAGTGTAAAAGGAACTTACCTTCTATTAAAAAATATTTATCCTAATGCCAAATGACATTATGTATCCCAGTGTGGAACACAAGACTACACAGCCTAAGTTAATATGGTTAGAATTTCTAAATCTTTTTGAACAGTTTTGTCTTTATCACGAAAATTTTCATATAGTTCATATAGAGATGACAGTGCTTTAGAACTGAAAGAAGATGACCAACTTGAATTTTAATCTGAACAAAAATATATTGTTTATTGTATAACTTACTGAAAATGTAACCTAGGGATGGCCTGGCTGGCTCGGTTGGTAGAGCGTGTGATTCTTGATCTCAGGGTTGTGAGTTCAAGCCGCACATTGGGCATGGAGCCTACTTAAAATAAAAATTAAAAAAAAAAAAAATGTAACCTAGGGTAATAGGGTAAGAACATAACATTTAAATTTAATTTTGTTTGTTCAGGTATTTTGGTATAATTTTATGTTTTATTTTGTGCGATGTTCAAGAATTATTTTTGCCTCAGGGTTTTCCTCTTGGTACAGTTTTTCTGACTAAAATCAACACTTGGTCTATATTAATAGGATTGTAAAGGGATAATATTGCTGATACATCTTTATATGTCAGAATAACAGACCGTACCTTAGTATACTTAGTATACCTTTTTCAGATGAGATCACAAAGTTAAAGTGTGGTAATCACAAAAAAAACGATTGTAAATTTCTTTGGTAATCTAGACAGTTTGTAGTATTTTATTGTCACAACTTAATTTTCAATATTCTCTTTTTCTTTTTTCTCATCTTAATTACAAAGACTGTTTAAATCTGATTTAAGTGAGCTGTATGTGTTTTTCCCCTCTAGGTTCTTTTGAAGTAACCAGTGATCCTTTTTGCTTATTACTTCATTCACAGAATGGACGAAGATAGATTTGACTGTTTTTTGAAATGGAGGATAGAAATACCCAGAACAAGGAAGCAGTAGCTCTAACCTGTTTGATTCAATGTGTTTTCTAAAATAAAAACACCAGAACTGGGAATAAAATAGTATGGAGTGTGATTTGTTCTTTTGGCAGTTATTCCTGCCCGCTCCATCTTATATGAATTCACTTCAGTCTGCATGGCTAGACTTGAAGTCTAGCTCCACATGAGTCATTCTCTTTATTCTTTCCTTTTCTTCACTTTGCAAACTCCTTTGGTTCTTGACATACTGATTTTTCTATAATATGTTCTGAAATGATTACTTCTCCTCTTAGTACATAGGCACTAAAATATGTATCATTTTACATGTAAATATGTATTACATGGATTTAGCCCTGCCCTTTTCCGTCCCACTTTATCTGTCCATGCTAAGTAATGGTTTCTGTGTTTTTTTAATCTCTGAAGAAATGCAGCTTTTTTCTCTTTCCCTCTGACAACGCCCTGGCATACACTCATCACAGCATCGCTCACTATGTTTTAATCTTCTTGTAGCTAGAGACCATGTCTGACCCAATATATTTGGACTATAGAAGATCTGATACCTGTATGTGTATACAGAGGCAGCCCTAGTACTTAGGACAGAAAATACTGATATTCTTGGTAGTCAGATATTGATACAAATTCTAATTCCATTATTTAACTGGTTACATGGACTTTGGACAAATCACCCTCTTCAAGCCATAGGAGAGTATTTGTAAAAAATGGAAATAATTGTACCTACTTTACTAGATTAAAGTGTAAGTATAACTTTGCTATAATACATGTATAGTCCTTAACACATATTTGAATAATAAATACTGATCTTTAATTATGTAAATCTTGGTTATTGATATCTTATTCAAGAGCTGCTGAATCTTTTCATCTCAGAATTGAAGTACATATGATTTTCTTTATTGATTACTTTTTGGTGTTCTTACTTAAGCCCCTTTCATAAGATTTTGTGGTTGGAACATAGTGTGTATGCATGTATGTGCATGTGCACATTTGTGGCATTTCTCCTAGACTAATTATTCCTTGTCTCCACACTTCATTGACTAAGGAATTTTATATAAGAAACCTTTTATTTCATACTTTCTCCAGTTTTTCCCTATCAGCTCATAACAAAAATACTTTTTCTTATAAATCAGGAGAATTAAACAAGTGAGGAATATGCACACCAGGCACCATAAGGAATAATTTAGGATAGTGTGACTTGTTTCCTAAAAATGATTTAATGTGACTTAACAGAGATGTATTAAATCAAATGGTAGAGAAGCCAAAATAAAGGGCAAAAATAGGTTGAAACAAGGATTAAAATCATGCAAATACATACTATCAGGTCTTATACATTTGCTTAGAGGTGGAACAAAATCGGCAAAGAGTGGAATAAGAAAATTACGGGAGGAGGGGGCTGCATGGCTTAGTCAGTTGGGCGCCCGACTCTTGATTTTGGCTCAGGGTCGTGAGATTGAGCTCTACTTACGTGCTCACTCTCTCTTGCTCTCTAAAATAAATGTTAAAGATAATTAGAAGATTCTTAGTAACCTTAAGATAGAAGCAAATTTATTGCACAGGAGAGGCAATATGTTCTGATCTTGAGATATCCCACAATGTAGATCAGTACTGTGACACTAAAATATAATCCATTAAAGCCAGCACAGTAAGAAACCCTCCTGATGGTCTAATCTGATTCAGTCATAAAATTTTAAATTTTCTTGGTGACCTACAACCACCTATAAGATAACTCCTTAAAAATATTTTTTAAAAATCTTAGCTCAGGGGAGCCTGGGTGGCTCAGTCAGTTATGCGTCTTCCTTCAGCTCAGGGTTGTGGGATCCAGCCCCCTGTTGGGCTCTGTGCTTGAGTCTGAGATTTTCTCCCTGTCCCTTGGCCCCTCCCCCCACTCTCACTTGCTCCCCCACTGTCTCTCTGAAATAAATAAATGCAATCTTAATTTTTTATTTTTTAAAAGATTTTATTTATCAGAGAGAGCACACAAGCAGGGAGAGCTGCAGGCAGAGGGAGAAGTAGGCTCCCCGTTGAGCAGGGAGCCCGATGCAGGACTCGATCCCAGGATCCCGGGATCATAACCTGAGCCAAAGGCAGACGCTTAACTGACCGAGCCACCCAGGTGTCCCAAATAAATACAATCTTTAAAAAAGTTTATTGTTTAAAGCATCCATGCTAGTGTTACTTTGGATCCTCCGACAGGCAGACATTAAGATGGAGTTAGATGAGCTAGAGGTGTTTGAAGAAGATGGCAGTGAAGGGTACAAGGGAGAGGGAACAGTAGCCAGGAAAAAGCATAGGACACCTATGACAAGAAAATTGAATGGAAAGAGCATCAGACCTAAGCTGTCCTGAGAAAGTCTCTGCCAACCTGATAGAGGAATGTTAGAGCAGATGACCCATTATGGCAGTGCAGCATTGGACAGAAGTGGCCTGGCTAGTATGCTAGGAGCAGCTTGAGGAGAAATGGGCCTCCACACAAATGCTGTGACAGATAAGGAGTTGGAGCTGGGGGCTGCTTGCCTCATGCCCCACCCCCCAGCTTTACTGAGATACAATTGAAATGTAATACTGTATCAGTTTAAGGTATTAGCAATTATTTGCAATGTGTATATATACTGCAGAATTACTACAATGGGTTTAGTTAACATCCATCACCACACAGTTATGTTTTTCTTAAGAGATTTTTAAAGGTCTACTTTCTTAGAAACTTTAAAATCTACAATACAGCATTATTAACTGTAGTCAACATGCTGTACATGACATCCCCAGAACTCATTTATCACTGGAGGTTTGTACCTTTTGGCCACCTTCACCTATCCTCCTCTCCCCCCTCTCCCCTCTGCAAATCCACTTCTGACCAACCACAAATCTGATCTTTTTTCCTATGAGTTTTTGTGTTTTAGATTCCACATAGATCATTAGAGTATTTCTTTGTCAGACCTTATTTCATTTAGCATAATGCCCCCAAATTCCATCCATGTTGTCACAGATGGCAAGATTTCCTTTTCTATAGCTGAATAATATCCCATTGCATCTAATTGCATCTAGATACCACATTATTTTTATCCATTCATTCATTGATGGACACTTTTTTTAAAAAAGATTTTATTTATTTGACAGAGACACAGCGAGAGAGGGAACACAAGCAGGGGGAGTGGAAGAGGGAGAAGCAGGCCTCCAGCCGAGCAGGGAGCCCGATGTGGGGCTCGATCCCAGGACTCTGAGATCATGACCTGAGCTGAAGGCAGACGCTTAATGACTGAGCCACCCAGGCGCCCCAATGGACACTTTAAGTTGTTCCCATACCATGGCTTTTATAAAGCTGTAGTGAACATGTAGTTGCAGATACTGGATCATATAGTAGTTCTATTTAATTTTTGGAGGCGCCGCCATAATGTTTTTCATGGTTGCTGTACCAATTTACATTCCCACCAGCAGTGTACAAGCTTTTCCTTTCCTCCACATCCTTGCCAGCAATTTCTCTCTTGTCTTTTTGATAATAGCCATTCTAATAGGTGTGAAGTGATAGCTCATTTTGGTTTTGATTTGCATTTCGCCAATGATTAGCGATGTTGCACTTTTTCATGTGCCTGTTGGCCACTTGTAGCTTGTGTCTGGAAAAATTTCTATTCAAGCCCTCTGTCCATTTTTATTAACCACTTGTCAAATATATAATTTGTACATATTTTCTACCATTCCATAGGCTGCCTCTTCATGGTTTCCTTCAGTCTGTAAGAGCTTTTTTTTTTTGTAAAAATATTTTATTTATTTATTTGACAGAGTTAGCGAGAGCAGGAACACAAGCAGGGGGAGTAGGAGAGGGAAAAGCAGGCTTCTTGCAGAGCAAGGAGCCCGATGCGGGGCTCGATCCCAGGACCCTGGGATCATGACCTGAGCCGAAGGCAGACGCCCAACGATAGCCTGGAGCCACCCAGGTGCCCCTGTAGAAGCTTTTGTTTGATGTAGTCCCTTTGGTTTTGTTTGCCTTTGCTTTTGGTGTCAAATCCAAAAAAATTATTGCCAAGACCACTGTCAGGGAACTTACCCTCTGTTTTCTCCTAGGAGTTTTATGGTTTCAGCTCTTATGTTCCAGTCTTTCATTTTTTTTCCTTTGATTTATTTTGAGTTAATTCTTTTATATGCTTTACAGTAAGGGTTCAGTTTCTTTTTGCATGTGGCTGTTCATTTTTCCAACACCATTTATTATAGTATCCTTTCCCCATTGTATATTGTTAGCTGCATTTTAAATTAATTTAATTTTAAATTAATTGAGCATATATGTTTGGGTTTATTTCTAGGCTCTATATTCTGTTCCATTGATCTGTTTTTATGCCAATGTCATACTGTTTTGATTACTATAGCTTTATAAATAGTTTGAAATCAGGAAGTATGATGTCTCTAGGTTTGTTCTTTGCATCAGGTTTTCTTGAAGAGATCTGAGTGGCACACCACTATGGCAACCACATTCCACCCAGTAGGCTGCACAGATCTGCTCCACATACTTTTGATGGAGCAGCTCCTTTACAGTTCCATGGGTCTCTTACATAAAAGCTATATTGTATCTTTTCCCACCACCAACACATATAATACCATAGATCTGGCAGATCATATGGCCCAGTTTGCAGGGTTACTTGGATCACATCCTGAATCTTCTACAGATCCCTTTCCTGATCCAGGCCCTACTCAAACTTACTAACCTTTTATATCATCCAGCATGTGGGTTGGAATACTGTTCTGGGTGGAATGTATTGCCTCCAGAATCCAGAGAGAACCACCAGGTATTGTGCTTGCTTCGTTGTAGCAGGTGATACAAATGTAGCAAGCTTTTACTTTGTAGGGGCTGTTCCAGCATGCCCTTTACCATTGGGTCTCCTAAAAACTTTCTAAGAATGGCAGACCCTCAAATCTTTATAGAGTTTATCTCCCACCCTCTGAAACACATATCTCCACAAGGCCTTCAGTGTGGTAAGCTGACTTTTGCTTATCTGGTCCAGTTGGCATAATGTCATTGTGATGTTCTGTGGAATGTCCATATGATGTATAATTTAAATTATATCATCAAAACAGAGAAAGACATGTATCATATGATCTCACTGATAAGAGGAATTCTTAATCACAGGAAACAAACTGAGTGTTGTTGGAGTGGGGGGTGGGGTGGGAGGGATGGGGTGACTGGGTGATAGACACTGGGGAGGGTATGTGCTCTGGTAAGCGCTGTGAATTGTGCAAGACTGTTGAATCTCAGATCTGTACCTCTGAAACAAATAATGCAATATATGTTAAGAAAAAAAAAAAGAAGGTAGCGGGAGGGGAAGAATGTAGCGGGGGAAATAGGAGGGGTGGACGAACCATGAGAGACGATGGACTCTGAAAAACAAACTGAGGGTTCTAGAGGGGAGGGGGGTGGGAGGATGGGTTAGCCTGGTGGTGGTATTGAGGAGGGCACATTCTGCATGGAGCACTGGGTGTTATGCACAAACAATGAATCATGGAACACTTCATCTAGAACTAATGATGTAATGTATGGGGATTAACATAAGAATAAAAAAAAAAGTAAATTATATCATCAAAAGCTCAATGGTTAACATATCCCTGGAGCAAAACTAAGTGACTATTTTCCATTCCATGTAAATGCAAACTTTCTGGTCCTCTTCTGTTCAAGATAGAAAAAAACTTCTTTTATTTACCAGATCAATGGCTGTATATTAGGTACCTGAGATCCAGTACCACTGCTGTGTGCAGTCATTGGCTAGGAGTAAGCCAGGAAGACTGTGGCCTTGAATGCTGAGGTGGATCCAAAAGAGGAGCAGCTGGAGACTGGCCAGCCAGCAACATTTTTCACAGCAAGTTTTAGGAGAGGTCTGACTGGCAAACCTCAATACTTCAATGGCTGTCACAGTGCTCATGGCTAACAAATGGGTCTCAAGAAGATCCACCAGGATCCCTCCCCCTCCTGACCTTACTCCCTGGAGGGAATTACTGTTAACATTTTCTTGCATATCCTTGCAGAATTTCTAAATCATTAAAAGCATGTCTTTTTTCTTTTTCTTTTTTTAAGATTTTATTTATTTGACAGAACAAAAGCAGGGGGAGCGGCAGGGAGAGGGAGATGGAGGTTTCCCACTGAGCAGGGAGCCTGATGTGGGGCTCAATCCCAGGACCCCGAGATCATGACGTGAGCTGAAGGCAGATGCCCTGCATGTCTTTTTTCTCTTAAACCCAATGGGATCATGGTATAAACAGTGTACCATAACTTCACAACATGTCTTTGAATACCTTGCCATACAAATAGGTGTACTGCTACCTCAAGTTTTTTAAACAGCTACATAAAATTCTATTTGCTTCCATCGTAATTTATTTTCTTGGCTTAGTTACATGAAATATTCCAGCATTCTTTAAATGAAGTTTCCCTTTTTAAATTTTTTTTCTGTTACATGCCACAAAAGAATTCTAAGACAAGAAAAGAAAATGAGAAAAAGAAAATAAACTTTGACAAATTTTCTTAGGATAACCAGTTGAAAATTATTTGAACAGAAATTGAGCTTTGCTGGAGAGGTAAAAACAAAACAAAAACTGGCTTACTTCCATAATTCAGAAGGCTTATATTGACCTGAGTGGTACTAGATCTAATGGAGGATAACTTGATCATAATAGGGATGTGGTAGGATTAAAGAATTGCAAAGTCTCATTAACATCTAGGAACTATACAGTGCCAGCAGGAATAGTAAAGTCATTTCTACCAGTTAAATCAATGGAGTATTTAAACACACACTCAGGGAATAGATTAAAAATCCATATTTGGCCTAATTAGGGTACGGGATCATATGAACGCAAAAAGAAAAAGGCTGCCAACCAATTCAGTATTTCCAAAACAGTTTTTATAGTCCTCAATTTTATTTCCATATACACTCCATCTCTAAATCTACAGGAAAATCCGTTTGAACAAAAACATGCCATTAGACAGAAACATTTAATATATATTTGTTAGTGCAAGTCAGAAACATTTTATAAATTCATTTTATAAGCAGAGTAATTAACATAATTCTCCACCACTTCATGCAAGGCGTCTGTGCCACAGAGCCTGAAGTGTAGTATATGGTGGGCTTAGTCTGGGTTGAACAGACTTGACTTTTGATTACATAAACACATTATCCCTAAGGGCAGATTTATATGGATTTCCCGGTTAATGGAGTTTGTTTTTTTTTTTTTAAGATTTTATTTATGAGAGAGTGCAAGAGAGAGCATGAGCGGGGTGAAGGGTAGAGGGAGAAGCTGACTCCTGACTGAGCAAGGAGCATGACACGAGACTCAATCCCGGGACTCCAGGATCATGACCAAAGCCAAAGGCAGACCACCCAGGTGCCCCCAGTTCTTGGAGTTTGCAGTTAAGTCAACTAATAAGAACAAGTCTGTTATTTGCCCAATAGTGTCTAATAACCCTAGCCTAATCATTTGATATGTATCATCATGCATACTGAGCAAATTAAGTTAAACTCTAAATCTCAGTTGCTCCATGTACTAGTTCTGAGATTGTGGGCAAGTTAAACTTTCTTTGCACCAATTTTTATCTGCAAAAGATGGTTAGTGACAAGTTTTTCCTTTATTTGGGAGTAATCCTAGTAGCATTTGGTACATAATTGCTATTTAATGGCTCTCCTAGAATTTCTCCCCTTTGCACCAAACAATCATAACATAACAGAAATACAGGATAATCTGTCTTCCACTAGCCAAAATTCTGCTGGGATATGGAGAAAAGAAAAAATACTTGTGAACAATTAAAAACATTGCATAATATCAACATTGAAAAAGCAACCCACAAAATGTAAGAATGTTTGCAAATCATATTTCTGCTAAGAGAATAATAACCAGAATATATAGAGACAATAGAGAAAAATCAACAATAGAGAAAACAACCAAATTTAAAAATGGACAAAGGATTTGAATAGACATCTCTCCAAAGAAGATGTACAAATGGCCAATAAACACATGAAAAAGATGCTCAACATCACTAATCAATGAAGTCCAAATCAAACCACAATGCATCATCACCTTACACTTATTAGGATAACTAATAAACAAGTGTTGGCAAGATAGGTCAGCCCCTCCTGATACACGGAGTTTCCCACAACAATAAAAGGGAGGGGGCAGTTTTCTTTACCAGAAGACACAGAAGAGATGAAGGAAATGAAAATGGTTGAGGAATATTAATATAAAGACAATACTGTCTTGTGGCTCCTGAGTGGCTCAGTTGATTGAGCATCTGACTCCTGATTTCAGCTCAGGTCATGATCTCAGGGTTGTGACATCGAGCCCCACATGGGGCTCCACATTCAGTGGGGAGTCTGCTTAAAATTCTCTCCCTCTCCCCCTTCCCCCCCATGCACTCTGTCTCTAAATAAATAAATAAATCTTAAAAACAAAAAAAAAGACAACATTGTCTTAATGGAGACAAATAATATTTGAAAGGTTAGGGCATAGATTTGGAGAAATTAACCTTCCACGAGATAGAAAAGAACACTAGCCTTTTGTTAACTCTTAGTCACTGCTATCAGAGTAGGGATTTCAAGCATTTTGGTCTATTTTATGATGATCTGGTAAAGGGAAATTATTTGGAATAGCTCTGGAGGCTCAGGAAGTAAGAAGAATGAAATATCTTCCACTAAGTATTGCAGTAGGCAAAATTCTAAAACCACCTCCAAGATTCCTCTCAATGTATATGCCCTATATAGTTCCCCCTCCTTGAATGGAACCTTTGACTATGATGGGATATTATTCCTGTGATTAGGCTATGTTACATGATACGGGTAATGGGATTTTGCTGTTATAATTTAGGCCTCTAATCAGTTGACTTTAAGTTATTAAGAGGATGGTCCTTGGTGGGCCCTACCTAATCAGGTGAGCCAATTAAAAAAAGATCTGGAGGACAGGGACAGGAGCAATCAGATTTGAAGCAGCAGAGAGTCTTGTTGGCTTTGAAGAGACAAACTGCCATATGGAAAAGTCCATATGGCAAGGAACAGTGACCTCTAAGAGTCAAGTCTAAACCAACTAGTGAACTTGGAAAAGGAACCTGAGCCTCAGATGAGATTGCAGCTCAGGTAAGATCTGAGTAGACTTGTGTCCAGATTCCTGACCCATGAAAACTGTAAGATAATATGTGTTCTTTCAAACCACAAAAACTTGTGGTAGTTTGTTACACGGCATTGGAAACCTAACACAAGTATCTTTATAGTAAAAATATATAAAATAAATATATTTAATATTATGTGTGTATTATATATTATAAATATATTTTATACTATAAAATATGGTATATAGACTGGCAGATTTATGCTAACTTGTCTGATGGTGGGGTAACATAGCTTATAGGTTCACAGGCATAGGAGTCTAGTATATTGAATGATCTAGGGCAATAGCATATATAATGGAGAGAATAATGGATTGAGAGACAGGAAATAGTATTGTGTGCTGGTTCAGCCACTCACTGAGTAACCCTAGATAAATCACTTAATTTGGGGGAGCTTCAGCTCCCTCATCTGGAAAGGAAGGAATTAGACTGGGTGGTGATGATGATTGTACAACAATGTGAACGTACTTAATGCCACCGAACTGTACACTTAAAAATGGTTCAAAGGGGGGCACCTGGGTGGCTCAGTCCTTAACCGACTGCCTTCGGCTCAGGTCATGATCCCAGGGTCTTGGGATCGAGTCCTGCATCGGGCTCCCTGCTCAGCGGGAAGCCTGCTTCTCCCTCTCCCACTCCCCCTGCTTGTATTCCCTCTCTCGCTGTGTCTCTGTCAAATAAATAAAATCTTAAAAAAAAATATGGTTCGAAGGGTAAATTTTATGTATATTTTACCATAATTTTTTTAAAATTAAATGTTTGGAACACAATTCTGTCATAAAGTGCTCATTTTACCACATCTCTATCAGCATTAAAAATCCTGACAAATTGTTTTTTAAAAAGGATGATGATATATAGTCAGTCTGCAGTTCTAATAGGAATATTAGACATTTTTGCCCTTTGAAATTATGTTTTTGAGGCATTTCCAGCTGAGCTTAATATCAGATCCTCTTTCCACAGTTTGAGTCACTTTATTCCCATCTCAGCTGAATCTCTAGATTAAATTCTGGTCTTTGGTAAAACACATTAAATATCTCTTGTTTAACAATAACACTTGGCATCAAATAACCTTTGTTACTGGCAAGACTCAAAATTGTATTTGTTTTGTTTCCTATGGCTGACTGCCTATTTTTGTAACCTTCCTAATATCCTA
Organism: Leptonychotes weddellii; assembly: GCF_054177405.1. Classification (NCBI taxonomy): domain Eukaryota; kingdom Metazoa; phylum Chordata; class Mammalia; order Carnivora; family Phocidae; genus Leptonychotes; species Leptonychotes weddellii. The sequence goes on from NC_138373.1 coordinate 73,656,338, forward strand.
AATGCTCTGTGACTTTCATTCAACAAATACTTAAAAGTGTCTACTATGTACTGTGCACTATTTTAGCTGCTTAGATTAAAATAGGGAAAAACAAAAACATCTTGCCAGTATTTACTTTTTAGTACAGCAGGGGAAACAGTAAGTCATAAATTTAAGTGATTAAGCTGAAAGTGTTCCTGGAATGTTTGAGGAACAGCAGTGAGTATGGATGGACAGAGCAGTAGTAGGTCAGAGAGGTAATGAAGGGCCCAGTTAAACATGGATTTAGGATAACTGTGGAGGCATTGTTTTAATTTGAGGGAAATTGCAAGGCATTGCACACTTTTTTTTTTTTTAATTTTATTTACTTATTTGAGAGAGAGGAGAGCGTGAGACGGGGGAGGGTCAGAGGGAGAAGTAGGCTCCCCGCTGAGCAGGGAGCCCAATGCGGGGCTCCATCCCAGGACTCTGGGTTCATGACCTGAGCCAAAGGCAGACGCTTATCCAACTGAGCCACCCAGGCACCCCTGCACTGCACACTTTTTTTTTTTTTACATAATGTATTATTTATTTCAGGGGTACAGGTCTGTGATTCATCAGTCTTACACAATTCACAGAGCTCACCATAGCACATATCCTCCCAATGTCTATCACCCAGCCACCCCATCCCTCCCACCCCCCACCACTCCAGCAACCCTCAGTTTGTTTCCTGAGATGAAGAGTCTCTTATGGTTTGTCTCCCTCTCTGGTTTCATCTTGTTTCATTTTTTCCTCTCTTTCGCTATGATTCTCTGCCTTGTTTCTCAAATTCCACATATCAGTGAGATCATATGATAATTGTCTTTCTCTGACTTATTTCGCAGAGCATAATACCCTTTAGTTCCAACCACATCATTGCAAATGGCAAGATTTCATTTTTTTGATGGCTGCATAATATTCCATTGTGTATATGTATGTGTGTATATATATACACATATATGTATATATACATATATACATGTATGTATATGTACATACATATATATGTACATACATATATACATATATATGTACATACACACACACCACATCTTCTCTAGCCACTCATCGGTCGATGGACATCTAGGATCTTTACATAGTTTGACCATTGTAGACATTGCTGCTATAAACATTGGGGTGCAGGTGCCCTTCAGATCACTACATTTGTATCTTTGTGGTAAATACCCTGTATGCACTACTTTTTCTTTTTTTTCTTTTTTTTTTTTTTTTAAAGATTTTATTTACTTATTTGAGAGAGAGAATGAGAGAGAACACATGAGAGGGGATAGGGTCAGAGGGCAAAGCAGGCTCCTCGCTGAGCAGGGAGCCCGATGCGGGACTCGATCCAGGGACTCCAGGATCATGACCTGAGCCGAAGGCAGTCGCTTAACCAACTGAGCCACCCAGGCGCCCTGTATGCACTACTTTTAACAGAAAAGTAATATGATCTAATTTATATTTTAAAAGACTAAAAAAACAAAGACCTATTTTAGGTACACTGTTGATAATAGACTCTGGACAGTCATAGGTAGAAACAGGGAGACTATGGAAGTAACATAGGCAAGAAGACTTCTTGCTAAGATGGAATAACAGAGACTAAATTACCCTGCCATCTGAAACAATTAATAAAAAGGACATAATATATAAAATAAATATTGATCATCAGCAGAAGATGATTCTTTAGAGAGGGACAACAACTAAGGTGAGCCCTGTGATTGCCAGCACACTACATGGGGAGTTTCTTCATCACAGTGCAGGGGAAGGCAGTCTAACAGGGGCTTAGTGGTTTTACTGAGTTGAAGGAATGGAGTTGAGAATTAGAGAACCAGCACAGCTAGAATTCCCAGAGCAGAGTACCAGAGAGGAAGGAGCTGCAGAGTACAGAGGTTGCAGAGGATCTCCCTGAGTTTTTGGATGAGTACTGTTTAGCACATGTGTATGAAGAAACTACCCAAGGACAGGAAAAGAACCACCTGGAATCACTAGTGGACACAGTTCCTGGGGCTCACGAGAGGTTTGGATTAGTATTCCCACCAGCCAGAGTGAAAAAACTAAGTAGATTATGGGAGAAAAAGTAGAGAACTCAGAAAAGTATTGCTTCAGGAGTGGGAAAAAAATTGCCCTAGACTAAAGGCTGCTCCATCACACTTAACCAACTTAAAAGAAAGCCTCAGTCACAGTTGGGGCCAACAATAGATTAGCCAAAAGTCATTAGAGGGAAAAGGTGAGGAATGAGATGACCAGATGGGCTTTGAAAACTCCAACATATTCCTGGGATCTAAGAGGCCACATGCATGAGTAGGGCTGTTCACAAGGTCAGGAAAGACCTGAGAAGGTCCTAAGCTCTCACTTCTGACTGGCCTTGTGAGTACGTACAAGCAGGAAATAAACGCTAAGATAAAGTTGTAAACTGCATGGGTAAATGTAGAAGATGTGCTCCAACATGCACAAAGACCCCTCAGCAAAGACAGAGATTTACTTTTTAGGCATGTAAGGAAATTTCTCTCCACAGTTACCAGCTGACCATTGAGCTAACTGAGTAGGGGCATCAGTGGCTCTACACACAAACACACACACACACAAATACAGACTAAACAGAATCAGTCCAGAAAGAGTCACTGAACAAACAAATACAACATGTAGCAACAGCAACAAACCCTGGGAAGGTGAAAGAATCTGATTTCCAGAGTTGCTTAATTATATTGTTTAAAATGCCCCATTTTCTTTTTCTTTTTTTTTAAAGATTGATTGATTGATTTATCAGAGATTGAGAGAGAGAGTGCGTGAGTGCACAAGCAGGGGAAGCAGCAGGCCGAGGGAAAAGCAGGCACCCTGCTGAGCAAGGAATCTGATGCTGGACTCTATCCCAGGACCCTGGGCTCATGACCCGAGCTGAAGGCAGATACTTAAGCGACTGAGCCACCCAGGCATCCCAGAAATGCCCCATTTTCAACCAAAAATTACGACATATGGAAAGAAACTATGGTCCATACATAGAAGGAAAGAAAGCATTCAATGGAAACTGTACCTGAGGGAAGAGCAAATGATTACTAGACAAACACTTTAAACCAGCTATTTAAAATATGTTCAAAGAATTAAGAGAAAACTATAAAGAACTAAAATAATGTTTGAGAACAATGTCTCATCAAATTGAGAATATCAATAAAAAGATAAAAAGTATTTTTTTAGAAGATTTCATTTATTTATTTGAGAGAGGGAGCACGTGCGTGCTCGAGCATGAGCTGGGGGGAGGGGCAGAGGGAGAGGGAGAAGCAAACTCCTCCCTGAGCAGGAAGCCCTAGGCGGGGCTCCATCCCAGGACCCTGATACCAGGACCTGAGCCGAAGGCAGATGCTTAACCAACTGAGCCACACAGGTGCCCCAAAAGATAAAAGGTATTAAAAGGATCCAGATAAAATTTCTGGAGTTGAAATATACTATATCTGAAATGAGATATGCACTAAAGGAGATTTAAGGAGGAATAATAAAGAATCAGCAAACTCGAGGATAGGTTAATTAAAATTATATAACATAAAATGGGGGTGGTGTGGAGCTATACATATATATATACAGTTTTTGTAAACTATTGAAATTAAATTTATATTAATCCAAGTTAGATTGCTGTCAATTAAAATGTTAATCCACAGAGCAACCACTAAGAAAATAATTTAAAAATATATAGTAAAGGGGTGCCTGGGTGGCTCAGTTGTTAAGTGTCTGCCTTCTGCTCAGGTCATGATCCCAGCATCCTGGGATCAAGTCCCACATCAGGCTCCATGCTTGGCGGGATGCCTGCTTTTCCCTCTCCCACTCCCCCTGCTTGTGTTCCTGCTCTCACTATTTCTCTCTGTGTCAAATAAATAAATAAAATCTTAAAAAATATATATATATATAGTAAAACAATAAGAAAATTAAAACAATACCATAGAAACATCTACCCAACAGAAAAGAATGTAGTAATGGAAGAACTGGGGAATGAAAAAAAATATAGTAAATGGCAAAATGACAGACATATATCCTCCTTTTTTTTTTTTAAAGATTTTTTATTTATTTATTCATTAGAGACAGAGAGAGAGAGGCAGAGGGAGAAGCAGGCTTCCTGCGGAGCAGGGAGCCCGATGTGGGACTCGATCCCAGAACCCTGAGATCACGACCTGAGCCGAAGGCAGATGCTTAACCATCTGAGCCACCCAGGCGCCCCGACATATATCCTCCTTTATGCTTTATTACATTAAATGTAAGCAGATTAAATTCTCAAACAGCAGAAATTGGCATATGGCTATATAAAAGGAAAAAAGAAATGTGATCCAATTTTGTTGTCATTTTAGATTCAAAGAAAAATAGGTTCACAGTAAAAGGATGGTAAGAGATATGCCATGAAATAGTAACCAAAAGAGAACTAGGGTACCATACTAATATCAGATAATATGGATTTTAAGACAAAAATTGTTATGAGGAACAAAAAGGACATAATGATAAACATTAGTCTATCAAGAAGAAATAACAATTATATATGCACTTAATTAGAGAAACCCAAAAAGCATGAAACAAAAAAATGGACAAAATCAAAGAGAGAAAAAATACCCACTTTTGATAATGGATAGAACCAGGCAGAAGAGCAACAAGTAAATAGAAGACTTGAACAGTAGTATAAACCAGTTACACTTAATAGACATCTATGGAATACTTCAATACCCAACAGCAGCAAAATTTTCTCTAGCACATACAAAACATTTTCCAGGATAGAACATATGCTATGCCATAAAAAAGCCTCAATAAATGTAAAAGGATTGAGATTATGCAAGTTATATTCTCTAACCACAATGGAAGAAATTACAAACCAGTAAGAGAAAGAAATTAGGGGAATTCACAGCTATCTGGAAATTAAACAACATCTAAGTAATCAATGGGCCAAAGAAGAAATCACAAGGAAATTGAAAAATAATTTGGGATGAATAAAAACAAAGACAATATACAGAAACTTATGAGATACAATGAAAGCAATGGTTAGAGGTAAGTGTATACTGTAAACACCTACATTAAAAATGAAGAAAGAACGCAAATCATTTACCTGAACTTCCACCTTAGGAACTAAGTAGGGAAGAGCAAAATAAATCCCCAGCAAGTGAAAGGAAGGAAATAATAAATACTAGAATTAGAAATTAATGAAATTGAGAATACAAAAACAATCAAGAAAATTAAAACAAAACAATGTTGGTTCTTTAAAATGAACAACAAAATTGATAGACCATTAGCTAAACTGACCAAAGTGGGGATGGGAGTGGTGGAGAGAATACTCATTAAAATTATGAATGGAATAGGGAACATTACTATTGACTTTACTGAGATAAAAAAGATTAATAGAGAATACTATGAACAACTACATGTCAACAAATTAGATAATCTGGAAAAAATAGACAAATTCCTAGAAAAATGCAAACTACCAAAACTGACTCAAGGTAATATAGAAAATCTGAAATAGATATATAAAAAAATAAAGACATTGAGTTAGTAATAAAATTTTTTAAAGATTTTTTATTCATTTGAGAGAGACAGAGGGAGAGAGCAAGAGCATGAGCAGGGGGGAGGGGCAGGGGAAAGTTTGAAGCAGACTCCCTGCTGAGCAGGGAGCCCCACTCGGGACTCAGTCCTGGGACCCAGATATCATGACATGAGCCGAAGGCAGCCGCATAACTGACTGAGCCACTCAGACGCCCCCTGTAATAAAAATTTCTTACAAAGAAAAACCCTGCCCAGGGACCTTACTGATAAATCCTACCAAATGTTTAAAGAATTAACACCAATTCTTCATAAACTCTTCTAAAAAATAGAAGAGTAAGGAATACTACTCAACTGAGTATGTGAAGTCAGTATTACTATGAAGTCAGTATTACCAAAACTTGACAAAAACATCACAAAGAAAACTATAGATCAATATCTCTTACGAATATAGATAAAAAAAATCCCACCAAATACTAGCAAAGTGATATAACTTTATATAAAAAGGATTATACACCATGGCCAAGTGAGATTTACCTTAGGAATGCAAAGTTAGGGGCACCTGGGTGGCTCAGTCGATTAAGCGTCTGCCTTCGGCTCAGGTCATGATCCCACGGTCCTGGGATCGAGCCCCACATCGGGCTCCCTGCTCCACAGGAAGCCTGCTTCTCCCTCTCCTACTCCCCCTGCTTGTGTTCCCTCTCTTACTGTGTCTCTCTCTGTCAAATAAATAAATAAATAAAATCTTAAAAAAAAAAAAAAGAGTGCAAAGTTAATTTACCATCCAGAAATCAATGTAAGAATGTAATATATCATATGAATAGAATAAAAGTCAAAGCCACATGAATATCTCAACATGAGTTGCAGAAAAAGTATTTGACAAAATCCAATATCCTTACATGATAAATAAATTAAGAATAGAAGGAAACTCCTTTGACTGGATAAAGGACACCTGGCAAGGTTGAGTCAATTCCAAAATCAATTAGTGTAATCCATCACATCCATTATATCAAAATACGATATCAATAGTTGCAGAAAAGGCATTTGGCAAAATCCAACCCCCATTCTTTTTTTTTTTTTTTTTAAGATTTTATTTATTTATTTGAGAGAGAGAGAGAGAGAAACAGCATGAGAGGGGAGAGGGTCAGAGGGAGAAGCAGACTCCCTGCCGAGCAGGGAGCCCGATGCGGGACTCGATCCCAGGACTCCGGGACCATGACCTGAGCCGAAGGCAGTCGCCTAACCAACTGAGCCACCCAGGCGCCCCAACCCCCATTCTTGATTAAAATTTTTAAAAGCAAAAAAGAAAAAAAAGAAAAAGAAAATACTCTAAACAAACTAGAGAGGGAAATTTCCTCAACCTAACAAAGAACATCTACCCAAAAAACTTATAGCTAGCATCACACTTAACAGTGAGACATTATATGTTTTCCTCCTAAGCCCAGGAACAGGGCAAGGATGTATTCTCTCACCTTGCATCTAACAATAGTTCATTTATTTTTATTGCTGAGTAGCATTCCATGTATACTGTCAAGTATTCCCTCTTCTATTTTCTGGAAAAGCTGGTGTAGAATTGCTATCATCCTTCTCTAAATATTTGTAGAATTCACCAGGGAATCCATATGAGCCTAGAGTTTTCTTTGTGGGAGGGTTTTTAAATACAAATTTGATTTCTTTAATGTATATTGGACTAGTTACATTATCTATTTTTTTTTTAAAGAGCTTTGTAGTTTGTATCTTCAAAAAATGTCTTCATTTAGGTAAGTTGTCAAATGTGTTGTCATAAACATTGTTTCTAATATTTCCTCTTTATCTTGTTTTTTTTTTTAAGATTTTATTTATTTAGTTGAAAGAGAGAGCATGAGAGGAGGGAGGGTCAGAGGGAGAAGCAGACTCCCCGCCGAGCAGGGAGCCCGATGCGGGACTTGATCCTGGGACTCCAGGATCATGACCTGAGCCGAACAGACGCTTAACCAACTGAGCCACCCAGGCGCCCTCCTCATTTTTTTGATGTCACTAGAATGTTCATAGTATTTTGCACTTGCCTCATTAGTTCACTTGGCCCCATCTTAAAGCTCCCCAGCTGGCAGGGAAGCAAGCATACTTAATCAAAATCTCTACTTAGAAAGTTTTCTCTGAAGACATTTAAAAATTCTTAATTGTCCTTCAGTTACTTCTTAGGAGTCTGGGTGCATTTGAAAGACTGGCCAACCACTGGGGATGTTAGAGATGTAGGAGGTATATAAAAAGATTGAATAAAATCAGTGAAATGAGGGGCACCTGGCTGGCTCTGTCAGTGGAGCGTGCAACTTTTCATCTCAGGATTGTGAATTCAAGCCCCATACGGGGTGTAGAGATTAATTTTTTTAAAAAATCAGTGAAATGAAAAGAATCTGAATAAGTCACTTAGGTCATCCTTCTGCCATGAGTTAAGTTCATGTTTGAACAACCGGGGCAAATGACATTTTAGCTTAGTTTCTTAAAACTTCTTTCACAAAGATTGTTACCTCCCTTTAGCCTTCTAGCCCAAAGATACCAATCTGTCTGAAAGGATGCTTCCTAATGTCTGTGCACATGTGACTCTCCATTTCTGTTCATGCCTTTTAAAATAATTGCTTTGTCCTATTCTAACACCCTTTTTCGCTTGGATGGGTCCCTTGTACTCTGATTCCACCTACTGGTTGGAGCCTGAAATAACAATGGATTTCACCATCAATCCACTTCCTTTTAGTGCTGTGAAGATGGAATTTGTTATTGATGGAAATAAGCATCTCTTCTAGGAATATAGTGACATTCTTTGGATTTTAAAAATCTTAATCTTGGGCGCCTGGGTGGCTCAGTTGGTTAAGCGACTGCCTTCGGCTTAGGTCATGATCCTGGAGTCCCGGGATCGAGTCCCGCATCGGGCTCCCTGCTCGGCAGGGAGTCTGCTTCTCCCTCTGACCCTCCCCCCCTCTCATGTGCTCTCTCTCTCTCTCAAATAAATAAATAAAATCTTTAAAAAAAAAAATCTTAATCTTAATCTTTAATCTTACCCCTCAAGTTCCCATCAAATCTGTCCAAAGACCTTAACAAAGCCAGACAGTATAAAAGGCATTTTTAGAAGGATGCTCTTGGAATTTTTATAGAATCCTATTATGCCTAGTTGTTAGACAAGTTTCTGAAGATAAGTCTCTACAGTTGACTTTTCAGTTATTGGAGAAGTAGAATAAATTCCATGCAAACATCTAAGTGATATTTCACAATAGGTCAATGCTAAATTTATAATTAGAGCTTTTTTTTCTTAGTGGTTGCCCTAGGGATTACCATTAATATCTAAAGTTATAACAATCTAGTTTGGATTAATGCCAATTTAATTTCAAGAGTATATAAAATTCTGTTTTTATGTAGTTCTGCCCCCTCCCATGCTGTTATTGTCAGAAATTGCATCTTAATACATATATGCCCAACAACTTACATTTGTGATTATTGCATTATGCGGTTGTCCTTTAAATTAGGGAAAAAAAGCATTACAAACAAGTAGTACATCTATACTCTATTTTTACATTTTTCTATGTAGTTACTTTTACTGGTGCTCTTTATTTTATTAATGTGGCTTTAAGGATGACTGACTGGCTCAGTTGGTAGAGCATGTGACTCTTGATCTTGGGGTTGTGAGTTCAAGTCCCACTTTGGGTATAGAGCTTATTTAAAAAAAAAAAAGACAAAAAACATGAGGGACGCCTGGGTGATTCAGTCAGTTAAGTACCTGCCTTCAGCTCAGGTCATGATCCCAGGGTCCTGAGATGGAGCCCCACATCTGGCTCCTTGCTCGGCAGGGAGCCTCCTTCTCCCTCTGCCTGCCGCACCCCCTGCTTTGCTCTCTCTGACAAATAAATATAAAAAAAACCCAAAAAAAACAGGAGGATTCAGGTTACTGTCTAAATTCCTTTGATTTCAGCCTGAAGGATTCCCAATAGGATTTCTTATAAGGCAGTTCTTTTACTAAGGAAACCTTGAAGTTTTTATTTATCTGGGAATGTCTTAATTTCTCCATTTTGGAAGATATTTTTGCTGGATATAGAATTCTGGAATGACAGTTTTTTTTCTTTCAGTGCTTTAAATATATTATCCCCTTTGATCTCCATGGTTTCTTTTTTGTTTTTAAAGATTTTATTTTTTTAAGTAATCTCGACACCCAATGAGGGGCTCAAACCTATAACCCTGAGATCAGGAGTTGCTCACTCTAGGGACTGAGCCAGCCAGGCACCTCTGATCTCCATGGTTTCTGAGCAATCATCTGTTAATCTTACGGAAGATTTCTTGTTCGTGATGAGTTGTTCTCTCTTGCTACTTTCAGAATTCTCTCCATTTCCTTTCATAGTTTGTAATGCATCTGGGTGTGGATCTCTTTCAGTTTATAAACTTGGAGTTCATTGCACTTAATTGTGTAGATTAATGTTTTTTAATCAAATTTGGGGAATTTTTGGCAATTATTTCTTCAAATATTTTTTCTTGCCCCTTACCCTCTCACCATGTCCATTATGAGTATTTGGCATGCTTGATGGTATCACAGGTCTCTAAGGCTCGGTTTATTTTCCTTCATTCTTTTTCTGTTCCTAATGCTGGATAATCTCAATTGACATACCATAAAATTCACTGATTTTTTTTTTTTTTTTAACTGCCTGCTCAAATTTGGTGTTGAGCCCCTCTAGTGAATTTTTCATTTCAGTTATTTTATTTTTCAACCCCAGAATTTCTATTTGGTTCCATTTTATTTTATTTTACTTTTTTTTTTTTTTTAAAGATTTTATTTATTCATTTGAGAGAGAGAGAATGAGAGAGAGTGAGTACATGAGAGGGGGGAGGGTCAGAGGGAGAAGCAGACTCCCTGCCCAGCAGGGAGCCCGATGCGGGACTCGATCCCGGGACTCCAGGATCATGACCTGAGCCGAAGGCAGTCGCTTAACCAACTGAGCCACCCAGGCACCCCTATTTTATTTTACTTTTAAAATAAAGATTGTATTTATTTATTTATTTGTGGGCATGAGAGAGAGAAAGAGAGGTAACACAAGCAAGGTAGGGGGCAGAGGGAGAGGGAGATGCAGACGCCCCTCCTGAGCAGGGAGTCCCACACAGGGCTCAATCCCATGACCCCAAGATCATGACCTGAGCTGAGGGCAAACACTTAACTGACTGAGCCACCTAGGTACCCCTCTATTTGGTTCCATTTTAAAATTGCTATCTCTTGGGGCACCTTTGTGGCTCAGTCAACAATTTTGACTTGAATACGATATTGTTAACTACAGTCATCATGCTGTACATTTGAATCCCTGAACTTACTATAACTGAAAGTTTGTACACGTTGACCACATCTCCCCATATCTCCCTCTCTCAGCCCCTGGCAACCACCATCCTATGTTTCTATGAGTTCAAGGTTTTTAGATTCCACATAAAAGTGAGATCATACAGTGGGCGCCTGGGTGGCTCAGTCGTTAAGTGTCTGCCTTCAGCTCAGGTCATGATCCCAGGGTCCTGGGATCGAGCCCCTCATCGGGCTCCCTGCTCTGTGGGAAGCCGGCTTCTCTCTCTCCCACTCACCCTGCTTGTGTGCTCTCTCTCTCTCTGTCAAATAAATAAATAAAATCTTAAAAAAAACAAAAACAAAAACAACAAAAAAAAGTGAGATCATACAGTATTTGTCTTTCTCCATCTTACTTATTTCACTTAGCATAATGCTCTCAAGTTTCATCCATGATGTGGCCAATGGCAGGATTTCCTTCTTTTTTATGGTTAAATAGTATTCCAGTGTGTGTGTGTGTGTGTACATATCACATTTTCTTTATTTATCCGTTGACAAACACTTAGATGGCTTCCATGTCTTGGCATTTGTGAATAATGCTGCAATGAACATGGGGATGCAGATATATCTTCAATATAGCAATTTCATTTCCTTTGGATATATGCCCAAAACTGGAATGGCTGGATCATATATGGTTGTTCTATTTTAATTCTTGAGGAACCTCTATACTATTTTTCATAGTGGCTGCCCCAGTTTACACCCCACTAACAGTGCACAACACCTGCTGTTTCTCTTCATCTGCACCAACATTTGTTATCTTTTTTTCTTTTTAATAATAGCCATTCTAACAGGTGTGAGGTGCTATCTCACTGTGGTTTGATTTTTGTTTGTTTTTTTTTTAAAGATTTTATTTATTTATTTGAGAGAGAGAATGAGATAGAGAGAGCATGAGAGGGGGGAGGGTCAGAGGGAGAAGCAGACTCCCTGCCGAGCAGGGAGCCCGATGCGGGACTCGATCCCGGGACTCCAGGATCATGACCTGAGCCGAAGGCAGTCGC
>NC_138373.1:73668672-73689907 GCF_054177405.1 Leptonychotes weddellii
AGACAGAGAGCACATGAGAGGGGGGAGGGTCAGAGGGAGAAGCAGACTCCCCGCCGAGCAGGGAGCCCGATGCGGGACTCGATCCTGGGACTCCAGGATCATGACCTGAGCCGAAGGCAGTCGCTTAACCAACTGAGCCACCCAGGCGCCCCAAACCTTTTGGTTTTAACATGCATTTTCTTGAAGTCCTTTGATAGAACTCTTTTTTTTAATTTTTAAAAAATTTTTTAAAAATTTTATTTATTTGACAGACAGAGAGAGAGCACAAGCAGGGGGAGCAGCAGAGGGAGTGGGAGAAGCAGGCTCTCTGTTGAGCAGGGAGCCGGATGCGGGGCTCGATCCCCAGGACCCTGGAATCATGACCTGAGCCAAATGCAGATGCTTAACTGACTGAGGCACCCAGGTGCCCTGATGTAACTCTTTTAAACAAAATATTTTTTAGAAATTAAATGTTACCATGTTGCCAGTGACATTCAGACAGCAGAGGAGGCAAGGAGATAGTTGGCTCCCAAGAAGAGGTTTAAACATCAGGGAGCTTCCAGATGTTAAGACTTTCTCTTAAGGCATGTTGTGGTAGCGCTCAGCCCCAGAGCACTAAGGGATGCTGAAGGGTCTGAAGCTTCATTTCTTTTCTTTCTTTCTTTTTTTGTTTTTTATTTATTTATTTGACAGAGAGACAGCGAGAGAGGGAACACAAGCAGGGGGAGTGGGAGAGGGAGAAGCAAGTCTCCCACTGAGCAGGGAGTCCGATGCGGGGCCCAGGACCCTGGGATCATGACCTGAGCTGAAGGCAGATGCTTAATGACTGAGCCACCCAGGTGCCCCTGAAGCTTCATTTCTTCAAATGTTCTGGAGACTGGCAATCCCTTTGAAGAAATCTCTTCTCTCTCCTCCCCTAGCCAATAAGTTTTTACTCCATTGTTACCCTGATGAGGGCACAAAAGAGCCATTTAGGAAGAAGAAATGGGCAACAGAGAAAGAAAGAAGCGCTTGTGAACTTTCTGCTTTCAGCCCATCCTTATTGCTTATCCTGCTCTAACCCACATTATCTGATTTTCCTTTTCAGTACTCCATGGCGGAGCTGCAGGTAAGTCGAAGTTTCCTTTTCTTTTCCGTCAGTTGTGGAAAAGGGGAAATGAATTTGGTGCTAAACCTTGAAGCCCCAGAAACAATTCGGAGATCTTGGCCCAGAGCCCGAGACTCTGCCCAAGTACTGAGCACCCAGAGCTCACCCAAGCTGCGCCTGTTCTCCTGCCTGCGCCCCCACCCTCTCAGTCCTGAGGCTCTGTAGAGAAGGACATCACGCCGCTGCGACTAGCCCTCCCCCTCTGATTCCTCTGACTTCTCTGTGCCATGCCAGTTCATCCAGACTTGGTTCTGTACTCCTCTGATTCTAATGACTATTGTCATAGACACTCAGCCGTTGAATATGACATGAATACCTGTGGGAAGTGCTAAGAATGAAAGGGACTAGAAGGATGAATGCCCCACAGCAACCCCTCCATTGTTCTGTTAGATTATCTGTTGGGTATCTTGTGATAAATTCCTTCAGCGTTGCCCCTAAATAGGTACCAAGAATAAACACTCTTTGTAAAGGACATCCGAAAGCCCACTTTCTGAAACTGGTGATAACCCCTTTGAGGACTCAGTCTGATTATTTGAATCCACAAAGATGCTTTTCGTCCCAAGTGGGGTCGGACCTATGGGAAAATTTATTTCATTTAGTAATAAAGAAAATCATAAATGAAACAGGGAGCTGTTCTTCCTGGATACAGACCACGGGGGTCATGAGCAATGAGTGGGATTCTTTACCTGCGCTTTGTGTCTTTACCTGCTTTTTTGCAGTGCATAGTGAGAAACAGGCAGGTACCTCATGAGTTTCTTTCTAATGAACACAGGATCCAAGTAGGAACAGGATTGCTCAGTGGCTGGAGGTGGTGCCTGAGCAAGGCATTGTAGACCTGTCCTTCCATCTGGCACCAGAAGCAACGCTGGGAACCTATACAGTAGAAGTGGCTGGGGGCACGACCTTTGGCATGTTCAGTGTGGAAGAATATGGTAGGTGGGAGAATTAGTAGTCAACGTGTTGGACATAATCTTGTCCCCAGATCAGCAAAGGTAAAGTAAAATCTACTATGGGAAGGGATTTTTTTAAATTCATTTTCGAATCCATGCTAAACCAGCCAATAACTTTAAGAGCATTTTGCCTTCATAATCGCCCTTAATTTAATTAATTTAAATATGACTGTTTTTATTCCCCTCTGTCCACTACCTGTATGGTCAAATCCTCTTCCTCTTCCTTTCCCATTTCTGTTTCCACTCTCTCCAGTGTTGCCTAAATTTAAGGTGGACGTGATAGAGCCCAAGCAGTTATCAACAGTAGAAGAATCCTTCTTAGTGACAATCTGTTGTAGGTAAGAAAAAAGCTCTGGATCTGGTGGAGAGTAAAGCTATATTAGAAGCGTGACACGGGAGTGTCATGGGGAGAGAGATTATGGAGGCAGTGGTGAAAACTTAAGCTTTTTATGTGGTCCAGAGTCCCGACTTCTCCAAGAACACATTTTCTAATTGTGTCTCTGCTCTTACTTTCCACCGCTCGCTCGCTCAATCAGCATTATTGATGCAGTGTCTACCTTATGCAGAACACAGTATTGAGTCCCATGGAGAGATAGGAGTAAGGAGAATGAAAAACACGGTCTCTGTCCTTCCGATGGTACTTATTGTGTAGTGGCAATATCGTAAGGCTTTGAGTAAAACAGGGAAGTGAACAAGACTAGTGAAGGATTGTTAGTACTTTGAGAAGTTGGAGTAGGGGAAAGAAGGGACAGTGGTGTTTTGGAAGAGGAGGGTTGGATCTCAAGTGCAATCTCCCAACTCTGACTTCTCATGCTTTTCTGGGTTAGGTACACCTATGGAAAGTCCATGCTAGGGGCAGTGCAGGTATCAGTGTGTCAAAAGGCATATACTTACCATTTTCCAGAGGCAGAATGGGAACAGCTACCTGACAAATGCAGGAACCTTTCTGGACAGGTGAGTAAATGGGATGTAGAAAAGGAACCTTATGGGCGCCTGGGTGGCTCAGTTGGTTAAGCGACTGCCTTCGGCTCAGGTCATGATCCTGGAGTCCCGGGATCGAGTCCCACATCGGGCTTCCTGCTCGGCAGGGAGTCTGCTTCTCCCTTTGACCCTCCCCTCTCTCATGTGCTCTCTCTCATTCGCTCTGTCTCAAATAAATAAATAAAATCTTAAAAAAAAAAAAAAGAAAAGGAACCTTATTCATATGTCCTAATGAGTAACTAAGCACCTATATAAAAAAGTGGTAAAGGAATTTAAGAAACAAAACAGATGAACATGGGGGGAAAAAAGAGAGAGGCTCTTAACTATAGAGAACAAACTGAGGGTTGCAGAAGAGGAGAGGGGTGGGGGGATGGTTAAATGGGTGATGGGCATTAAGGAGGGCACGTGATGTAATGAGCACTGGGTGTTATATGTAAGTGATGAATCACAAAATTCTACTACTGAAACTAATCTTACACTCTGTGTTAACTAACTGAAATTTAAATAAAAACTTAAGAAGGAAAAAAAATATGTTGAAAGGTGGTAAAAATAAAAAGTGGCAAAAAGCCCAAAGTAGAAATCATTTCATACAATTATTGCCCCAGTTCCAAAGAACAAAGCAGTCTTCTTTATTCTAAACAGATGAAGTCTTTTTTATTTATTTATTTTAATTTTATTTTATTTTTAAAGATTTTATTTATTTATTTGACAGAGAGAGAGACAGTGAGAGAGGGAACACAAGCAGGGGGAGTGGCAGAGGGAGAAGCAGGCTTCCCGCTGAGCAGAGAGCCCGATGTGGGGCTCAATCCCAGGACCCTAGGATCATGACCTGAGCCGAAGGCAGCTCCTTAACGACTGAGCCACCCAGGGGCCCCTTTATTTATTTATTTTTTAAGATTTTGTTTATCTATTTGACACAGAGAGAGAAAGAGACAGCACAAGCAGGGAGAGGGAGAGGGAGGAGCAGACCCCCCACGGCCGAGCAGGGACACCAGTGCGGGGACTCGATCCCAGGAGCCTGGGATCATGACCTGAGCCAAAGGCAGACGCCCAACCGACTGAGCCACCCAGGCGCCCCAGATGAAGTCTTTTTTAGAATCTGCCTTGGAGTCAAGAAATTAACCTAAATCCTTGGGAGATACAATCTTCCTGCCCTGCAGTTGGTTCTTCTCCCCCCCTATATCTTGGATCTTCAAAGTTGTTTCATGATTGTGTATGTGCAGGTGTATACTCTATTGTTATAGGAGAGTTTTTCTATCTTCAAAGTGGAGAAACTAAAGCATGGAGATAAGAATTTCTTTCGATAGTACATTATGAAATGGGAGTAAAAGTTAGGTTACTCATCCTCTCTTTCTCTCTCCCTGATTGCTTCACTAGACTGACAAAGCAGGATGCTTCTCCCCTTCTGTGGACATGTCCACCTTCAACCTCACTGGTTACATGTACAGCCACACTATCAATATTGTGGCTACTGTGGTGGAGGAAGGAACAGGTAGGTGGGATAGTTCTTGGTTCATTAAGAAAAGATAAAGGGGCGGCTGGGTGGCTCAGTCGTTGGGCGTCTGCCTTCGGCTCAGGTCATGATCCCAGGGTCCTGGGATCGAGCCCCGCATCGGGCTCCCTGCTCGGCGGAAACCCTGCTTCCCCCTCTCCCACTCCCCCTGCTTGTGTCCCTTCTCTCGCCGTCTCTCTCTCTGTCAAATAAATAAATAAAATCTTTAAAAAAGAAAGAAAAGAAAAGAGAAAGGAGAAGGGCTGTTCTAGGGATAAACTTAGAGGACTCAAGACTTACCCTCACTAGTGTTTGGGAATGACTCTGTTCCTAGTTCACAGTCAAATGGAAATGTCAGATTCCAACGTGTCATCTGTTCCTAGTTCCCTAAAAGGTTGGGGAGGAGTTTGTTTGATCTTTGGCCAGAAATATGTTCAACTTCATGCTTCCAGTAGCACCGTCCTTTCAGGGATTTTTTTGTTAAACATGAAGATGAGGATATCAGGTATTTCAGTTGTCATACATTTGGTTTCCCTCTGCAGGAGTAGAAGCCAGTACCACTCAGGATATCAACATTTCTTCACAAGTGGGATCAATAACCTTTGAAGACACCAAAAATTTTTATTACCCCAGTTTCCCCTTCAGTGGGAAGGTATGTTGAAACATATCTCTACACAAAAAATGCTTAACCATCCACTGTTGCCTTCTTCCTGTAGACCTATAATAATGGCTAATTTAGCGTTGTTCTAAGTACTCTACAGGTATTTACTTATTTAATCTTTACAACTATCTAATGAGGTAGAAACTATTATTGGCCCCATTTTACAGATGAGGAGACTGAGGCACAGAGAGGTTAAGTGATTTTCCAAAAGTTATACGGCTAGTAAGTAGTAACTAGGATCAAACCCAGGCAGCCTGCATCCAGAGTATATACTCTTAATTCCTTATGCTGTGCTGCCCTTAATCTCACATGAGATGTGCTTTGAATATGAATGTGACTTTATTGCCTTTCCCAATACCAAGGGCTCATAATCTAATGTTCAAATCTTTGAATTTTAGACCTGCAAGGTATCTAGAGAAACCATATAGTGTGGCTCCTCAGCTAAGCAAGATTAATGTTAAACTTTCCTCGACAGAGAGCCATTCATAGCTCCTTAAGCCGTTTCAGAGATTTTAAAATTTCCTTTGTGTCTTCTTTCTTTCTTTTAAAAACAAAACAAAACAAAACATTTATTTATTTAAGTAATCCCTATATCCAATGTGGGGCTTGACTCAGACCCCCAGATCAAGAGGTGCATGCTCTCCCAACTGAGCCAACAGGCTCCCCTCGTGTCTTCTTTCTGATACTTAACAATCTATCTATCTTTTTTAAGTTCCAAATAACTGCTCCACACAATAACCTTGTATATTTTTAGATCCATTTAGAACCATCCTTAGTCATCTTTTCTCTAGACCAAGAGTGATCCAGATTTTCTTAGAGCCTAAGGATTATACAACTGGGGAGTGGAAGGGGACTCTGTTTAAAAAAATTAAAGCAAAATAATGTACAGAGAGCCTTGGAAGGGGCCTATGTAAATGAAGGGTCCTAAAGCTTCATTAGCTACATGGCAAATCTACTTCTGCTCCAGGCTGAGCTACTTTTGTTTGTTTCTCATTTCCTCATAGATGTTAGTTTCCAACGCTTGAATCAAATTTACCTGTTTCTGGACTCTTTCCTGAAATGTATTCTTAGAGTTTATCACCTCACTTTACCTCATACTTGAACCTACTCCAAACCTAACTCTAATGCCCCAATAACCTTCATGCCGCAGATAAGAGTTAGGGGCCATGATGGCTCCCTTCTCAAGAATCATTCAGTATTTCTGGTGATTTATGGCATAAATGGAACCATCAACCAGACCCTAACTACTGACAGTGATGGCCTTGCTCCCTTCAAACTGGATACAGTTAATTGGAATGGGGGAGATATTTCTCTGGAGGTAAGGCTTCCCTGAGGGAAAACTTCAAACTTTTCCTGTTTTTTTCTCCTCCTCCCTCATTTGTAATTCTATCTCCATCACTCACCAGTCCTGCTTCCCAGTTGACAAAAGTTTGTTTTGTTTTGTTTTTAAAGATTTATTTATTTATGGGGGGGAGGGGCAGAGGGAGAGAGAATCTCATGAAAATTCCCTTCAGAGCACGGAGCCTGACATGGAACTTAATCCCAGGACCCTGATGAGATCATGACCTGAGCCGAAACCAAGAGTAGGATGCTCAACCAACTGAGACACCCAGGTGCCTCAGGGTTTTTTTGGTTTTAAATATCAATCTAATAAATGACCGTTAAGATAAAAATTGTTATTTCTACTAATTCATCTTACAACTTATCCCCATCTCTATTTGATCCTATATTTAAAATCACAGTAGGGAGGAAAAAATTGTTGAGAGTCATTTTCTTCCTCCCTATCCCCCTCTTTTCACCTGCCCTGAGCCATTACTCATAAAAATGGCAAAGAAGAAAACTCTAGATTTTGGATAACTTGTATGGAAGGCTACTCATATCAGTTATCAACTGTGACACAATGCTGCTCAATAAACAACTACAAAACTTCAATATTATACAACAACAAGGCTTTATTGCTCGTGCTCGTGCCTATTTGTCAGATAGGCAGATGTGCTGATCTTGGTGGACTTTCTCACATGTTTGTGGCTGAAGGCCAGTGTCTCATGCGCCAGCAAGCTATCCCAGGTATATTCTGATGGCAGTGATGAGATGCAAGAGCAAAAGTGGACACCCAAGGGTTTTTCCAAGCCTCTACTTATCTTGCATATGCTCACATCCCATTCCCAACAAGTCACGCGGTGGGCCTGCAGTTAGACTAGAAGGGCAATGTAAGATTACATGGTAAAGGACATTAACAGGGGAGGGATGGATTGTGCCATTAATGCAATCATTCAGCTATACTAAAGCAAACACATACAATTTATGTTGTGGCTAATTTAGTTCTTTACACAAGGCATTACTCAATCACTCTACTTAGAAATAATTATTTTTAATCTTATTATCCTTTATGCCTTGTTTTCTTATCCCTAGGATGTATTCTTTAATTTCTATGTAATCTTAGTCGTGCTTATCCATATATCCTCTGCATCAGTCCCTGAAGGTTTATCATCCACAATTGCCCGTTACTTGGCAGCTATAATTCAGTCCTTCACTCCTCTGGATACTAAAGTGCTGCTATTGTGGATTTCTCAAATATCCTTGGCTGGACCTCTAGTAAAATATCTACATGCCATTCTTAGGCAGTGAAGATTTGAGAGAGATCTGTTTGAAAACCGTAACAAGCCCATGGGCTTACTATGGTCAAGGTATATGTTAAGAGTCTTTTTCTTTCTCCCTTTTCTTAGGGCAGATTCCAAATGGAAGATTCGGTACACTATCCAGGACAGAGGCCTCATTACTACCAAAATGGCTATCTGCACCTGCAGTCCTTCTACAGCACAACTTGGAGCTTCCTTGACATCCACCCACTACATGGGATCTTGGCGTGTGGCCAGCCCCAGGAAGTGCTGGTGGATTATTACATTGATCCAGAGGATGCAAACCCTGACCAGGAAGTCCTCTTCTCCTACTATGTGAGACAGGGAAATGAGGGCTGGTGAAAGTGCACTGGGGAAGGACAGGAAATGAGGAGGGTGAGCCGGAGAGGGTGGGTAGACTGTCTAGAGACATAATGCAAGTCCCAGAGGTAATTTCAAAATGTTTGGAAGCCATATTTAAAAAATTAAAAGAATAGGTAAAACTAATTTTATTTATTTATTTATTTAAAAAGTTGTATTTATTTATGAGAGAGAGAGAGAGAGCACATGTGTATCAATGGGGGGAGAGGCAGAGGAAGAGGGAGAGAGAGGATCCCAAGCGGATTCCCTGCTGAGCACAGAGCCTGACCTGGGACTCCATTCCAGGACCCCGAGATCATGACCTGAGCTGAAATCAAGAATGCCCTGCTTTGGGACCCCTGGGTGGCTCAGTCAGGTAAGCATCTGCCTTCAGCTCAGGTTATGATCCCGGGGTCCTGGGATCAAGTCCCACATCAGGTTCCTTGCTCAGTGGGGAGCCTGCTTCTCCCTCTGCCTGCCACTCCCCCTGCTTGTGCTCTCTCTCTCTGTGTCAAATAAATAAATAAAATCTTTAAAAAAAAAAAAAAAGAATCCCCTGTTTAACCAACTGAGCTAGCCAGGTGCCCCTAGGTAAGACTAATTTTAAAAATATATTTTTGGGGGCATCTGGCTGACCCAGTCGGGGGGAGGTGCAGCTCTTGATCTGTGGGTCCTGAGTTCGAGCCCCACATTGTATGTAGAGATTACTTAAATAAGTAAATAAACTAAAAGAAAAAGTATTTTATTTAACCCAGTGTATCCAACATATGATCATGTCAACATGAAATCCACATCAAAATTATGAATAGATATTTCATATTTTTTGTTTCAGCTGGTATGTATTTTATAGTAGCCACATTTCAAAGGCTCCAGCAGTCACTTGTGGCCAGTGGCTACTGTATTGCACAGTGTAGGTGTAAAGGATGGGGAGGAATGAGAAAAAAGAGATTTTAAACAGGGAAATTGTGTGGGAAGATAACATGAGGAATTAAGGATAAAATGTTGTTGGTCGGGGCTGAATGGGAGCTGGGTGGGTGAGTGGGGGAGAGCATGAGGAGGGGATGGGACTCAGAATAAATTTCATTCTGTGTTTCATTGGTCAGTATTTTAAAATAGATGATAAAGGTTAAAATTAGCATGGATAGCAGCTTTGTTGTGTAAAACTATAACTTGTAGCTTGAAAGAAATGTATAAAGATAAGTAGCTTTACTGGTCACCTTGGTGATAGTGCGAAATTAGATTTGTGTAAATCCTGGGTTTGATGGCCTAGAGTCTCCATTCTCTTATCATCCTCTCAAAGTTTCTGAGGGATTTTTCTCCCCATTGATTCATTTCAGTGTCTTCGTCAAGCTGAAACAATCATCCTGATGCAACAGAGTGAATGGTCAGAGTGATAGCACACGCAGCCCCTTCAGGACAGGGGTGTAGCGAGGCCCAGGAGAAGTAGCCGGCTGATCAGTGTAGAAGGGCTGAGTGTCAGCCGGGAGTCTGAGCAGCTGGCCATAGAGCCCACGACAGCCCTGCTTCGAAAGTTTCACTGAATTTGGTTTCAAGGGAGTGAACAGGAAGGGAGACTCAGGCAAAGGGGAGTTCTCCTCCAAAGACTCAAATGTCAGAAGGGCTCAAGTCAATTTAAAGCACACTCATTTCCATTGAATTTTGAATTGAGGGATAATAAAAAAAAAAGGTCATGAAGGTGGATTTTAGGTAATGTTATGTTATAAGGATTATAAGAGAATAAAACCTGAAGACTTTCAAGAATTGGTGGACAGCTATCTATTGTGAAGAATGGTTTCTCCTCCGTTTGGCCGCGAGATACTGATGACCTTTGTCTCCTCCCATCCACCCCCGTGGTTCTCAGGCAGACCTCACCCTCCAGGAGGAAGAGTCAGCAGGGCTCTTGGCACCATCTGACATTTGACCAACTGATGGACACTGTGTGAAGTATTGACCCAGGCTCTGGAGCCATGAAAGGAGCCTCTCTTTATGGAGAGGTGCAGGGATGCTCCAGAGTAGGGTCAAGGCTAAACTCTCATAGCTTCCATGCTGTTAATTTTTTTTTTTTTAGTTAATAGGGAAAGGGCATTTGGAGATGGCGGGGCAGAAACACCTGAACTTTGAGAAGGAAGGTGAGTGTTCATGCTTCTGTTGAAAGACCAAAGGATATTTTAAGCTTCCAGGAAATGTTATACTAGAAGCAAAAGAAGAAGCAATGAGAGCAGCACACTAACGATAACCATAGGAGAGCAGGAAAATGGGAAGTAACTTGCAGCATGAGGCCGGCAGCAGGTTCAGTGAGAAGAGCAGACACGTGGTTGGAGGTCATTGGTAGAAGGGTGTGCATTCTCATCCCTGTGTATCCCTCTTCTTCTTTTTTTTTTTTTTAAAAGATTTTATTTATTTCTTTGACAGAGAGAGACACAGCGAGAGAGGGAACACAAGCAGGGGGAGTGGGAGAGGGAGAAGCAGGCTTCCCGTCGAGCAGGGAGCCCGATGCGGGGCTCGATCCCAGGACCCCGGGATCATGACCTGAGCCGAAGGCAGACACCCAACGACTGAGCCACCCAGGCGCCCCATCCCCTCTTCTTTTTCAGGAACAAAAGGCTCCTTTTCCCTCTCACTGACCTTCACTTCCA
Source organism: Leptonychotes weddellii (assembly GCF_054177405.1). Taxonomy (NCBI): domain Eukaryota; kingdom Metazoa; phylum Chordata; class Mammalia; order Carnivora; family Phocidae; genus Leptonychotes; species Leptonychotes weddellii. The sequence goes on from NC_138373.1 coordinate 73,679,497, forward strand.
GACTAGCCCCTGACCCTTCCCTGGTGATCTATGCCATTTTTCCCAGTGGAGGCATTATAGCTGACAAAATTCAGTTCTCAGTAGAGATATGTTTTGACAATCAGGTAAAATGGCAGTTGAGGAAGGTGAAGAAAAGGTCTGGGCATAGAGAGAGATCACATGTATGCTGGGGTTGGAGATCAGGCAGGGGCAGGGAAATAAGAAGATCATATTGAAGTGGATGTCATTATTGTATTTATGTCTTCGGTATGTTTTGTTGAAATCTATCTCCCACTTCTTTTTAAGAAGTCGTGCTGGGAACTTGTATATTCTATAAAGCTATTCTTTCTTTCTAGTTTTTGTCTCAAACTTTCTATGTTATTCTGTGCTATGCTGCTCGCTTTTTCCAATTGTACCACAAGAGAGGAGTTCTAAAAGGGCTAGACTTAAAAAAAAAAAAAAAAAAAGATCAGTATAAAAGTGAAGGAATGGGCTTGAATGCCAGAGTTGGGGCATATTGGCTGATGTTCCAAATGACATTGTTTCGCCTTCTCTCCAGGCTGACCTGACCCCTCAGTTGTACTTCTCCCTTCCACGGGTTTCCCTTGGCTTCTCACCTCCCCAGCAGCTTCCAGGAGCAGATGTGGAAGTGCAGCTACAGGCAGCTCCTGGGTCCCCGTGTGCAGTCCGGGCTGTGGGTGAGAGTGTCTTACTACTTAGGCCAGAGACAGAGCTGAGCAACGATTCTGTGAGGAGTCTGCTAATGGGGTGGGAACAGGGAGTTGACAGGAAAGACAGTTTGACTGAATTAGAATAAAAGATGGGTTTCAGGGAGTGGGAAAGAAAGTCTGAGGGAAATAGTGCACCACCATAAGGTGGTAGAAAAGCTGGTGTGGAAGTGAAGGTCAAATGATGGTATGAGAAAGGCATGGATCATGTGGACATAGAGGTAGGGAATTTGTAATAGGAGATAATTATTGAAAAAGGTGAGAAAGAGATCAAAATTTAGAAAGTAGGGAAGGGATGGGGTGCCTGGATGGCTCAGGTGGTTGAGCGTCTGACTCTTGATCTCAGCTCAGGTCTTGGTCTCGGGGTCGTGAGTTCAAGCCCCACATTGGAGCCCAGCGTGGAGCCTACTTTAAAAAAAAAAAAGGAAAAAAAAATGGGGTGCCTGGGTGGCTCAGTCGTTAAGTGTCTGCCTTCGGCTCAGGTCAGGATCCCAGGGTCCTGGGATCGAGCCCCACATCGGGCTCCCTGCTCGGCGGGAAGCCTGCTTCTCCCTCTCCCACTCCCCCTGCTTGTGTTCCCTCTCTCGCTGTGTCTCTCTCTGTCAAATAAATAAAATATTTAAAAAAAAAAGTAGGAAGAGATTATGATGGAATAAATATAGGAAGAATTCTGGCGTAATGAAGAGAAATAATACAAGAACAGTGAACTGTGGCACCAGAATCTGAGTGAAGTTTCTCAGATGATTTCACTGTGTTAATAGTTTATTTCCTTTTCCCCTCCTATTTCAGGTCTATAGGATGTTCTCATTCTGGTATGGTCACTACCCCTATCAGGTGGCTGAATATGATGAGTGTCCAATGTCTGGCTCCTGGGACGCTCCTCAGCCCCTCTCAATTATGTGGAGGCCTTGGTTCTCTGAAGGCATGGACCTTTTCCATTTTTTCCAGGTAGATGTTCTTACCCATTTTGTTCTTATAGAAACAATGGTGGTGGGGTGGAGGGTGAAGGAAAGTCCATATCTAAAAAAGCAGAGAGACTCATGTGGGCACTGAAGGGATAAAATCTTGGAAGAAACTCCTGATATGTGAGGTAGCCTCTCTTGGTCCTTATGCTTGAAGAAGGGGCCCAGTTGCCTGATTGCATTGGAAGAGAGCCACTATGAGAGGCTGTGTGCAGCCTCTTTCGGTCCCTGAACAAACTGATTCCCATGGGATCAGCCAAGAAGGAAAAATGAGGAAAGGTAGACCAGAGGTCTCTTAACTATTGTTATAAAAAGTACTACATGAGTAGAAATTGAGTACTTTATGAGTAGAAGTTGGGGATGCTGTGGCCCAAGGCTGACCAGGAAGTCTCTGAAGTCAGGAACCATGTCTTGTTCATCTTCGTATTCTAATGACTGATCCTTCATAATACTCAATGTATTTTTGTTGAATTAACGAGCCACTATGGTTCCTGCCCTCAGAAAGTTCAGTCTAAATCGAATAATAATGACACAGTGACTAATATTTGGGAGAAGCGTTAAACATATTTGACAATGAAATAAGTGGAATACTATTCAGCCATAAAAAAAGAGAATGAAATCTTGCCATTTGCGACAACATGGTTGGATCCTGAGGGCATTATGCTTAGTGAAATAAGACAGAGAAAGACAAATGCTATATGACCTCACTTATACATGGAATCTACAAAACAATGACAACAGTAAAACCAAGCTCATAGGTACACAGAACAATGTGGCGGTTACCAGAGGCAGGGGCTGGGGGTGGGCAAAATGAGTGAAGGTTGTCAAAAGGTACAGACATTCAGTTGTAAGATAAATAAGTCCTGGGGATGTAATATACAGTGTGGTGACAGCATGGTTTTAAGAGTAGATCTTAAAACTTCTCATCCCAAGAAAAAAAAGTTTTCTAACTATGTATGGTGATGGACGTTAACTAGACTTATTGTGGTGATCATTTTGCAAAGTATATTTTTAAAAAAATTGAAGGCCTTTCACATTAGCTGACAGAAGCAAACAAAACCTTGGTGGCTGAGTATTGGGTAGTAACCACCAGTCTCACAATTAATAGGAAAAGAATGTCTTGGTTCAGTCCTTTGAGGGTGGAATTCCTAGGCAGTTGCCCTGGTAGTAAGGGAGGGGACCACCCTAACACTTCACTGTCTGGTTTCTTTGGTGCCTGTCAGGGCATGGGCCTGAAAATACTGTCCAATGCCAAAATTAAGAAGCCAGTAGATTGCAGTCAACAGTCTCTAAAATACAGCATTGCAATGTCTGGAGGTAAGCTACCTGTGTGGCTTGTGGATTCTCTGAGATGTTTAAATCATGGAACTCTGAAAACTTACGCTTTGCCTCCTATTTCTGCACTGAGCCTCTAGCCTCAGAATGGCAATGGGTTGTGGGTCATAGATGCAGGCAGCCGGATCTCTCCCCCTGGGGAGAACTTTTGAAGCCTGAAGCCCTTACCTATTCATCCCCTGGCCCAGCCTCTTCATCTGTCACTTCCCCCTGATGGCCTTATGACTAGGCAGTTCCTCAGTGGTCCTTCCTCCTTGTCTCTGACTGGATGTTCTCTGTTTCCCTCTAAATTTCTTGGTAGTAGTCCCTCTGCCTCAATTTATCTCACAACAGAAGTCTTCTGTTTTCCCCTCAATTCCCTTATTCTTGCTCTCCTTAGCAAATTACCAATAGGTGAGGAGAGTTTTGAGTCATCATCATCTTCATCACTTCAGTCAGAGAACTCTCAGGTCTGTCAATACTTCCCAGAGACTTGGCTCTGGGATCTGTTTCCTATTGGGTAAGTGATGCCTCAAAGGTACAGCAAGGTTGTACAGTGGGAGAGTCAGCAGAAAACTCAGACTCAGGTAATTTCTAATGAATCTAAGTCTCAAGCCAAGAGAGTTTAATGGGGACGTGGGAACTTGCTTCTTTCCCTGAATTCTTAGGCAATCATAGGCAATCCCTCAAAAAGAACTCACATGTCTCCACATTTACAGAGTGCAGACAGTGCATTTGGAGTCCAGGTCCAAGAGACGTAAAGACATGTGTTGACCTCCTGCCCACTGCTTACCTGCTCATTTTGACAAGCCCCCTCTCACCTCAAGGCTCATGTGTCCAGCAGGCACATGAAAAGATGCTCAACATCACTAATCATCAGAGAAATGCAAATCAAAACCCCTCCCAGATTCAGAGGGCACTGGCCTCTTTCAGATATGTTTGCACATGGGCCCCCCCTACTCTCATTCACCCCCTCATATCCTCAGACACCCCCCCTTCTCCCATATTCATACATCCTCGCTCACCTGAACGTTCACACTCTGAGATTTGCATGTTCCTCAGTTCATTTGCCTTTTTACCCCGCCCCCCACAACAACAGCAACAAATGACTTCTGTAGGTAAATTTATAGCTTATATCACAATGTTCTCCTGCTCTGTGCCTCACCTGGGTTCTTGTGTTCTCACAGTGACTCTGGGAGGGAGGCTGTCCATGTCATCGTTCCTGACACCATCACCGAGTGGAAGGCCATGACTTTCTGTACCTCCCAGTCCAGAGGCTTTGGTCTTTCACCTACTGTTGGACTGACTGCTTTCAAGCCATTTTTTGTTGAACTGACTCTCCCTTACTCAGTAGTTCATGGGGAATCCTTTCGCCTTACTGCCACCATCTTCAGTTATCTGAAGGACTGCATCAGGGTAAGAGTTGGGGATGCAGGAAGCAGATGCCCCTGGGAAAGAGATGGGATGTGTCTCCACCCCCACATTTTCCCAAGCCTCTGTGTGTTATTTCCTGTACTCAGACCCTTTATTTCTTAAACATCTGTAGGTTCAGACTAACCTGGGTACATCAGATAAGTACCAGGTGGAATCGTGGACAGATTCTTGGGGCTCCAGCTGTCTCTGTGCTGATGAAGCAAAAAGCTATCACTGGAATATCACAGCTACCAAATTGGGTAAGAGAAGGAAGCGATAGAGGAGCAAGGAAAGCATAGAGCAAAAGCTCAGTGATTGAGAACTTTACCCTTTCCTCTCCTGCATTTGCTTTGTTCTCTCATTCTTTCTCATTTTATTTGCCTCTGCTCTTTGATGACCAAAAAATTATCCAAACTAGACAATTTTGAGTGTGAAAAGGGAAGCTTTTAATATTTATGCCAGGGCAAGGGATACATAGTCATGTTACTTATCAAATAGTTACTGTGGGACAGCTGCTATTCTAACTGCTCGACATGTGGTAACTCATTTAATCATCACAATAACCCTGAGATGTCATTTGCTCTTAGGATAAAACCCTGGTAACTTAAAGTATGGTTTTCAGATGTATAGTTATCTACTGCTGCTTAACTAGTCACCCTAAAACTTAAGAGGCTTGGGACATCTGGGTGGCTCAGTCAGGTAAGTGTCTGCCTTTGGCTCAGGTCAGATCTTGGGCTTCTGGGATGGAGCCTTGCTCATGCTCTCTAAGAGATAAATAAAATCTTAAAAAACAAAACAAAACAGGGGCGCCTGGGTGGCTCAGTTGGTTAAGCGACTGCCTTCAGCTCAGGTCATGATCCTGGAGTCCCGGGATCGAGTCCCGCATCGGGCTCCCTGCTCGGCGGGGAGTCTGCTTCTCCCTCTCCCGCTCCTCCGTCTTGTGCTCTTTCTCTCTCTCACTCTCTCTCTCAAATAAATAAAATCTTTAAAAAAAAAAAAAATTTAAAATAAAAACAAAACAAAACAAAACAAAACAAAAAACCCCCGAAAACCAACAACTTAGAGGCTTAAAAGAACAAACATTTATGATCATCCAGTTTCCATGGGCCAGTAACCTAAGTGCAGAGTGCAGCAGGGTGCCTCTGGCTCAGGGTCTGTCACGAAATACCAGTCACGCTGTCAGCAGGGCTGTGTTTTCATCTGGAGACTTGACTGGGAGAGGATCCACTTCCACTGTCCTCCCAAAGCCTCTGTCCCTCAGAGGCCTCAGCTATGGGCTAGTGGCCTCCCTCAGTATCTCATCACATGAATCTTTCCACTGGGCTGCCTCAGGACAGGACAGCTGCATGCCTGCTGAGCAAGTGGCCCAAGAGAAAGAGTGCACCCGAGACAGAAGTTATAGTCTTTTTTATAACCTAGTCCCGGAAGTGGCATCTCATTGCTTCTGCCCTATCCTCTTAGAAGCAAGTCGCTCAGTCCAGCCCACACTCCAAGAGGAGCTTACACAACAGTGTAAATATTGGGATGCAGGGATCACTGGGGGCCCTTAGAGGCTGCCTACCACACTGGACCAGTATTATTGACAGCACCTGGAAATTTGTTAGAAATGTGAATATAGGCCCCACCCCAGAAGTACTGACTCAGTTTGTATTCTAACAAGATCTGCAGGTCTTTGCATGTTGTTAAGTTTAAAAAGCACTGGTCTACAGGGGAAGAGACCTCATTGGTACCTCTGGCAGTAGGGCTAATGCCTTCTTTTCCCCTTCTTTCTTCCAGGTCATGTGAACTTTACCGTCACTACTAAGATTCTGGACAGCAATGAACTCTGTAAGGGGCAGAAGGGGTTCGTTCCAGCAAAGGGCCAGAGTGACACACTCATCAAACCAGTTCTGGTCAAGGTGAGTTTTCTTTTCCTTCCCTTCCCTTCCCTTCCCTTCCCTTCCCTTCCCTTCCCTTCCCTTCCCTTCCCTTCCCATCTCTTTCTTTCTTTCTTTCTTTCTTTCTTTCTTTCTTTCTTTCTTTCTTTCTTTCTTTCTTTCTTTCTTTCTTCTTTCTTTTTCTGTCTCTCTTTCTTTCTTTCTTTCGAGTTTTCCGCAGGCCTATCTTCAGAGGTAGAGATAGCAGTCACCCCAGGGATGTTCTGTGTATGTCTAACCACACGGTTAGTCTTTCACAGCTGTCTGACTCCAACTTCAGTCAGGTAGCTCACCTTCTCACCTTCCTTCTTCTGTGGCCCCTTTCTGCCCTTAATTATTGGCTTAACCCATTCCAATGCTCTATGAAAGTGCTTAATAGAGTACCTGGTGCACTCAGTGAATGTTAGTTTCTCTTATTAAAATCTCTAATACCATCATTAACTGCTTTTTTATCCCATAATGAACCCCATTGTCAATCTTGCCTCTTAGAAGTTTCCTAAACTTGTCCTTAGCTCTAGCCCTTGCTCAGAAAGAATTTTATTGATAGGCCCATTCCTGCATTGAAGTGGAGTTCTCCTGAGCTTCAAAGAGAAGCTCTATTCTCTCCAGTTCTGAGAAGCCCTGGGGGCACAGGGAGGGCCTCTTCTCCCCATTTCCCTTCCCCTTCCTAATCCTTCAGTGCCATCTGCCCTGACATTTATCTGCATTGTTTTCACCCTTTGTCTCTCTTCATGTCAGCCTGAGGGAGTCCTTGTGGAGAAGACATACAGTTCATTGCTTTGCCCAAAAGGTGGGTGAATGCAGAGAGGGGTTGGTGCTGAGAATTCCTGTCAGCGACAGGAGATTTTTGTAGGCCAAGGGAGGAATACATAGGACAAGAAGGGATAGGAGAGAGTCTGGGGTGCTATCCCCTAATAGGGCCAATTAGCTGAGAGACAGGATGAAGAATAAAAAATGTACAACACAATTATGGGTTTTTTGGGAATTTATTTTCAGCAGAGAACACTATGAACAGATTAAAAAAAATTGCCTCCAACCCACAGAAAGCACTGGGTACAGAAAACCCTGGATTATAGAAAGTTTTTCTATGGTTTGGACTTGAACTCGCACTATGTCCACCTTCTCTACTTTCTCCTTTTCTCTGCCTCTCACAGGACAAGTGGCTTCAGAATCCATCTCCTTAGAGCTCCCTGTGGATGTTGTTCCTGATTCAAGCAAGGCTTATGTTATGGTTCTGGGTAAATAGCCAGAGATTCTTGCTCAAAAGAAAAAAAAAAATGGGGCTGAAATCTGCCAAAACATGGAGTGGGTTGGGGCCTATGGACCTATCTGAAGGAAGGCATGTTAGATTAGAAGTGACAGAAGAGCTTATTTTATACAGTCGGCAAATACACCCTATAGGTAACAGTACATGTAGAATTAGATGTATATGATAGTTAAAAACAGGAGTCTGGACAGGAGGAAGTTAAAGGTCAGCAAAGCTTCATACGTATTTAGGTTCAGGTGGTCTATAAATTGAGTGGAGGAGAAACACAGTGTTTGTAGCAGCCATTTAAAAAAATGAGGAATTTATGTATTTGAGTATAGTTAGGGAAGATAAAACCATATTTACACAGATGGGACACTTCACTCCTCTGGGCAAGGAGAGGGATTGAGTAGAAAAGCCTGAGCTTGAAAATCATACCAAATTGGGTTAGGATCCAAGTTGTGCCATTTAATAGCCACGTGACCTTTAATAAATAAGTGAACAATTCTGATCCTTTTTTCCCCTCTTCTGCAAGACACTAATGATAACCTATGTCTCAGGATTGGTGTAAAAATTAAATATAAAGTTTCCACCATAATATCTAGCAGATAGTAGGAGCCCTGGACGAGTTAGATTATTTCTTTATTCTTATCCCCTACCAAGATCCCTTCCAGGTTAAAATTTCTCTATTTGGACTGTATTTGATTCATACTTGTTGTATATCACTCATCTTATTGTAGTATAGCTCACTGTCTATGTCTGTCTTTCACACTGCCTTGTGGGCTCCTTGAGGATAAGGGCCATGTCTTTTACTTTGTCTTTTACTATTGATAGTTCCTGCCAAATAGTTGACCTTCAGTGCCTATTTATAGATTTGAGTTGAACTTGAACTTGAACCTGAACTGCCTTAGGTAGCCTATGTACCTCTCTATGTACTCTAGCACCTTGTACGAACCTAGTATTATAGTGCTATATTGTAATTGTTTATAATGAGTTTTACTTGCAATGTTCTGTCATTGGTTCCCCCTCTGATTATGATCCTTTGAGGTAAAGACTGTATTTGACTTATTGTCTCCCAGGCACAATGTGGGTACTCAACTAAATGGTCGCTGATACATGTTTGTTAAATGAATGCCAGTAACTCACAAGGGCTCCTTCTCTCTACCATCACTTTCTCTCTCCTTTTGGATCTCAGGAGACATTATGGGCACAGCCCTACAGAACCTAGACAATCTGGTACAGATGCCAAACGGCTGTGGGGAGCAGAACATGGTCTTGTTTGCTCCCATAATCTACGTCTTGCAGTACCTGGAGGAGGCAAGGCTGCTGACTGAGGAAATCAGGTCTCGGGCAGTGGGTTTCCTGAAGCTAGGTGAGTCGGTTCAATCTTTTCTTCTTGGACACGTTCTCTAGGGCCTAATGATGGTTTAATAAGATACAGGACGATTCCCCCTGAAGTGTCCCGCACCCTTGAAAGCCTTGAAAGCATGTGTTTTGAAGTTGTCCCTGTGATCTAACATCGTATCTGGCTTCCCAGGGTACCAGAAGGAGCTAATGTACAAACACAGCGATGGCTCATACAGTGCCTTTGGGGAGCAGGATGGAGATGGAAACACATGGTAATACTGCCCAGGTGTCAGTGTACCCCAGAGCACAATTCCTGGGCCTATGAAACTATTCCTCTACCTCTCCTCTTAACCCCATTCCTTCTTATATCCACTCTCTCTACCTCTTTAATATTGTTTATTTCAGCCTCACGTATGGTCAAGCCCCTCACCCTTCTCCCTGACTTTGTGCTTCCCTAGTTCTTTTCCCCATTAATGCCCATTAATACCTCCCTTTTCTAGGCTTCTACGGCATTATATTTCCTTATTCCCCTTCTGGAACCTTATACCAAAATAAACTAATAGCACTATTGTACCCTTGCTGGGAAATCCCCCTTCATGCCACACTTCCTTCTTTACCCACATAGGCTGACAGCGTTTGTCACCAAATGCTTTGGCCAAGCTCAAGAATTCATCTTCATTGATGACAGTAATATCCAGGATGCTCTCAAGTGGATGGCCATAAACCAGCTCCCCAGTGGTTGCTACGCCAATGTGGGAAGGCTCATTCACACAGCTATGAAGGTGCAAATCTGCTCCCGGGCCTTCAGCTCACTACCATGTCTGGGAGGAATTTGCACCTCTGAGCAGAATGAAAAAAGCATAAGCCTGGGAGTCAGTGTTCTTCAGGTCTCAGGCCTGGCTTCGGATGACCTTGGTCACCATACTTAACCAGTCTGAGCCTCAGCTTCCATGTCTGTAGAATGGGAATGTGTACTGGCACATGGTTCTCATGGTACCGTCCTCAGATCAGCAGCGTTAACAGCGCCTGAGAACTTGTTTCAAATGCAAATTCCAGTCCTACCCCAGACCTACTCTGAGAAACTCTGGGAGTGTGGGCCAGCAATTTGTATTTTTTTTAATTTAATTTTATTTTTTTAATTTTTTTAAAGATTTTATTTATTTATTTGAGAAAGAGAGAATGAGAGACAGAGAGCACGAGAGGGAAGAGGGCAGAGGGAGAAGCAGACCCCCTGCTGAGCAGGGAGCCCGATGTGGGACTCGATCCCGGGACTCCAGGATCATGACCTGAGCCGAAGGCAGTCGCTTAACCAACTGAGCCACCCAGGCGCCCGCAATTTGTATTTTTAACAAGCCCTCGAGTTGGTTCTGATATTCGTGGAAGTGTAAGAACCACTGGACTAGAAGTTCTCTGGGTTGGGCGCCTGGGTGGCTCAGATGGTTAAGTATCTGCCTTCGGCTCAGGTCGTGATCCCAGGGTCCTGGGATCGAGTCCCACATCGGGCTC
>NC_138373.1:73690407-73713283 GCF_054177405.1 Leptonychotes weddellii
TGCTTCTCCCTCTGACCCTCTCCCCTCTCATGCTGTTTCTCTCCTGCTCACTCTCTAATAAATAAATAAATAAATAAGATTTTATTTATTTATTTATTTGAGAGAGAGAGAATGAGAGACAGAGAGCATGAGAGGGAGGAGGGTCAGAGGGAGAAGCAGACTCCCCGCTGAGCAGGAAGCCCGATGCGGGACTCGATCCCGGGACTCCAGGATCACGACCTGAGCCGAAGGCAGTCGCCTAACCGACTGAGCCACCCAGGCGCCCATAAATAAATAAATAAATAATCTTTAAAAAAAAAAAACAAAACAGAAGTTCTCTGGGTTTTTACTATCTCCCTAAATCTGCAGCAAGCCCATCTGCTCTGGGGAGGACTGTTTTCTATAAGAGGTTTACTATGTGCTGGGCACTGTTCTAAGCACTTCGTTTATTTGATATTATTTAATGTTTACAAATTAATGAGCTAGCTGCTGGTATGCCATTATTAATCCCATTTTACAGATGAAGAGACTAATGTGCAGAGATTAAGTGAATCGCCCAAGGTGAATGCTAATGCATGGTAGGACTGTCATTTGAACCACAGCCACTGGACTCCAGAGGCCCTGCTCTGGCCTGTTCAGTACATTGCCCCTACCCCCCTTCCCAAACACAGGGTGAGGTGTTGATGCTTCCAGAGAATTTGTTCAATTCAGAATATACCCAGTGAAAGAAAGATTTGTGTGTATGTTACTAGAGAAATCATTTACACTGCTGTTCCAGGGCCTGGATTAAAAATCTTGAGCATTAAAAAAAAAAAGTCTCTGTATGGAATTCATTAGTTTTCCTTACGCAAGATTTTATCCGTGCCCTCCAAGGCTCTCTCCTCTTACACACTGTGTGAAATACACATGGGAGGAGCGCAAGCCAGGGCTTGACTCCAAGATCCCAGAGGTCTTTCCTCTTCCTTTCTTACCAGACCCGGCCAGTCTTTTAAGAAACCCATCACCTGTGTAGCAAGGTTAGTGGTGTGATGCAGGAGCTCCATAATTAAACTCCCCGCGTTCAAATCCTAGTCCTGCTGCTTACTAGCTGTGTCATCTCGAGCAAGCCATTTAACCTTTCAAGTGTTCGTGTTTTCTTACCTATAGGATGAGGATGACAATTTAGATCAGCTGTTTTTATTATTTATTTATTTATTTATTTTTAATTTTTTAAAGATTTTATTTATTTATTTGACAGAGAGAGACCAGTGAGAGAGGGAACACAGCGGGGAGAGAGGGGGAGAGGGAGAAGCAGGCTCCGCGCAGAGCAGGGAGCCCGATGTGGGGCTCGATCTCGGGATCCTGGGATCATGACCTGAGCCGAAGGCAGACGCTTAACGACTGAGCCACCCAGGCGCCCCTAGATTAGCTGTTTTTAAAAACTTGCTAATATCTTTCCGTGAAAGGCATTAAACAGGGCAGGTGTCACCGAATCTCTCCTGGAGAATAGGCTGGTCCTTTCCTTCTTGAGAGGATGTCCGTTTGAGGAGGCTCAGATTCAGTAAGAACCTGAGAAGAAGAGATTTTCTCCTTATCTCCTCATTTGTTGAAGTAATCCACCCATTCAGGGGACGCACACAGTGTTGCAAACTGCACACAATTCTTACATACACTGTGCTGGCTGTGGCCCTGACCGAGTCTCCCCGGCACCCTCTAGGGCGGCGTTGGCGATGAGCTTTCCCTGACAGCGTACCTCACAGCTGCATTGCTGGAGATGGGAAAGACCACACATGTGAGTGTCTCTAGCTCCTCCTCTTTATATCCTCCTTACTGCACCTAGTTCTAGAGGAATTCACCGACTTTTAATCCCTGTTCACCGTTGTAAACTCAAAAAGGATGTAATGACTTCCTTATCACTTCCCATTTCCCAAGGAAGGCCTTATAAATTCAGTTCTTCCTCTCACTTTCCAGGACCCGATGGTGAGTCAGGGTCTGCAGTGCCTCAGGGGCTCGGTTTCCTCCACTACCAGCCTCTACACACAGGCCCTCCTCGCTTATACTTTCTCTCTGGCTGGGGAGATGGACATCAGAAACACTCTTCTCGAAAAGTTAGACCAGCAGGCTATCATCTCAGGTATGTTGGCCATGTTAGGAGTTTTTTGAAATTATGAAAATATGCTGTGAGTTACCTATAGTTTTCTTTCTTTTTTTTTTTTTAAAGATTTTATTTATTTATTTGAGAGAGAGAGAGCACATGAGAAGGCAGAGGGTCAGAGGGAGAAGCAGATTCCCTGCTGAGCAGGGAGCCCGATGCGGGACTCGATCCTGGGACTCCAGGATCATGACCTGAGCCGAAGGCAGTCGCTTAACCAACTGAGCCACCCAGGCACCCCACCTATAATTTTCCATAGTCTCCATAGTCCCACATACATTCTATCATATATAGGATTCCTTTTAGGAAGAGTTGTGAAGTCATTAGATCATTGTTGAGAGTTTTGTGAGAAAGCCCATGGAAGTCCTTAAAAGGCACTGTTATACTTTTAGCATGAAGAGGAATGAGATGGTGGAAGCTAGTCAGAAGACCTATGGGTGTTGTAGAATCACCCTCTTGTAGGTCTTTAACAGTTCTTTGGTATGAGATCACTGAGGTTGACGGGGTAAGAGTTAAACTTAGAAACTTAGAGCTTCTTTGTTTTTGTTTTTTTTTTTGAGAGAAGGATGGGGAGGGGCAGAGGGAGAGGGAGAGAGAGAATATTAAGCAAGCTCCACGCCCAGTTGGTTAAGGGTCCCACTCTTGGTTTCAGCTCAGGTCATGATCTCAGGGTCGTGAGATCGAGCCCTGTGTCAGGCTCCGTGCTCTCTCTCTCCTTCTTCCTCTGCCCCACCCCCAACTTGCACACGCCCTCTTTCTCTAAAATAAATAAATAAATCTTTAAAAAAAATGTTAAACTTTTAATTAGGTAAAATAAAGGCTGAAAAATTAGACTTAAAATTCTAGGGCGCCTGGGTGGCTCAGTTGGTTGGGCGACTGCCTTCGGCTCAGGTTATGATCCTGGAGTCCCGGGATCGAGTCCTGCATCGGGCTCCTTGCTTGGCGGGGAGTCTGCTTCTCCCTCTGCCCTTCCCCCCTCTCATGCTCTCTCTCTAATAAATAAATCAATAAATCTTTAAAAAAAAAAAAAATTCTATAAGCCAAAAAAAAATGCTCCCAAATACATAAGATTCTTCTAAGTTTCTACTTACCTATCTCCACTAGCATTAGAATTTATAAATTAACAAGAGTGGTTTTCATGTAACTGCTGGAGGCATTTATTGATCCTCTCAGCTTCATCTTGGGGAATGATGTATCGCTGTACACACACATCCCTGTGGAAACATTATGGCCAATGTATCGGAAGATTTTGAGAAATTTTTTTTTCTAACTCATGCTTAATTTTTGGTTGGTACTTGCTCTGCTCTAAGGTGCAGCATTTACAAACTGAATGTGAGAAATCGTTTCCTTTTAAGACCTTCCTCGTTATGCTTCTTTTTCCATAGGAGAGTCCACTCCCTGGAGCCCAAAGCCTGCTCCGTCAGTGGATGCCAGACCTTGGTCTCAGCCTGAGGCTGTAGATGTGGAACTGACAGCATATGTATTACTGGCCCAGCTTAGCACAGCCAGCCTGACTCAAAAGGAGCTTGCCAAGGCCACTGCCACAGTGGCTTGGTTGGCCAAGCAACGTAGTGCATATGGGGGCTTCTCTTCTACTCAGGTAAATAACCTCCTCTCCAACTGCCAACTCCATTCTTTTTTATCAGGTAGGATTAGGTCCTTTGTGGAGATAGGAAAACAACAACAACAACAAAACAAAGCTGTTGCCCTTGACATCTAGGTCAAGGTACTTAAAATTCTACAGGGAGGGAGAAAATCATGTGAAAAATATAGGATTCATAACACTGGGTCGTATGAACACATATATAGCATTATAAGCACTATATGCATTTAATGCTCTTTCTTTTTTTAGAGTATGAGACATCCTGAGATCAATATTTTACATGTGAATAGGACGTATATAATTATGGCTAAACTATAGATTAACAGATTAGAAGGCCAATTATGGGATTGGAAGCATAAAAGCAAGGTTTTACTGATTTACTTCTACTATTGAATATATTGGGAAGCTAATAAGATATATAATCTTTACTCTAAATAAAATTTACAAACTAGTGGGCGCCTGGGTGGCTCAGCAGTTGAGTGTCTGCCTTTGGCTCGGGTCATGATCCTGGGGCCCAGGGATCAAGCCCCGCTTCGGGCTCTCGGCTCGGCAGGGAGTCTGCTTCTCCCTCTCTTGCTCCCCCTGCTTGTGCTCTCTCTCTCTCTGTCAAATAAATAAATAAAATCTTTAAAAAATAATAATAAAAAGTTTACAAACTAGAAGTAAAGTTAGGAAAAGTTCTACAATTACAGAGCAGGATTTTGTTATATAACATAAAAAAGATACAAAATAATGCATTTCAAAAGGGAGAGAGGGCTTATATCAACTTGAAGGATGAGAAAAGTCTTCAGGGGCACGGCATTTGAGATAGATCTAGAAGGATATGTAGCGACGCCTGGCTGGCTCAGTCGGTAGAGCATGTGACTCTTGTTCTTGGGGTTGTGAGTTTAAGCCCCACATTGGACGAAGAATCTACTTAAAAGATAGATCAGATTAGATAGGTAAAATAAAAGGGTATGTATGATTTTGAGAGACAGCTATTGAAAGGAAGAGGAAATGGCTTGAGCAGAGACAACAGTTTGCAAAAGTATAAAATGACTGTTGGGAAAACTGGGTTAGCTAAAGCATAATGGGACTTCAGTTTAGAAAGGTAGGGCAGCTTTATACCATGAAGGCCCTTTCATTTCAGACTCAAGGTTTTGCCCAATTCTGAGGAGCTATTAATTTTTTTTGACCTTGTTTCAGAAAGATTGACCTGTTATTGGTGTAGGGGGTGACTTAGAGCAGGAAGACACTGGATTTTGAAGAGATAAGGACACTATTTTCATTTGCCTAGGTTAGGGGTAAGGAGAAATTGAATTAGTCAGGTGGCAGTAAGGGAAAAAGGGTAGAATTGCATGATAAATTCAAATACCATCATAAAAATTGTCTTAAATGATCATGAAGAGAGTAGTCATTAATTCATTTGTTCTGCAAATGGTATTAAATACATGTCCAATTCACTGAGAAAACAAAATAATCAAGAAAACATATTTCTTATCCTTATAAAGATTATATTCTGACTTGTTGAAATTAGGGCCAGTTTCACTGAGGATGTAACATGTAAATTAGACCTGGAAACAGAATAGATTTTAATTGATACAGTGTTTGGTAAAGATGTCAAGAGCACTGAGCTTGAATATGGTAAAGTCATAATTGGAATATTTTTAAAGTTATATGGTACTATGCTTCCTTACTTCAAGGAAATTCTTGGTCAAAGATCAGGAAGGATTTTCTTCTTCTTGCTGAGCCCTAAATAAGTATGATATACAATTTTAGAAAGCAGTGGGTGAAATGTTTAGAACACTCAGTGACACATATACGTCAAAATTGTTTTTCAGTAAAATCCTTAGCTATTAGAAGTCACATGTCACCCACATGGGTTTTTCAGTTAATGATGAGGTCTCATTTCTTTTTTTTTTTTTTTTTTAGGATTTATTTATTTATTTGACAGAGAGAGACACAGCGAGAGAGGGAACACAAGCAGGGGGAGTGGGAGAGGGAGAAGTAGGCTCCCCGCTGAGCAGGGAGCCTGATGCGGGACTCGATCCAGGGACCCTGGGATCATGACCTGAGCTGAAGGCAGACGCTTAACCGACTGAGCCACCCAGGCGCCCCAAGATAAGAGTCTTTTAACCTCCATATAGAGAGTGTTATTTTCACTTTAGTTTTTTTTTTTTTTAAGATTTTATTTATTTGACAGAGAGAAATATAGCGAGAGAGGGAACACAAGCAGGGGGAGTGGGAGAGGGAGACGCAGGCTTCCCGAGGAGCAGGGAGCCTGATGCGGGGCTCGATCCCAGAACCCTGGGATCATGACCTGAGCCAAAGGCAGATGCTTAACGACTGAGCCACCCAGGTGCCCCTATTTTCACTTTAGTTTTAATATGATGTTTTGTCTTTCTTCCCCACAGCTGAGTAAGAAGACTCAGACCTATACCTTCACCATCAGCCAAAGTGTGTTGGTCACTACCTGAAACCAGCAACCATCACAGTCTATGACTACTACCTCCCAGGTGAGGGTTGAGATCTACCTGTGTCTCCCAACATATTTCTGCCTCTTTCTTCATGATATCACTCTTAATTTTACAAATACTTCTCCCCAAGCCAAATAGAACATAATTACATTATTCGATCTCCTAAAACATTATAATTTAATTATATGTCATTCTTAAGTCTTCTGTACTAGGGATATTTTATCAGATGTGGTCCATAGACCAAAAGAACAATACGGACCATTGTTCTTTAAGGACTAAGTATTCTGAATATTTTTGCTGTGATTAATAATTTACCACAATATTAGTGTTTGGAACTTTCCTGTAATTCTTAATATGCTCATAATCTATAGGAATCTTCTGAAAAAGGCTAACGCAGTAGTTTTCAAGAAGTATTTTCTCTTTGAATTCATGAGGCCTGTAATGTAATGATACATGTCATTTCATTTTACAGATGAATGGGCAACAATTCAGTACTCTGACCCCTGTGAATGAGGTAAGGGTGAGCTTTTAGGGTAGGATGATAGTATTCAGAAGTTAAGGGGACCTTCTTCTGAGTTACTGTTATTGTCTTTTGGAAGCTAATTTTTGATAGAAAGTGGGCTTTCCTTTTTTTTTTCTTGTCTTTAACTTTTTTTTTTTATGTAAACTCTGTACCCAACGTGGGGCTCAAACTCACAGCCCTGAAATCAAGAGTCACGTGCTCTACTGACTGAGCCAGCCTGGCAGCCCCATTTTTTGTCCCAAATTCTGAAAGGAAGAATAATAATCTTCATAGCTCACACCAGAAAAAGTTAATAGTGGCATTTGTGTGAGGGCTTCTATGTGATTTTTATTTTTTTATTTTTATTTTAAAGATTTATTTTAGAGAGAGAGACAGAGAGCATGAGTAGGGGGAGGGGCAGAAGGAGAGAGAGAAGCAGACTCCCTGCTGAGCCCACGTGGAGCCCATTGACAGGGCTTGATCTCAAGACCCTGAGATCATGACCTGATCCAAAACCAAGAGTCAGATGCTTAACCAACTGAGCCACCCAGGTGCCCCTCTATGTGATTTTTAAAAACTGTATCTTTTTTCTGATTGAAATTAATGAATTTTTTAAATTAGTTTTACATTCTACATCTTTTTTATAAAAATACTATGGGAAAAGTAAAGATTACCTGATTCTACTCCCCCGAGATAACACTATTAATAATCTTATCGTGCATTTGTGAGATTTTTTCCTAGATAGGAAAAAACGAGGACATGCCTGGCCAGCTCGGTCAGGAGAGCATGTGACTTTTGATGTCAGGGTTGTGAGTTCAAGCCCCACCATTGGCATAGAGATAACTTTTAAAAAATAATTAAAATAAATGAGTAAGAAAAGGCTCCGCTATACTTGTGAGGATTTTCTGAGTATAATGATGTCTTCTTTTTTTTTTTTTTTCCTCTCCCAGGATAGAAGTTGGAAAGAGACTAACTTAATCCTCTGTGACATTACTGGACAGCCTTCTTCTGCCTCTTAAAGCAAAACACATTTAATCCAGTAATGTGATTTCTCTGACTGACTAGTGAGTGAGTAACAGATGAGCAGGCTTGAACTTCAGCTACTTTCTACTACTATTCACAGATGCATAGGTGCTAGAATAAAGGGCTGTGGGAAATGAAGTAGGAATAATCACACAAAGGAGAAATTACATGGAAAAGACCACTGGGAGAGGAGATGTGGTTTAGCCATGTAGGGGACTCTCCAGAGAGGATATGGAGGTAGAGGATGATCCAGGGAAGATAAAAATGTCTTCCTGGAGATTAAATCTAAGCGAAGATGTAATTTAGGGCTTTGGGAATAGATTAAAAAAATTTTTTTCTTTGAAAAGAAAATCCGTGTCCTTGGCTCTGTGCGTATTTCTGTGGATAGCAAAGGTTCTGTTTAAAGATGATGATCATCCTTTAACCAAAACTTACATTTTGGCTTCTTCATTAAACCTTTTGACCCAGACATGTCAGAGGATCATATTACGGATTCAGGGAGGGGTCAGAGTAGAGAATGCTGATTCAGGGACTGACTGTGTTCAGCCAACCAGCACTGCAGGGCAAAACAGTGATTGATAACGAGAAGAGTGGCTGACCAGGATTCCCTGTCTCTGTCTTTCTCCTTCAGGACTCCCCCAGCCTTTTCCTACAGGGGATACCTCTCATTGTGTAAACTCTGGAAGCAATGTTTTTGTTTTAGAAACAGGATTGGAAGCAAAGGTATGGGGGAAAAAAGAGATGAGTGATATTTAAACAGAGAAGATCTTCTAGGTAATCACACCCTTTAACCCTGGATATTCACACCTTTTAACCCTGGATATTCACTCTCTGATCTTGCTCCTCTAGATTTTAAATTTTGACCAAAAGAGTCAGGGGGAAAGTAAGTCCATGATGTAGAGATATTTTCCTAAGCCCAGGGCCATACCTGCAAAAACTATTCGTTCCCTGTCTCCCCCACCCTAGATTCTGCCCTGGACCTCCTAGGAGTTCCCAAAGTGAGAGAAGATGGGGAACATACCCAAAGGAGGTCATCCCCAAACCTGCCTTACTCCTCAGGTATCACAAGAAGAGAATAGAGAGAACTCTAAAGAAAAGAGGGCACTCATGAATGCTTCCTCCCATTCCTGAGCACTCTACCCTCTGTTACATTTGGCTCTGTAGCTCCTACCAGAGCCATCTTTTTTGCAATGGAGGGGGATGGTGATCCTTAAGACTTAAATTGTATCTGGATAGAACATTTTAAATGAATACAGAAACTATTCTTGTATCTTTTGGGCTTCAGATACGAGAAAAAGAATATTCTTATGACTTAAATTATCAACTACACTAGCAGAAGGATGTAAATGAAAAAATTTATGCATTGTTCAACTTACTGAAATGTAAACATTTTTTTTTTTTAAGATTTTATTTATTCATTTGAGATACAGAGAGAGAGAGCATGAGTGGGGGGAGACAGAGGGAAAGGGAGAAGCAGGCTCCCTGCTGAGCCAGGAGCCCGACGTGGGGCTCGATCCTGGAATCATGACCTGAGCCGAAGGCAGACGCTTAACCATCTGAGCCACCCAGGCGCCCCAGAAATGTAAATGTTTCTGCATATCTGAGAAGCAAGGTGGTTGTAAGGATTAAGTGACACTTGGTATTATAGTACTTACAGTACTCAAGACCTGCATTTATTATATGCCAGTTACTTTACCAGTTCTGGGAATGCAAAGATAAGTAAAATGAGGTTTCTATCCTCAAGTTGCTCACAGACTGGTGGAGGGAGAAAATAAATCAACCGTTACAATACAGAGTGGGAAGGAAGGAAGGAAGGAAGGGGGGGATGGAAGGAGGGAAAGGAGGAAAGTGCAGATAGCAGAAGTACCAAAAGCTTTGGGAGTACATAGGAGAGGCACCTTCCCAGACTGAGGTGAAGGGGTGGTCAAAATAGCTTTTCCAGGTTAATGGATGCCTGAGCTGGACGAGCAACAACCAGAAAATGAAGGAGGAAGCAGGTTTGGATAAAGTGGGCTGCATATGAAAGACAAAGAGGTAGAAGCAAGCGTGGTATTTCATCCAAGTAGTTCAGTGCACTCATGGATTGTGTGTGTGTGTGTGTGTCTAAAAGTTAGATTGAGAAAGTGGAGAGAAATTAGGTCATGACTTGCTTTTTAGAAAGATCATTCTAGCAGAGCACCTGGCTGGCTCGCTCAGAGGAACGTGCAACTCTTGATCTCGGGGTTGTGGGTTCGAGCCCCACATTGGGTGTACAGCTTGCTTAAATAAATAAACAAACTTAAAAAAGAGAGAAAGATCATTCTAGCAACAGAATAAAGAATGAAGAGAAGAGTAAAGCTGAAGTTCTCAAAACCATCTAGTGCTGCAATAATCTGGACAGGACCTGGGGAGCTACAGTGGGCACAAAGAGGGGGCATCTGCAGAAGTCACTCCATAGAAGAGATAGCATCAGGAGGACTTAGTGATGTCAAAGACAAAAGGCACCAGACAATTGAGATGATTTTATTCAGGCTATTGCAATAGAGAACATGTTTGTTAATGAAGAAGGTCTCAGAAAAGGAAAGGGACCTGAGGTTTTATAGAGGTAGGAAAACAAAGGATGCATGAATCTTACTGGAGTTGTGAGGAAGGGTAGAGATGGGTCTTTTCATGGAATATCTGAGAATAGGGTGGTTCTTTAGAGTTAGCTGTTTTGCCAGAACACAAAAGGTAACGGGATTTTGGAAAACAAAAAAAATGGGGGTATTTCTTAACTGGCCAGTTTTCTAGAAGCATAGGGTTCAGGTAAAACTCACCACTGTCAGTAATTAGTTGGATATAAGACAGGAGAGTCAGAGAAGAGTCTGGGAAGACTGCCAGGATTCTAGATTGTAGAATACATAAGAGAGGAAAACCTTTTCCTCTAATCTCTTATATTCAGTGCCTGGGACCTGTGAATTAAACTGGCAAAAAATAGATTAGCAGGAGAAAAGATCTATTTGTATGCACTGGTCACTTCACAGGAAAAAAATGAAAACCCCAAGAATCAGTTAGGTAGGCCTGTGGGCTTATATTACCATTTTAACAAAGGGTGATACTGTTGTGGGAGAAGTTACCAAAGGAAAAGGGGTTTGGGCTTCTAGGGGCAATGACATTGTGGGAAGGTAAATAAATATAGGGGGAAAGGAATAGAAGATTAAGGTTATTTTAGTAAGGTTTACTTGTGCAGATACAAGTTCATGCTGACTGGGCACCTGGGTGGCTCATTAGGTTAAGTGTCTCCCTTTGGCTCAGGTCATGACCCCAGGGTCCTGGGATTGAGTCCTGCATCGGGCTTTCTGCTCAACAGGGAGTCTGCTTCTCCCTCTCCCTCTGCTCCTTCTCTCTCTCTCTCTTGCTCACCCTCTCTCTCAAATCAGTCAATAAAACCTTAAAAAAAAAAAAGTTAATGCTGACTTTCCATCTCCTGTGATAAAGGTTGTCCTCCTGGTATGGGAGAGGGGAGGGGAGACACCCTCACAAAAGGAAATGAATGCCCTGCTTTCAGGCAGAAAGGAGGAAAGCAGAGAGTTCTTCCTGTATCTGCTTTGTAGATACACCTTTGGTCTCCCAACCTTACCCTTATTTCTTTAGGAACACCAAACTACATTTAATTCCCTCTTTCTACTATGTTCTCTGATAATTTTGAAATACACTTTTTATGCTGCTTGCAAAGCCTCTCCATCTCTTCTGCCTGGAGGACTTCCATTGGTCCTATAAGGTATGGCCTTCAAGGTGTGTTTTCTACTTTAGTAAGTAAGTCTTCCACAAGAATTCCTCTCCATTCCCATAGCACTTTGTGCTTCCTACTGAGGACTTACCAAACTGGGTTCACATTTTCTGTTAATACCCCCATGTTTCCCACCAGAATGTAAGACCCTTGAGTGCTTATGCCTTATAGTATACACTGCTAATGCCTCTCCATCATCCATTCTCTTCTTCTTCACTAAGGAAAAGCACAGTTGTATTTGAAACAGTAATGTACCCAACTATAATACTCATCTCAGAATTACTTACATTAGGGGAGGCAGTGGGGCAGAATTCTAGCCAAAAAAGGTAACTGGAAGTCTCTGGAAATAAATCCCTTCTGAATGAGATGACAAAACCTCACAAAGGGAAAGCTTTTGGCCCTTCTTCCTTCTTTCTGACTGGAACAAGGACGAGAATCCTGGGGGAAGAGCATCCTTTTGCAATCATGCAGATAAAAGCCATATGCTGAAGATGGGAGAGCAGAAGGATGAAAGGAGTTTGGGTGCTTGATGACATCACAGATCAGTCCTGTCCTTGGACATTTTGGATAGGTAATGAAAATAATAAATGGCTTACTTTTTTTTTTTTAACTTTTTAAAAGAGATTTTATTTATTTATTTGAAAGAGAGAGAGCAGGGGAGGGGCAGAGAGAGAGGGAGAGAAGCAGACTCCCTGCTGAGTGGGGAGCCTGACACAGGGCTTGATCCCAGGACCCTGAGATCATGACCTGAGCTGAAGTCAAATGCTCAACTGACTGAGCCACCCAGATGCCCCTAAACTTTTTACTGAAGTATAATAAACATATATAGAAAGTACACATCTTATAAATATGTAGTTCAATGAATTAAAACAAATTAAAAAACACACCCATGTAACTAGCATTCTAGAATGTTACCAGCATCCTTGAAGCCCACTCTCCAATTCTGGTCACCAACCCCCAAGGGTAACCACAACACTAACTTCTTTTTTTTTTTTAAAGATTTTATTTATTTATTTGAGAGAGAGAATGAGATAGAGAGAGCATAAGAGTGGGGAGGGTCAGGGGGAGAAGCAGACTCCCTGCCGAGCAGGGAGCCCGATGTGGGACTCGATCCCAGGACTCCAGGATCATGACCTGAGCCGAAGGCAGTCGCTTAACCGACTGAGCCACCCAGGCGCCCCCACAACACTAACTTCTAAGAGCACAGATTATATTTGCCTGTGCTCTTTGCACATAAAAACAAGAATGTGGGGTGCCTGGCTGGCTCAGTCAGTGGAACATGTGACTCTTGATCTCAGGGTCATAAGTTCGAACCCCATTGGGCAAAGAGATTACTGTAAAAAAAAAATGTAAGAAAATATATGGTTGCTCCTGACTTATTTCCCTCAACAGTATGTTTATAGCTATTCTTGATATTCTTTTGTATAGTTATAGATCATTCATGCTTATTGCTACATAGTATTCCACTGTATGAGTGTACTTCAATTTATCTATTCTACAATTGCTGGGAAATTAGGAAGTCTCAAGTTTTTGCTACTTTGAATAGCATTGCTATGAATATTCTAATACAGGTCTTTTGGTGAACATATTGTATGCATTTATATTGGATATATACCTAGGAATATATAGGGTCAGAGGGTATACATGTTTTACTTTAGTAAACTATTTTTCAAAGTGTTTGAACCAATTTATGCTCTCAACAGCCATGTATGAAAATTCAGTTATTTTACATTTTTGCCAACACTTTGTTATTTCCTGACTTGTTTATTTTAGCCATTATAGATGTATATTGCCGTTGCATTGGTTTTTAATTTGTAGTTTCCTGATAACTAATAAAGTTGAGCACTTTGAAAAAAGTTTATTGGCCATTTGGATATTCTCTTTTTTAAAAAATAGCTTTATTTTTTTTAAAGATTTTATTTGTTTATTTATTTTAGAGAGAGAGGGCTTGCATGTGCTAGCAGGGGGAGGAACAGAGAGAGAGGGGGACAGGCAAACTCCACACCAAGTGCAGAGCCCAATGGGGGGCTCCATCCCATGACCCTGAGATCATAACCTGAGCCAAAATCAAGAGTTGGACACTTAACCAACCGAGCCACCCAGGTGAGCCTAAAAAAATCTTTATTGAGATACAATTCGCATACCATACAATTCACCCATTTGAAGTGTCCAATTCAAAGGTTTTTAGTATAGTCACAGATATATACAACCATCACCACAGTCAACTTTAGAATATTTCCATCATCTCAAAAGAAACCCCATACCATTTAGCTATCATCCTTTACTGCCCTACTCCCCTTGCCCAGCCCTAAGCAACCACTAATCTACTGTCTATGTCTACAAATTTTCATATTCTGAACTCTCATATGAATGTAATCATATAATATGTGAACTTTTTTTTAGAGAGAGAGAGAGAGACAGAGGGAGAGTTGGGGGAGGGGCAAAGGGAGAGGGAGAGAGAGAATCTTAAGCAGGCTCCAAGCCCAGTACGGAGCCTGATGCAGCTTGATCTCACGACCCTGAGATCATGACCTAAGCTGAAATCAAGAGTCAGACACTTGACTGACTGAGCCATCCAGACGCCCGCAATGTGAACTTTTGTGACTGGCTTCTTTCATTTAGTATAATGTTTTCAGATTTTTTCCATGTTGTAGTATGAATCAATACTTCATTCCTTTTTATGATCAGATGATACTTCTGTGACCTGATAATATGGTCAGATATTATCTGTGGCTATACCGCACTTTGTTTATCCATTTGTCCATTGATGGATATTTAGGTCGTTTCTACCTTTTTGCTATGATGAATACTACTACTATAAACACTCATTTACAAGTTATTGTTATATGTTTTCAGTTCTTCTGGTTGTATACCCAGGAGTGGAGTTACTGGGTCATATGGTAACTCTATGTTGAATTATTTGAACAATTGCTAGATTCTTTTCCAAAGTGGCTATACCCTTTTATATTCCCACCAGCAGTGTATGAGGGTTCTGCCTTCTCCACATCCTCCTTAATAATCATTGTTAATCTGACATTCTGATTCTAGCCATTGTAGTTGGATATCCTTTTTTGCAAAGTGTCTGTTCAGGCCTTTTGTCTATTTTTCTATTGGGTTGTCTTCTTTTTGAAATTCTTTATATATTTGAAATAAGAGGCCTTTGTTAGATACATGTATTGCAAATATCTTCTTTCAGTTTATGGGTTGCATTCTTACTCTTTCAGTAGAGTCTTTTGGTGAACAAAGGTTCTTAATTTTAATACAGTTCAGGTGAGTGCTTTTATGTTCTATTTAAGAAATATTTGGGGAAAAAAGAAATGTTTGTGCTAGGATCACAAAAATGTTTTCCTTATGTTTTCACTTAAAAGCTTGTTTCACCTTTCACATTTTTTTAAAGATTTTATTATTTTTTTAAGTAATCTCTACACCCAACATGGGACAACCCTGAGATCAAGAGTCACATGTTCTACCCACTGAGCCAGCCAGGTGCCTCCCAACTTTCACATTTGATCTACAGTCCACTTGGAATTAATTTTTGCAAATGGTGTGAAGTAGGGGACAAAATACATTGCTTCCTTCTATGGATACTCAATTGACTCAGCACCATGTATTGAAACACCATCTTTTCCTTACTACCGTGCAGTATGTTATTTTATCATAAACAAGGTAACCATACATGTGAGAGTTTACTTCTGGATTCTGTTTTGTTTCATTGTTTAGTTTGCTTATTCTCATAATAATACCACACACACACACACACACACACACACACACACACACACACTAGCTTTATAATGGTACTATAGTTTTTCTAGTTTTGTGATTCTTCAAGATAGCCTTGGCTATTGCCTGGCCTTTGAATTTCTATATGAATTTAAATCAGTTTGTTATTTCCTCAAAACACCTGCTGGGAACTTGAAAGGATTGTTTTGAAGCCATAGATTTGCAGATTACTGACATCTTTATAGTATAATCTTTCAATTTATAAATATGCTTTATCCCTCAATATAAGGGTCATTCTTAATTTCTCTCATCAATGTTTTGTAGTTTTCAATGTAGTGGTGTTGTGCATCTTATGTTAGATTTACTCCTAGGTATTTGATAGTTTTTTTTGGATACTATTATAAATGGTAACAGTCTTTAAATTTAATTTCCTGTTTGTTTTATATTTGGATCTGAATCCAGTGACCTTCCTAAATCTGCTTATTGTCTTGATTTTTCCTTAGAATCTTTTAGATTATTTAGGTACAAAACCTTGTAATCTATAGAACAGTATAGTGGACTCTGACACACCACCCACATCTATTCCTGTTCAGGTTAGAAGCATTTATTTGCTCCAGCTACTACTGGGAGTGTTAACAGCTGACAACTTGCAGCGGTGTTCCTTCTGGATTATTGCCCTCAGCTATTATCCATTTCCCAGGGACAGCCCATAATCAATAACGGGCCAGTGTGGGGGGATAAAGATTCTACCTTCTTGCCTCAATTCAGGAACACTCTGAACAATCATCTCAACTCCAGAGCTCCTCATGAGATTCATTGTGAAGGAATTAATCACAGCCGAGCTTCTCACTTCATCAACAGCCGCCATTGGTCTTGAGATCATTCCTTAATAAATTTCCTGCATGCAAACCTACGTCTCAAAGTCTGCTTCCTAGAGAATCTGGTTTGAAACAGGAGTATCAGAATTGGTCCAAGAAAAAGACTAAATTGAGCTCTTGTTGCTGGATCATCAACTGACCAGCTGCTGAAGACCTCATCACTGCAGACAGGTGGAGCATTCATAGCCCCTGGCATCACTGGCTGCACAGCTGTTAAAATTTTCCCCTGCATTGAAGTGAAATGGCATATCTGTAGAAAGAAATGCAGGCGGCAGGGTGTCTGGGTGGCTCGGTTGGTTAAACGTCTGCCTTTGGCTCAGGTCATGGTCCCAGGGTCCTGGGATCGAGCCCCGCATCGGGCTCCCTACTCAGTGGGGAGTCTGCTACTCCCTCTCCCCGCCCTGCTTGTGCTCTCTCTTGCTATCTCTCTCTCTCTCTCCCTCTCTCAAATAAATAAATAAAATCTTTAAGAAAAAAAATGCAGGAGGCTGGGCATTGTGTCAGATGTTTGAGAAAAGGAAAATAGTATTTGTAATAGTATAGTATAATATAGTGGTATAATATATTAACAGAATTATATATTATCATATAATAACATCACATATTATATTAATGTATAATCATATATTAAGATATCAATCATAATTAATAGCAATTAATATATTAATTGATATATATTATATGTACTACATATACTACTATAATAGTGTTATAGTATTAAAATAATAGTATTTATTAGGACAGTGGAATTAGATGGCTTTTGATAAGGAGCAATAGATACTTTGGAGAGAGAATTTCATGCTGAGGGTGATTAATAAGCAATTAAATGTGGGGCACTTGGGTGGCTCAGTCGGTTGAGAGTCCGACTCTTGATTTCAGCTCAGCTCATGACCTTAGGGTCATAAGATCAAGCCCCTCATTGGGCTCCATGATGAGCGTGGAGTCTGCTTAAGATTCTGTCTCCCTCTGCCCCTCCCCCCAACTCGTGCACTCTCGCTCTCTTAAAAAAAAAAAATAAATACAATAAGCAATTAAATACTAAATATGACAGTCAGAGGGCCTCTTGGCAGGATATAAAAATTCTCAACTTCTGCAGCCACAGGTCAGGAAAATCTGAAGACCAGGCAAAACATTTTGTTATAAGAGGAACAGTTACAGGGAATGTTGAATTCTCAGCCATTGCCAGGTCAAAGCACTCTTTGGGAAGGACTCGGACCCTAGACATTGGGATGGGGATGTCGCAATTGATGCACTCCAAGTTTCTGAATTTTCAGATTCCCCTGAATTCTCAGGGCCTGAAAAGTGGTCCACTCCTCCCTGTTAAATGCTAGAATTTCTTTCTTGCATACAGATGAGGCAGACCCTTCTACCTTGCAAGATAGCACATGATCCCCTCAGAATATGCCTCTTATTTCTCTCCTGTTCATTACTTCAAAAAGTGGTGGTGAGAGGGCGCCTGGGTGGCTCAGTCGTTAAGCATGTGCCTTTGGCTCAGGTCATGATCCCAGGGTCCTGGGATCGATCCCCTCATTGGGCTCTCCACTCTGCGGGAAGCCTGCTTCTCCCTCTCCCACTCCCCCTGCTTGTGTTGCCTCTCTCGCTGTGCCTCTCTCTGTCAAATAAATAAATAAAATCTTAAAAAAAAAAAAGTGGTGGTGAGGCTGAAATAATATATTCACATAAAGGACTTAACATACTTATCCAGAGGGAGGGAGGAATGTTACAAATTAGCATGAGAAAACACTTGGGGGTGATGGGTATGTTCATTATCTTGATTGTGATGATAATTTCATGGTTGCAAACGTCAAAATTCATCAAATTGTACACTTTAGGGGTGCCTGGCTGGCTGAGTCGGTGGAGCATGCGACTCTTGATCTCAGACATGAATTCAAGCCCCATGTTGGGTGTAGAGATTACTTAAATTACTTTTATTTTTTTTTAAAGATTTTATGTATTTATTGACAGAGAGAGACACAGCAAGAGAGGGAACACAAGCAGGGGAGCGGGAGAGGGAGAAGCAGGCTTCCCACTGAGCAGGGAGCCCAATACGGGGCTCTATCCCAGGACCCTGGGATCATGACCTGAGCTGAAGGCAGACGCCTAACGACTGAGACACCCAGGTGCCCCATAAATAAATAAAATTTTTAAAAATTGTATACTTTATGGGGCACCTGGGTGGCTCAGATGGTTAAGCATCTGCCTTTAGCTCAGGTCATGATCTCTGGGTCCTGGGATCGAACCCCATGTAGGGCTCCTAGCTCAGCGGGGATCCTGCTTCTCCCTCTCCTTCTGCCCCTCCCCCCTGCTTGTGCTCTTTCTGTCCCTCTCTCTCTCAAATGAATAGTCTTAAAAAAAAAAATAAATAAATAAATAATTGTACACTTTAAATATGTGTGGTTAGTTGTACTAATTTTACCTTAAAGCCACTTAAAAATATTGTTTGCCATTTAGTAAGCATTCAATAAATATTAGCTATCATTGTAAGGAGAGATCCTGAATCCTTTCCAGCAGTTACAGTTTCCAGGCCCAGGTGGGTCCTCTGCCCTGGAACTGACTGAGGAAGGGTGGAGACAGCTTGTATCTAGGCAAAAAAGTGACACCTCCTGGCCAGAGATGGGAGTACACAATGGTATCTTCTGCTTTTTTAAGTGTTCAGATTTTTCCTTCATTTTTGTTTCTGTTTTTATCAGTTATTTTGGAATAGATAAAACATACTGATGTAAAATTTAAGGGTACAAAAAAACCCCACCTTCCACGTCTCTTCTCTCAGTTTGCTCCTCGAGAGTAACTACTGTTTTGTCAAATGCTAGCTCCCTGTAAAGACTCAAACACCCATGATAAGGCAAAGCTGGGTTTATGCAAACCATGGTAAGGAAGCACACTGCCTTGAAGGAAGCTTAGTACTGTCTGGGAGGGGAGAGCTGAGCCAGGATGTTTATGTGGTTTGGGGGTCTGGTTGAAGTGGGGGCGTCTTTCAGTGTAGCGGTTTAAGATTGCTTAGGATCATGGCTTAGGACACAGCAACGGTGAGGGTTTCGAAATGTCTTAGAGAATAATCATTTGATAACTGCCTATGGAAAAGCTGGGCAGTTTCAAATGGTTTTTCTGGATGTTCCTGAATTGAACACTACAATTATTTGCGACTTTTTTTTTTTAAGATTTTATTTATTTATTTGACAGAGAGAGAAAGCGCACGCGAGAGAGGGAACACAAACATGGGGAGCAGGAGAGGGAGAAGCAGGCTCCCCGCTGAGCAGGGAGCCCGATGTGGGGCTCCATCCCAGGACCCCAGGATCATGACCTGAGCAGAAGGCAGACACCCAACAACTGAGCCACCCAGGGGCCCCGCAACTTTTATTTTCTGGGCAAGAATTTCCTGGGATACTAAATTCCTGTTGATGAAGATAGTGGAATAGTAAAGTCAAGTTAATGTAGATGGTTCTCAGTTTCTTGTACATCTTTTTGGAAATATTCTGTGCTTATTCAGTCATACATGTATTCATTTAAGAAATGTCATCTTTAGAAAAAAGTTTAAAAAAAAGAAATGTCATCTTTTACCCTCTAACAGTTGTTGCAGAAATATAGACGCTGGGTATGACATATTCCTTAAATAATAGCTCTCCAACAGCATTTGCTCTGTAGATATGTGACGTACTTTTTTTCGGAGTTTGCATGTTTTTATCTCTTGAGTTGAATGGAATTACTGTTTGAAGTATTCCACCAGCATTTTTCCCCCTCAACAATTTATCTAACAGATCATGGTTTTGGCAAAACCAGTGGGGCACATTTTCTCTTATTCCTGACTTCTTCTTTTCCATCTTAAAGTGCAGTTACAAGGCTGTGTAGCAGGGGAGAGAAAGAATTATTCCATAGCACTGAAATATGAAGGCAACTGGAGAGAGCTTTATTAAATACATGTTCATTGGGCATCCACTCAGTTCCAGGTACTGTGCTAGGCACAAGGATGAATATGATAACTACATTCTCTGCCCTTACAGGGCTTAGAGCTTAATGAGGAAGATAAACACTGAACATATAGTTATGAGTGGAATGAATATAACAAAGAACAGGAGGTATGGGAACCTAACCTAATCTTGGGACCAAGGTAAGGATTCCCAGAACTGATGCTGGTGCTGCATGCAGAGGGATAAGCAGGAATGATATGGGTGTAGGTGTGAGTGGAAATAGCTTATGCCTTCTCTGGAACCTGAGGCTATTTTTTTCAATTTCCCTGTTTTCCCTGTCTGGCCATTTGTTCTACTATCTTGTGATCTCCTTTCCAAATATTGTGAATAGGTATGTATACATAGATTTTCCCAGTTAAAAGTCATTATCTTTGGAGTGCCTGGGAGGCTCATTAAGAGGAGTGTGTGACTCTTGATCTTGGGGCCTTGAGTTTGACCCCCACATTGGGTGTAGAGATTACTTAAATGAAACAAAAAAAAGTCATCATCCTGAATACATAAGAATCTATTCTGTGACTAACATCCCTCATCAGTGCAAGCCTCTCATGTTAGTGATCCTAGGGAAAGACAGCCCTGTACTACGTTTTAGTTTTTATTTATTTATTTATTTATTTATTATTTATTTATTTATATGACAGAGAGAGACACAGCGAGAGAGAGGGAACACAAGCAGGCGGAGCGGGAGAGGGAGAAGCAGGCTTCCCGCCGAGCAGGGAGCCCGATGCGGGACTCCATCCCAGGACCCTGGGATCATGACCTGAGCTGAAGGCAGACGCTTAACGACTGAGCCACCCAGGCGCCCCACGTTTTAGTTTTTAGATGCAATGAAAATCATTTTCTGAATCCTGCATAAAGTTCAAGAATTGACTACCATTAGCAGGAGATAGAATTATAATTTTTTACTACTGAAAGGGTCTCTAGAAATCACCTAATAGGATCTCTTGAACTGAAAAATGAGGAAACTGAGACCCAAAGTACAGAATTCTTTCTGACATTCAAGACAAGCGGCCCAGGAGACCTGAGGGCTACAGAAATTGAACAGGTTATAATCTCACAGAAAATCTGATGTGCTGATATGTTTCCCCAGTAACTAGCCTTCTGTGATGTGTGGAAGGTGGAGATGACTTAAAAGAAAAGGTAAGGAATCCTGAGCTCCTTTTTTTTAACTAGAAAAAAATGTTACTCTGAAGAAATTCTAGACAAATGTTAAGAGGGTCTCCTACCAAGGGATGAGGAATTTTCTTAATTTGGCTTCAATTTTGTTTTCCAGGTAGGACTCACCACCAGTTTATGTTCTCTGTGGTTATGTCTCCACCCTCTGGGAGATCTTTCTTTGCCATTATTTCCCTTGGCCACTTCTGAAGAAGATGCTAGATTACCTAGCAGGGTTACACCTTCCTCGTTGCCTACAGAAGATTAAGTGTCTTGGAGTCATTTCCCATCTCCGATATTTATAGATTTCCTAATTCAGGTTCATGGTTTCAAAGTTAATCAGCTTGTTAACTTTTATTCTTGTCAGCTCCATGTGTCATTAGCCACAACAGTGATTCTTTCAAGACTTATATCTTTTTCAATCTGTGGCTACTCTAGGCCCTATGCAGCTTTGGTTGGGAGAGCTATACTCTAAGCCATTTTTTCTAACTGAAAGAATTTGCTGGGCAGTACATTAATCCACGCTGAGGTTTTAACAGCTAATGGGACTACCATACCTTGATGTGATCTTTGCCACGAAACTAAGGTCTGATTGGCCTTTATTAGTCAAAAGCTTTATGGTACAGTTGCCTCTTCCAATTGCATTAAGTGCCCAGAGTTTAGGATTCTCTTTCCCTTACACTCCTGATTGAAAACTAGCCAGTTCTTTGCTATGGTCATCTCTTGTAGTACCTTGTCAATTTCAGCAGTAACCAAAACGGGCTACCGGTGTTCTGTTTTCCAACCTCTTCTAGAGCTGTAAGATAGTCAAACACATTTTCTGACTTTCAAGTTATTACAGACAAATTAACAACATATTGTCCCAGACTTTCAGTCGCCACTAAGTTTCCAGTTTCCACCTGGTTCTTAAGCTAAAGTTACGTATTTTAGGAATTTAATGAGAATGGCACCATATCTCCAGTTCCAGTGAGTCAGGATTGGTTGTAAGTTGCCAAAGTAAACAAACTTAAAACTTAGTGCTTAAAGTGAAAACATTTATCCCTCATTTTCCATGTCCTGTGCTCCATGTTGTCTTCATTCCAGGACCCAAAGTGACTAAACAGCTGCCATATTGAATATTGCTACATTTTGTGGCAGACGAAGAAAGAACAAGGTTAATTGGGTGTACCGGTTCCTGAGGCTTCTGCTTGGAAGTGATGTATATCACATCCACTCACATTTCCCTGGCCAGAGCAGGTCACATAGCCATACCTAACTTCCGGTGGGCCGGGAAGTATAATCCTACCATATGCCCAGAAAGGGAAAGATCTGGAACATTTGTGACAAGTCTTTTTATTTTATTATTATTATTTTTAAAGATTTTATTTATTTATTTGAGAGAGAGAGAGCATGAGCGGGGGCGGGGGGTGGGGCGAAGGGACAGGGAGAAGTAGGCTTCCCGCTGAGCAGGGAGCCCGAAGAAGAAGCAGGGCTCATCCCAGAACCCTGGGATCATGACCTGAGCGGAAGGCAGATGCTTAACCGACTGAGCCACCCAGGCACCCACATTTGTGACAGGTCTTTTTTTTTTTTTTTTAAAGATTTTATTTATTTATCTGACAGACAGCGAGAGAGGAAACACAAGCAGGAGGAGTGGGAGAGGGAGAAGCAGGCTTCCCGCTGAGCAGGGAGCCCGATGCGGGGCTCGATCCCATGACCCTGGGATCATGACCTGAG